>NW_006913069.1:673835-743748 GCF_000271625.1 Coniophora puteana RWD-64-598 SS2 | reverse complement strand
ATGGTGCTGGAGGCCTGTGTAATTAGCCCGGCACGTCCCACTGAGGCCGACGAATTGATGGTGAGCACGCACCAATGTGGCCGGAAAATGGTGCTGGAGGCCTGTGTAACCAGCCCGACACGTCCGACTGAGGCCGACGAAATGACGGTGAGCACGCATCAATGTGGCCGGAGGCAGTGCTGGGGCCCTGTGTAACCAGCCCGACACACCCCACTAATGCCGGCAGAATAACAGCAGGCCAGCCGCCTCGACAGGCACCAGCTACAGTGGTGAAATCTCTGTGCTGGGGCAGCAGCGGCCGCATGCCGCTGGCCCGACATCTTCGGGCAAAATGACATGCCGCTGGCTCGAGGTCTTCGGGCTTAGGTACCTGCACTATGTGCGGCACCTTGCCCTGTCGTCTCGTTCATGCATTATCTCGACTTGCGTGACTCCAAGTTTAGGTATCGACCCCTACTTTGGCTTCGCGAGAACGGCTCTCCGCCTTCTCGGTCTTGGTTTATGTCGTACATTCATCGTCTTTTTCCCACTAACATTGCGGGGCATTCACTCAGGGCTGGCGGTGCTACTGCTCTAGCAGAGGACGGCGTTCCATTTGACCAAATCCAAGCAATGGGCAGATGGTCTTCTGATGCTTTCAAGGTTTACATCAGAAAGCACCCTGCTCTACTCGCCTCTGCAATGCTCGCGCGTTAGCTTTCTGCCCTCGGCTCGTCTCTTCCTCCACATCGCGCTCTCTGCGCTCAACTACTTCAAAAACAACATACAAATTAAAACAAACCCATATCAGCCACAACAGGGCTGGAGGTTTCGAGCCGAGCTTCAGAGCTACGTCAAACCTTCCATTGCACATTACTTGTCATTCCGTATCTCTTACTTTACACGGTTTCGGCCATAGTTTCTACACTACACTAGCTTAATGCCCTCAATTTAACGGGCTCCCGAGTTCACCGGGAGCCGCGTTGGCTCTAGCTTCTCTGGTGCGAACCAACCCAAGACTCCGGCCTGATTAGCAACTATTTACGCGTCTGGCGATAGTACATGTTGGAATAGCGTTTGTCGAGACTACCCCAGGCGCTGGTACGGTCCTCCAGAGACCAAAGGAAGAGGGAAGGCGGGCAATACGATGGATCACGATGTTGCTTCGCTACCTGTATCCACCATCGGTATGGATATCATGTACTAGGTCATTGCGAGACCTCGAGTTGGCAACGTCCACACAAAGCATTGCAAGACTTGGTGGATTTGAAAGCACTAGTCGAGACGTGACGCGTGAGGGTATGATACAAGCGCACACCAGCTGATCGACTTGAAAGCAACCTGAAGCAGCACATTATTTTCTTTGCACGGGTATTCTACAAGATTTTCAGTATCAACGAGCGGCACATGCTTGGCGTCAATGCAAACGTCAGCGCCAGCGAAGACAAGAAGAACCAGGACGTAAGCGTAAACCGGGACATGAAGTGCGTACGGAATAACGGAAGAAGAAGAGTAATGTACGATATTGACGGGCGTGAAGGTATAGACAGTCCGTGATCGGAGACGAGAAGAATAATTAGGTCTAGGTAGATCGGGACAATAGTCAACTTTAAACATAGACAAATTACGTGAAACGTTGGTATGGGTTTAGATAAGGACGATATATGCGAAGGTCGAAGGCAAGACTGGGGATTGACGGGCGTACATATGTAGAGATTATACGAGCACGTTGGTATTGTAGGAATGTCTGTGGCGAACGATACGCGGGGCCTGCCGCGGGTTCGCATTTTTGCAGCGCGACGCTGAGAACCTATAACGAAAGGCTGCACGCGCCAACAGACAAGTCAGTACGTCGCTTCGAATCGATAAAGACACATATACCCACCACAGTAAACTCAGAGCCAAATCTAGTTCTCCTTCATCACTGCGTCCATATCATCAAAGTACCCCGTCCGCCCAGCTATAAATGGACTAGACGCCAACCCCGAAGGTGCATGTGCAGCGAGCTTCGTGTCAATGCTGAGTAGTGCACGGGGATCGTCGAGGCCCACGGGAATCACGGGATCGACATTGTCCACGGAACTCGTGCGCGAGCCAAGGGGGCGGCGGATGTCTGCATAAGGTGCGGCGGTGTTGACGCCAAGTTCAGTGAGCATCAAGGGGAGGGTCTTGTGTGGGTTTGGCGAGGACGGGAGCTCAGGGAGAGGCACAGAGGGGGGAGGACGGGTTGGTGCCGCGGCGCTGCGGCGAAGGACACGGCGGGGGCGAGGTCTGGAACGGTCATGTGAGCGCGGTGTCTCAAGAAGACCACAAACAAAGATGATATTGGGAATTGAATCAAATAGGTATACTGAGCGCTCATCCCACTCGGGTGAAACTGAATAGGCGGAAAGAGAAGCAGCACCGCGGAGCAAAATAAGACAGAACCCTCGAATCCCTCCCAGAAGCAGAAGCAGAGCGAAAGATAAGGCAAGATGCTCACCTCGGCCCGCCGAGACTCGCCATGCTACCGCTTCTGAACCGGCTCATCAAACTCGTGTCCTCACTCGCGACGCCAGTGCCCGCGGCCGCAACCGAGCCCATGTTTGCGCCCGCATTGGGAGGGAGCACGCCCATGTTGATAGCGAAAGGCGCGAGGTCGTTGACGCTGCCCGCGCGTGCGCGCTGCAAAGCGCTTGATGCGTTGCGCGCGGGGCACTTGATCGACGCCATGGAGTTTGCGCCGATGTTGATGCTCGAGCGCCGTCGGCGCATCGTACGTGAAGGCGCAGCTGAGCCCTGGCTCTGGGGTTGCGAGGCCGTGCTTTGATCCATGCTGGCCTTGGGAGTGATGTCCATATCCGTTGAACTCAAGGGGGCCAGCTCGGACGAGGAAGGCGTAGGTGTTGTCGAACGCGCGTCCTCATCCTTGGTGGCGAGGAGGCCGGCGGAGAAAAAGGCAGAGTAGGCGACCATGATTTCAGCTTGTTGTTAGGGGAGTCTGGTCCAGCGCAGAAATTGTGGTAAAAGTGCAGAGGAGAGGTGGGTGGTACGCAGGGAGTAAAGTAAGAGTCCGTCGAATAAGTACGCGAAGAGTCGTGCGATGCAGGTGGTAAGAAAGAAGAAAGAAGAGGAGGACAAAGAGCGGTGAATCCAAACACGATGCAGTTCAAGTTGAGAAGGCGGTCAGGGACACATCCACCTCCGCGTGCGTCCAGAGCTTGTGACGCGCCGCTTATTTTGGCAGCCTCATTTATTACGTCAGCCGGCAACATACGCGCCCCGATACAACCCCAACTCATTCTCGCGCGCCCGACATCTCGACAGCGACGACGGGCTGAAGAGAAACTCTAGCTCTTTCTTCGGTTCAACATGAAGCCTCTCGTCCGTCAAGCTCGCACTCACTGCACCTGGCAGAATATTTAGCGCCGTAACCCTCGTAACGCTCTCCATGGCGCTTCATGAAAAAGCTGTGACCGTCAAGTGGCAGTGCTCGCAGCCTTTCACATGACGTGCGGTCCACGTGATAATTTGATAAGACAACTCCGACATCCACGGATCGCCCCCTTTCCCTCCGACACCATGTCCACTACCTCCAAGCCGACGCTTCCCCCCATCACCCCCGACCAACGCAGGAAGCTCATCGAGTGTGCGATCGAATGTGAGACAATTAACACCTGATGGTTCGGGGATGTGAAGTGGGATACGCTGACGATGAACGTCGACGATTGACAGCGAAAGGGCAGGCGTACGCACCGTACTCCAAGTTCCGCGTCGGCGCCGCGCTCTTGTCCGATGATGGAAAGGTGATCGGAGGGTGTAATGTCGAGAATGCGTCGTATGGTGCGCTTTCTTTTGCATGCATACGTCTCCTCCGAGGTCTGAATCTATATCGGTGCAGGCGGAGCCATCTGCGCCGAACGTACCGCGATAGTGAAGGCCGTCAGCGACGGAACGACGAAGTTCATCGCCCTTGCTGTTACTTCGTGCGTGTCTTGTCGATCGAGGACATCTTCGCATATCCGTCTGTAGGTTAACTGAACGTTGCCCCATAGCGACGTTGCCACCCCTCTCTCTCCATGCGGCATCTGTCGCCAAGTTCTCCGTGAATTTTGCCCGCTCGATATGCCGATTCTTCTCGTTCCTGTCGGGCATGATCCTTCTAAATCAACTGGAGACGTCTCATCGCAGAGCAACACGAAGGCTACCCTTGACAGTACACCGTTGGCGGCGGAAGGGACGGAAGTGAAAGAGGTGACGTTGGGCATGTTGCTGCCTATGAGCTTTGGTCCGGAGGACTTGGAGCGCCCGAGGCACCCCAATTAACCACTCAGTGTCGCTAAGGTTGGAATGTAAAAACAAGATTTGTAAATCTAGTGTCCTTACGGACTCTGTAAATGTATTTATAATTTGCGAACTCAACGACTTCTAATGAGAGACATGGAAAGCCTGAGGGATCTTTGGTATGACTCTAAGCAATGAGGCCCATGAAGCCCTGGGTGACCTCATTACGAGTCGTTCTTCAATAGTTTGTACGTTCAAAAATTATATATTGATCCAGGCGCAAAGCAAAGAAACTCTATAAATCTATCTGGGAGCGTAGACTGTTGTACAGAAGAAGGCCTTGAAGTATAAGTATTAACAGAAAATGTATCGTCTATATCTCTCGAGCGTCTTCAACCCATGGGCGTTTTCGGGGGTGAACACTGCGCACACGCTGCAAATGAATAAGTACTAGAATCCTTGTAGAATGGTTGAAAACCGCTACGTATACGAACTCATATGTTGTCGGTCTGCCGGAAACACCAGACGATATGGATATCGATGAGCACAACCGCCCTTCGCTGATAGATCGCTCGGAACTAGAAAGGTTCTACCATCGAAGCGCATAAGTATCACATATAATACAAAGACATGTCACTGGCCCCGAGTAGTAATGATTTTACTCATTCGTGGGCGTACGGTCCGAGGAACTGTTCGTCCCAGTAAATTACACCATGACGGTATGAACCAGACATGCATGAATCGTTATTCTCTGGGATTTTGCTGAATCTACGCGCCAGCAAACATGTCGTCGTCACCGAACACTCTCACGGACCAGGAAATTAACTTGTACGGATAAGCGGCATCGACGCAGATGGGGCTGGCAATTGGAAAACCACAGTCGTTGGGCACCGGACCTCCCACTTGTACCTACCACAGAAGAGTGACGTTGTCAGTATAGCAATCTCCATGGAAATATGCACGGATTACTCGAGATTAGTGGGGGCGGAGGGCGCCAGGTCCCGGGCTACAACGGCTTTCGGATCGTCAAACAGACATACGTCCTCTAAGCTGCTGCTGGACATAGTCCGGAACGACAGTTCCTGAGGCGAGCTTATGACCAGATGGGAAAATCCTCGAAGGCTTCGTCAAAAGACACGGATCAACGAGGATGAGACACTTGAATGATGGTTCAAGTACACTGAGAAACTGGGGGGCAAGGCTTTCGTGCGGCTGAAAACAAGTCCTTGATATTCTAAGTTCAGCGAGATAAAAAAGCATCGCCTCACGGCTGTTTGGGGAGGGCATTGCATGATTTGAGGGTCCCGCGTGTTCGGCTGCCCATGCAAGCTGTAACGCTCAGGCCAAAGTCCGGAACAGAAGACAATAAAAGCTATGCTAGAGGTTTTCTTAGCATTGTCACTGCGAATCTGGAAAAGTGAGAATTACTGGCAGTATCTCCTGTGCACGAAGCGACGAAATTTTATGCTCGCCTTACCTGTACATTGACATCGTTAGCTACCGAGCCCTTCCATCCAAGTCGGAATCAAAAGCTTGGGCCGATCTTGAGGAGTATTAGCGCGCAGTGTGTAGCGCTAAGCATCTACATCCGGCAGAATGTTTCCGGTTTTTGGTATGATGTGCATCCCGCAAGAAGGGATCTATCCCTGGTATGGCTACTCATTAATTGTCCAAGGCCGGTCAGCTATGTCTCGCAAACCGAATTTGACTAAACCTTTTCACCCGAACATGGCTTAATCAACACGTTTGAGAGAACAGTATTTTCTTAGGAAAGTTTGCATTACGGATCATTGCAGAGAAGAACGGCACATGGCTATTCAAATGGTCAGAATCTGATTCATTGCTGCGGAATGTCATAGAAAACAGACGGACCATAACCGTGACTAGTCGTCCTCGCCCAAACTTATGGCAATATGTCCTCCCCATTCTCCGTGCCCGTCTGAACGAGGAACTGGCCCATGCTCCTCTTCAAGGCTTTGTCTTGCTCGATTTCATCAAGCTCCCATTCAGCCCCTCGGTGTCAGCCCTCTCGCCGCCTAACCATTCGCCCTCGGTCTTATCATCGCCACCCTCATTCCATAGCGAGCCTGGGGTTCGTCCCGTCCTTCTCGCCATCTTATCCCGCCTCTCACGCTCCTTCTGCAGTATTGCCCTTGTCCGTCCCCTCTCCTCCATCCCCAATGTCGTCATCTCATTTTCCAACGCCTCTCGCCCCTTTGCATTAGCGCGTTCAAGCGCCTCCTCGGCGCACTCGAGCTCGTGCGCTCTTACTCGTCTCCGAATCTCACGCCGACGGGCGGCGCCAACCTCCTTCGCTTCCGCGCGTGCATCTGCAAGGTTCTGTGCAGCGAGGCGGTGGTGGCTATTGGAGTTGGACGCCGAGGAGGAAAGAACGTATGGGACGGTGCCCGCTATGAATGTCTGGTGGCGATGAGACGTGTCATACCTTGTTAGACTATGTGCTGATACGCGAAGGAGGGGAGAGACGCACCAGACCACCACCAATGATGATCACCCAGTCCTTCCAGCTCTGATTCCGTCCTACCTCAGCCGCACCGTGCCACCGGCCGTGTCCACCCCAATGCCCATGTCCGTGCCAGAAATCGTCATCGAAGTCCGTCCGCGACCGATGATGCGCCCTCCCAGCCCTTGCACGCCGTCGAAGCTCCTCGCGCATCTCGTCGTCACCTGGTCTGCTCCATGGGTTTGACGAGGAAGATGATGACGAAAACGGTGATTTGCCACGGAGGGTGTCGTACGCTGCACCGATGGCTGCGAAGCGTCGCGTCGCTTCGGCTGGCTCGAGCCCGCGGGCCAAGGCCGAGTCCGGGTGGTGTGCGCGGACAAGGTCGTAGTCTGTCAGACATGCCACCATATGTGTTAGTATCTATACGTGTCAGGTTGAGATAACGGAGCAAGTTGGGCATACAGCGAGCTTTGACATCATGCTGACTTGCACCGCGCGGAAGGTGGAAGATCTGGTGTGGTGTGGGATTCGGATGTGTGGGGAAAGCATATAGGGTATTTGAGGTCGTAGATCCGTTTCTAACTCGGATACCCTGGTAAATTTGAGTTACAGAACTGGTGGATGGGCGTGGGCGGACGTGATGAGTATGCATGAGGTATACAGTCGAGAGAACACGGCCGTGGCGGGCCAAGAAAGGGGCGTGCGCCAGCATTGGTGACTATCTGGCGATATTGAACTATGCTGTTTGTAACATGTAATTGAGAGTGCCCAAAGCGTTGAGGGCTGCCAGAGACCAGTCGACCAAGGCGGGAGTCCGGTGAAGGGAGATTGTGGGTGTTTAAGCGCCCGATACCCGGTCCGTATCGGCGGTATCGTTTCCGACCATTTAGGTTCCATATATTCCCACGGTTGATTCTCATTGATTTGGGAAAACCGTAAGTTGTTCCCTGTGCACTACTTCACGTCCGTTCGCCCAAACTTTCCTCTGTCTCCTTCGTGGGTACATAATCATCGAGCCGCTGAATCATTCGTTCATTATTCGCCGAACACTCCGCCATGGGCCAAGATTGGGCGTTCGTTAACATCGACAGGCGCGAGATTATTGACCACGTTGGAAAACTTGGCGAATTCTTTGGGGATTGCTCAACCGCCAGACGTATAGGAATGCTTTTGCATCAGATTCCACCTCTCCCAAAGATGCCCAGAATTCAGCCGAGCGGAGCAGAGAGTACCAATGTCAAGTGCGAACATGGTCGTTATCTGGGATGTTCGGGTTTTGCTAAGCTCGACTGACAGGAACTTCTTTGACCGCGGCTTGCTCGCGCTGCCTAACGAGATCCTTTACCACATCGCAAACGATATTGGCCGGCCTGAAGATTTGGTCTGTTTTGCTGCGGCGTGCCATAGATGTTGGGACATATGCTCTTCCCTTCTCGAGGCGTGTATTAGAAGGGATGTGTCATGGGCGGGTTGCCGCGTCATTTGCCTCGGAGACTACGTCGCCCGCAATGATCTCCCAGCAGGCATTCTCACCGAGGTAGAACAGGCCGAGCTAGATGCTGCTGGACAGGATGAATGTCATGAAGGACAGCCCGTCTCGTTCTACGACTTTGCGCAAGCTCACTACCGGGAGAGATCTAGCGGTGGCACCGCAGAACAGTTTCTGAAGATCCTTAGTTGGCGAAGGCTCGTCGGAGACGCGCCATTGGCAGCCATTGAAATAATGTTCGCTTCCGTCAAGTCCACGGTCCTTCGGAATCTCTCCAAGAAGCTCTACGTGCGTGTTGACGCCATCAACGCGCTCAACGAAGAGCTTCCTCAGAGAGAATGGTTCTGGTGCGACAAATCATATACACTCGGCGATGCGCTCGTAAGTCGCATTTGCTGGTCGACCGACCCTTCCTGCTCGATGAGCGCCCACTGTGATGACATCACACGAGGACCCTGGGCTGGCGACGCCTTTGACATTACTTCTATGGAGGACTTCCAGAAGGAGGAGAACTTTTACCAGTGGGCGGATGCAGCAGAGGAAGTGTGCGAGGCGCTGCGTCAATGCTGGGATGACGAGTAAATTTAAAGCGTGGCCAAGGGTAGTTTTAGAACCCAATTAGAACCAGCCCTGTTTTTCTATCCCAAAATATACTGATCCTGAGACGTTTCTGTGCTACATGCTCATAACTTGGTGGCTGTGCGGGTTTAAATGCTTCTCGAGAATTGGGCCTTGGCGAAGTCTGAGAAGGAACACGACCATGCAGGGGGCGAAACTCAGATCACATGCAAGTTTGAGAAGAATTAACGCGTCTTTAACACGTCTCTTGACGCATCCCTTCAAGCAGCGACAACAGTCAACTCTTATCCACTAGCCCTCATGCCACGAGCACCTACACAGAAGTCAAAGGTCCGTTCATACACACAGCCTGTACTCACATCGCAGGCATAACCTGTCTGCTAGGCAGACCTGGTTCCGACGCGCTCTCTTGTGACGTCGACGAAGCGCAAGGCTCGTAGAAGACCAAAGTCAGAGCCTATGGATACGCTACAACCTTCAAATGAGTTCGAACACGATTACAAGAATTTTGTGCCCCGTAACAAGTGGGAGGAGTACTGGTGTGAGTACATGGGTGTTGAGGAGACGGTGCGGATGCAACCCTCCGACGAACGGCTCAGGACCCACATGTTTGACTTGGGCTACACTAAGAAGACTCTAGAAGAAGGGCTTCGCATATACCATGCAAGCATGGACGAGTTGATGGAACGCGGAGAAAAGCCTAAAGCTTGGGGTGTATGTCTATCTCTCTTCTATATAATATCAGTAGCTTCTGTATTCATGAACCCTGCACCAGTTTAAACCTCGACATGCCAGGATGTGTAGCATCCAAGTCATCGATCTTCCTGGCTCAGAACCCCTCGTAATTCGTCTCTTCGATGGCGACATGGAATCATTCGGTCAATTCTGTCTCGACTTCTACAACCTCGAGACGGAGGCAGCCGTAAACACACCCTCAGGGTGGGTCATCAACGTCGAACCTGAACCCGGTTCCATGACGATGCTGTGTGGGGGTGCGATGAGCAGCTGGGAGCAGAATCATGGGATGTCTCGAGGGCAGATCCCCGCTGGTGAGGAACGGTTCAGCATTGTTGAGGGTGCTGTGTGCCACCTAGAGCGCCCAGGGATGGACAGTTTCTGGTTCAAGATCCCCAGAAGGAAACGGCAGTTACCGCCCGACGTGTAACTCGCAAAAGCTAGGCCTCTTTGAACAGCGTAATTTTAGAGAATCTTTGTGAATCGACAACACGCCTTTCATCTTTGTCAAAATGTGAACATAGAATCAGCTCCCTGTTGTTATAAATCTTCGACAGTCTGTAAGGTGCTCTGACAAGGCAACAACGTCGAAGTAGGGAGGGCAAAGAGGAAGGGTGTGAGGCGTGACATACTAGGCGCCCAATGCGCGTCCAAGCGCCTGCCGTCAATTTTCCCACGAGCTGGCCGCAAACATCTCGGCCCGTGCATTGCCGACGAACGCCCTTGCTTCCTCCGTGCCCCGTGATGCACGTCTCAAGAGTTCTCGCCGCAGAATCCTGGCGTGCTGCAGTCGAAAGCAGAAACAAATGCATCAATGCTCTCATCGCTGTCGCACCAAACACGTCGACGCACGGACCATCAACTTCTCAAACCAAGAGCGCCAAACTGGAGGGCTTGTCGCTCGCTGTAAAGGATAACATTGCGACGCGCGACTTGAGGACGACTTGCGCGTCGCGTCTACTTTCAGGTGGGCTCTGTATGGCTCTTTCCTGATGCTACACGCTACATGTTATGGCCTAGACTATACACCTCCATTTGACGCGACTGCAGTACGGCTGCTACGCGACGCGGGAGCCAGTGTTATTGGGAAGGCGAACTGTGACGAGTTTGGAATGGGGTGCGCCCCTTATTTCCCTCCCTGTTTTCTGGCTGCTGCTAACATCGCAAACCCCACCAGCTCCCTGAATACACATTCAGCGTTTGGGCCTGTCGTGAATCCATACGACCCAAACGCTCGACGCTCGGCTGGAGGAAGCTCTGGAGGAAGTGCCGCTGCCGTTGCTGCCGGATTTTGTGACGCGTACGTTCACTCTACGTCTTCAGCCACCCACTTCAATCTCATCTCGCGAGCTCAGCGCACTCGGCACGGACACCGGAGGATCCGTGCGACTCCCAGCATCTTACTGCGGCGTTGTAGGCTTCAAACCATCATATGGCATTATAAGTAGGCATGTCTTCTCCCCTGCTCATTCATAATCAAATTCTAAACTGGAGTAGATGGGGAGTGGTCTCCTTCGCAGACAGTCTCGACTGTGTGGGCGTGCTCACCCACACCGTCAAAGGTGCACAGGCTGTCTTCGGTACGCTATTGGTCTACATCTCCTTCACCCCTTCATTTCTCAAGGGCACTTTACTTCTCTATGTAGACGTAATCGCACAACACGACCCTCGCGACCCAACGGCCGCCCCCACTCATGTCCGCAAACGCGCTTCCGCTGCCGTACGGAAGCATGCATGGGGCGGGGAGCACACCGATGGTGACCTAAAAGGGCTGAGAATTGGGATTCCGCAGGTACGCTCTTTGTTTGTTCTTTTCTTCTCCAATCACTAGTTGCGGAACTAAGCTGAACGACCTCTCGCACGCAGGAATATTTTCCCGCCGAGCTCTCTCCGCCTCCTGGTCTACACACTCTTCTCTCGCATCTCCAATCACACGGGGCGTCGCTTGTTCCCGTCTCGCTGCCTGCGACACGTGCGGCACTCTCTGCGTACTACGTCCTCGCGAGCGCGGAGGCGTCTAGTGATTTGGCGAGGTTTGATGGTGTGCGATATGGTAAGTTTGCTTTGACGACTGGTGGATGTACTTGACGCTCATTGAATCGAACTGCTACAGGTCAACATGTACCTCCAGCTCCAGGGACAACTGCCTCCACGGCGGATGTATACGCGCATACGCGAAGCGTGATGTTAGGTAGAGAAGTGAGGAAGCGGATTTTGCTAGGTAGTTTTGCTCTTAGTGCCGGGTACGTCTCCTCTACGTCGATGGAAAGCTGGATCTCACTGGCGTTATACAGGGCATTTGACAACTACTACCTTCAAGCCCAACGCGTCCGGTCGCGGGTCCGATCCGACTTTGACGCTGTCTTCCGTGTGCCAAATGCCCTCCGCGCTCCTCCCGCTGCATCGACCTCAAACCCCATCACTGACATAGTAGCGCCAAACGAACCTGGCGTCGACGTCCTCCTACACCCGTCCGCCATTGGTCCTGCCCCACCCCTCCCCTCTCTAGAAGAAACCGAAACAGGGAAAGAAAGGGAAGAGTCGCTCGATACATACCTTCAGGATGTGCTTACAGTCCCCGCGTCCCTCGCGGGCTTGCCAGCGCTGAGCGTGCCGCTCAACCCTCGCTCACCTCATGGGGACGAGACAAACAGTGATATCGGGGAAGGAGAGTGGCCGGTGGGTGTGAGCGTGGTGGGCCAGTGGGGCGCAGACGAGCTTGTGTTTAGGGTTGGGAAGGTCGTCGAGAAGGTTGTGAGGGAAATGAAGAGCTGAAAAGATGTTTTGGATGCGAACCGTGTTTGTCTCTTGCCGCTCTGCATCTGTGCGATGAACCACGTTTACATTTGGGTGCGTGTTTGCTCGTCTCATGATGATTTCAGCATAAACTACTTGTTAGGGACTTTATAATGTAACACAAAAACGTGATAAGCCATAAGATCTACGAAGGATTAAGGAGTCAAACATGTTAGTTTAGCGCTTTGTATGATATGGGCGTAGATCAGGTCCATTATACCAACTCGGGGCTCAAATCAAACGAGCACAAGATTATAGCCACTAGCAGAGAAAGCCAGGGTGGAAGTTCGACTATAATTCTCGCTTGAAGACTCCAACTCCACCCCTTCAGAGTTAGCTTCCTTATCATCGGATTGCATGTCTTCGTAGAACTCGCAAGCTCGAACAATCAGCCTCGCGTTTAACATAGCGATGACTGGTTCAACAAAGCTGATATAAGTAGATTTAGCATCGGTGAGAGCCCTGATTTTGATGAAGTCAACGCCTACATGATAGCAATCACCCAATAGCTCTCCTACCATGAATGTCAGCGGCAGTGGTCGTAACAACGACGGTGATGACTCACCCCCGGGACTATGGTTAGCACAAGATTGACGATACGCAGCGCTTTGACGAGGCATTAGTACGTTTTCTGGTGGGCAGTTTTTCCCTAAATACCTATAGTCATCTTTTTGGGCTATGAGCACAGGTCAACCCAGTTGAGACCCGTAGACTCACCGCCATGAAGCACAGTCCTTGCTTGTGGAGAAGTCCGATTATCTGTGAGTTACTTGTTCTCGGAATATCCATCACGTTAACCCAGATCAGCAATGCTGCGTACAAATCAAATACAAGCTGGACAATATTTCACACATTAGCATGTAGCTAGCTAGGCAAGAAGTTGGAGAGAGAGAGAGAGTACCTCGATGATGAATATTCCGGTGATAAAGAAGTTGTGCCAGTCTCCGTTTATCAAGCATGTGCGTATTCCCTGTGTGTCTACCCATTCCATGTTCTCTGAAAGCGGATCAGTCCAGCTCAGCTTGGTAGTGGCTTGGTAAACTCAGCGTACCCGGGGCAGAATGGTTGTTGGCAACCATGAGAGCTAGATTACAGCACAATGCTACTAGAGCGCCTGATATTAGATAGAGAAGGGCCCTCGGACTTTTGTTCCACAGTAAAAATATTCTGCCTACGGCGGAGACTGAAACCAAAGATCATTAAATTCGACCAGTGGGAGGCTGTCGCGCGAAGAAGGATGTGCAGGTACTTACGGTTTCCGAAAGCATCTGCGAAAACGAAGAGTATTCCAATGGCA
Organism: Coniophora puteana RWD-64-598 SS2; assembly: GCF_000271625.1. Taxonomy (NCBI): domain Eukaryota; kingdom Fungi; phylum Basidiomycota; class Agaricomycetes; order Boletales; family Coniophoraceae; genus Coniophora; species Coniophora puteana. The sequence goes on along the minus strand of NW_006913069.1, from coordinate 730,143 downwards.
AGTACTCCATCTGTACATCTACAGTGGATGTTCAAAAGTAATTCACTAGAAGGTGATGGTTTTAGGACACTAGAGGTCATGGGGAAGTCAGATACAAAAGGTCTACGTGCGATAGCACACTTACCCTTGCGTTATCCAAAGTAATACTAGAGAACATGACTAGCAAAACATTGTTTTAGTAAGCTTCCACTGTGCCAAGACGACGCTTTCGTACTTCTGAAGAATGGGATAAGCATCATCATGGCTCCGAGCCTGTTGCCCGCAAAAGCGAGTTTGAGGACGACACTCTTGATCTTTTGCATCGATCGAAATTCTCTTCTCATCATCAGTGCGCCGTCCCAAATAAGCACGGCCATACTAGAGGCTGTAACACGTCAGTGATGGTAACCTATGGAAAACAAAGCGTGAAGCGCACCAAGCATGCATCGAAAGGTAAATAAGAGGTTTAGTTGAGGAATTAATGAATCAGACATTAATTGCGTAAGAAGGTCGTTCTGGAGCGGCGTGCGGGTAAGGAAGGAAATGCATGCTGTTCGGTGCACTTCTTGCAAGTTTATAGAGTCAAAATCTGCCTGTCTGACATCAATGGCAGTGTCATAAGGACAAGGGAAGGCCCAACACCAAGTCTAAACCCGGTGCTGTAACTGTAGATACCGTGGCTGAGAGGCGCATCATTCGTGAGACAGCTACGTTCCTAAGTCACGTAAGTTGCAAACTGTTCCAAAGCAGGCGTCTTGTAATTCTAGTTGTCTTTTGAGCACATGGTATAGCGAGTAAACCATTTATAGGTTTCCAATGCTGTGCTTAATTTGTATTCACCACGAAAACTGATTCTTCACATCATCAAGGGGCAGTGTAACGGGCTGATTCTCCATACCTCGGCACCGTCCAAAGATCCCGGAATGGAGGCCCAACGTATCGTTGACACCAACTCCCAAGCAAACTCCCACCTTGTTGAGAGGAGCTACGATAAAAATGGCAGAAAGCCTGATACACGTGGAAAGAAGCCTGTCGGTGACGTGGATGGATAAATCAAGCGGATGAAAGAAGCTCAACTTGAAGAGTCCATACGTCCACGTTCAGGCGTCGGGAACGTGGTAAGTGTGATGTCCAAAACCTAAAGATCGCTTGAGATGCTTTCTTCTGATACGACTTGAAGTGCGACTTGGAGTACAGGCATGTGAAGACACCCGAGTATACTAAGGGCATCATTCTGTCGACAATAAAAAAGAATAAATGATAGAAAAATGATGAGAAGGTCTATATCGTTGATGAAAGTGAAAAACCGAAAAGAACACCGCTACTTGCATATATCATTGAGATTCCACCTAATTCCTTATGACAATTCGAAGAGTTTTCCTTGTATATAATTTTCCATCGCGCTGTTAGTCCGCCAGCAGGTGTCCTCTAGGACCCCAACTGAAAACCGTCTTTAATCACGCTCAGGAGGATTTGCCAGAGCATATAATATTGAAATCTTATGAGTCCGCGTGACTGTCGTGTCGTGTTGCTGGTAGCAAGGAAAACATCATATTGATCGATACAACTTCAAATAAATATTCCAGAAACTTGCACCCGCGTCAACAGCTCCAGGAAACCTGTTGAAGGGAATGTCCAACTAATTGCTTTTCAAGCCAGTGGCATTGCGAACTCTGATAACATATGTGATAGTCGATCTTCGGACTTGAAGCGACGTAGCCATTCAGAATTCAACGTTCGAGTGATCTGTGTGGAAGAGAACGGTTGGTTCAAGTAGGCTTTGCTACCACTACAGCAGCAGGCAGTCGCATAATATACTCATGGGGCGAGAACACTGATGATAGTACTACTGCGGTGCGGGTCATCATGGCATATGTTGCGTTGATAGTGGATATCATGGATTGATTTTTACTAATGAAGGAGATACCAGAGCGTGGAGAAGGTATAAGAGTACTCCGTTTATGGAACAACAGAGCGCTGCAGAAGGCGGAAGGAAATATAACAGTGTCTGATGTATTGGGTATAAGTAAGCTCAACCCTCTTGACCTCCGAACGATGTCTCCACCACGCTATTCGTGACTCCGACGTGAACCCACGTCGTTCTCTCAACCTCTCTTAGGCCAATTCACTGGAAAAGACGCATCGGCATGAGAAATACGGCCACCGATACGGTTAGAGTGACGTACCTTGAAAAGCTCTAGATCTGCTCTCCAAAGGGATAAACGACCTCGCCCACACCATTCACCCAGGGACTGACGATAGGCCCTAACGGAAGGTCGCCAAGCAACTGACGCTTCGCTACCCCCGGTACAGCGGGAGGCGATGGTGTTGGGATTGGAGGCGACGCAGGCAGTTCCGCTTGACGCTGGAGAGTATCATAGGGCGACGAATATATTAGGTCGCGTTTAAGACGCTGAGATGAGGATTGTACACACCTTGACCACCGTTGGAGGAAGTGCAGCGACGACGCTTACGGCCGCGAACAGGAAGAAGACTTTGGAGAAAGACGGCATCGAGATGGGGAGAAGAGTGAGTTGGTTAAATTGGAGTTGCACGAAGTTGCGATGGGCTTTGTCTGAGGGAGGACTGCCTACTTATATCCCTCAAAAAAGCGGAGTTTTCTCTCTATGTTCAACTCCGATTTTTGCTCACAAGAAGCGAACCGAATAGTGATATTAGCAGCAGCATACACGATGTCATATATGTCAAAAATTCCACTCCGCGTCCGGCGGCCGAATAGTACCGTTAGAATCATGTAGTCGACGTCCCAAAAGTGCCGCTAATGTCGGGAGTGCCCTTGAGTGTTTCTGAGTCTTTGCGCTCAAGACATGTCAAGAACAAAGTCCTTTAACTCGCATGTGAGAAGTTCTCGCATACCTGCTCGGTCCTGTTATATACGCAGGTACTCGCGCAACGTCGGGATGCAGATAGAACTGTATATGGCTTGGTAGAGCATTAATTATTTATGCAGAATATACCGCCTTTGATGTGAAAGGGGCAAGGACCACTCCTTTGCCTAGGTCCGCAGCTGGGGGAATCGAGAAGAAAGCTAAATCATGGGATGGGGAGACCTGCCTCCTGGATGAAATTTGCTCGAGCTAACTGGAACAATTTCGTTCGTATCTGAGTGCACAGGCCAACGGCTCGTAGGTGTAAAAGTGCCCCTGGCATGTTGTGATGAAGGACTCAATGGTTGTGCTGGAGTCCAAAGCTCGAGAATGAAGCCAAATTAAAGGCAAAAAGTGAAGTAGCTGGCCAACGTGGGGATCGAACCCAAGACCTTCGCGTGGACCGGGCAGCAATCACTGTGGAGGGGGCTACACGATGTTTGGCTGCACAGATATTAGCACGACGCTCTAACCAACTGAGCTAGTCGGCCGCTAGTCAGGCCTTCAGGGGTCCCATGTTAGTCAACAAGTCATTTGCCGGCGCTTGCGCGCGTCTCTGCACGTCGCGTCTTTGCTCCTCTTTCCCTCCCCTGGTCTTACCCACCTGCCCGCCATGTTCTTCATCGTAAGTGAAGCCCTCACCACGTCTATCCGCATCCTCTCAATATCAGCAACTCTTCTCACCACCCACTCTTCCACCATGCTACAACACGAACGCATCTCTAGAAAGAACTCACGCACACGATCCTCCTCCACCCATCCTACTTCGGCCCGCGGATGACCCAGTTCCTCGAGTCGAAGCTCTACGCCGATGTCGAGGGGACATGCTCGGGCCAGTTCGGATATATCATCGCCGTCGTCTCCATCCTCGACATCGGCCGCGGCATGGTCCTCAGCGGCAGCGGCCAGGCCGAGTTCGTCACCCGCTACCGCGCTATCGTGTTCAAGCCGTTCAAGGGTGAGGTCGTCGATGGAGTCGTCAATAACGTCAACAAGGTGTGCATGCTTCATTGCGCCTTCGGCTAGACAGACGTACCTGGGCGGGAGCTAAGCTTGGGATTCGTGCGGACTAGATGGGCTTCTTCGCGGATGTGGGGCCATTAACGGTGTTCGTGTCGCACCAGGTAAGCCCCGCCCTTTCTCATCCACTCCTCCTCTCCCCACGTCTGACATCCTCCTCTTCTCGTCCTAGCTCATCCACCCCGACCTCAAATTTGACCCCAACTCAAATCCCCCATCATTCGCTTCGGACGACCAGGTGCGTCACCCTTCCCTTGCATCCGCTATGACCCATCCGAGTCGACGTCTTGCACCCACAGATCATCGAGAAGAACACGCGTGTACGGGTAAAGCTCGTCGGGACGCGTGTAGACGCTACGGAGATTGTATGTCCCATTGCCTCAGCTATCCATAACCACACTCACCCAGTTCTGTCAGTTTGCAATAGGAACTATCAAGGAGGACCACCTCGGCGTCATTGACTAAACTTGAATTCAAAACTTTTCCGGGGACTGGGACCGGGAAACCACTACTCACGCTTTCATGTACTTGCTATGTTGTTACCATACTAATGTCGCACTAGTCTAACTCATCTGCATCCTCTGGCCCATGGGTCCTGCAATAAACATTGAGGGAGCGACGTCAAACGCCATGTTGAGAGTAAAGCAAAGAATCAATGAATTACGTGTGTAGCATAAATACAAGTTGTGTCTACCTATTCCAAACTCTTCTCCGTCTCTTCGCGTCCACACCCTGTTTCACTTCTACGAGGAACCATCTATTCCTCGTCCTCGAACCTCAATATCTGCGCATCCTCGTCCACAGGGATGTTCCTGTAACCCCTTCTTGACCGGATGCGCAAGTCAAGATTCGACATGCGGGACGCAGTATACTCCCATGCAATGCCCGCGAGGCCAATGAGGAAGTACGGAACACTCGCGAGCGTCGCGAGCGCCCCAGAGTCGCCGTCGAATGGACGGTACATCGGCATACGCTCGCCGCCTCCGGGCAAGCGGATCGTCCTGTAACGCACACGAAAACGCATGAGCATACGAGTATCCATCCGCCATGGACAAAGAATTAGAAAAACGCACCCTCTCGCCATCCCACTCTTCTTGTACCACCACCACGTCAAGGTGCCCGTGACCGCAAAGGGGAAGATGAGAACCCAGAACCAGAACCAGAACCCGTGTGCGCGGATACCGGGACACACGTGCGCCGCGCCGCGGTCGGGGCGCTCGCCGCCGACGCACGACGAGTAGGGGATGCGCCGGTACGGCGTGCGGTCATACCAGTAGTCTTCGTCGTCCCGGCATGAATCGTCCGACGCCAGGGCTGTTGTGCCGGGCACGGGAACGCAGTCGCCCCAGTCATCTTTGACGTAGTTGAACTCGCTGAGAGGACGGATAGTGTGTTAGGTCCTAAATATAAAGAGAAACAAAGGACGAGAGGACGCACCATTCAAAGTCGTCCATTGTGCATGCGCATTCGCGCTGGATGGACTCCTTCACCTTCTCCCGCTTGCCGACGACACAGTTGGCGTCGCGTTTGCGACGGTGATATAGAGTCTAGATAGACGTCAGTCATGTTCTTTTGCCAAGGGCAAGGAAATGGGGGCTTACCTGCCGGCCGAACAAGCATACTTCGTTCCGCTCCTCACTTGGACTCCACAACTCAAAGTCGTCCGCCCCCGGGTTGTCCAGATCCAGCACACCTGAGAGCAAGCATTCCATCAATCAATTATAGCCAACAGGGAGAACCAAAAGGACCACCCACACTGCTTATGCGTCAAACTCGTAAAATCAATATACACCATCGTGCTCCCGCTCCCGCCCACGCTCCGCGCGAGCAACATGAACTTCCTGCTCGTGTCCTCCGGCACAGTCACAATACTCTGCACGCGCATGCGCACGTCGCTGAACTTGTACTCGCGCCACGTCTGCCCCTCGTCCGTCGTGAACAGCACATGGTCCGTCGGCTCCTCGTCGTTCACGACCACGATCAGCGCGCCGCTGTCCCCGAACTCCCACAGGTGCGCGTCCTTGTGCACCTCCTCCCACGTGAACCCGCCGTCGCGCGAGAGGAAGGTCGAGGACTGCGTATACGGCGTGAGCACGTCGCCGACGTTGCCGACGCCCATGATCACGCCGACGACCGAGGGCGAAGAGAACGTCGCGCGCGCGTCGGGGCGCTCCGTGTAGCCGTGTATATGCAGCGCACAGGACTGCAGGATCCGTATCAGTAACCGTGACCACATCTAGATGGACGTAGGAAAGGCAAACGCACCGTCGCACGACACTCGTACGGCTGCCCCAACGAGTCCGTCTTGGGCGGCTCGAGCGGCTTCCACGTCCCGCCATCATTGTGTGTGATCCTCGATTGCAGCACCTTTCGGCCCGTAATCGCCGCCTCGGCCGGGTTCGCCACGATATTAACGATAGCGATCCCGTCGAGCCCGATGAGCTTCTCAAAGTCGACGTAGCCGAGCTCGTTGCGGTTGACATTGCTGAGCGAGACGCCAAAGTACGTGCCGTTGCTGTTCGACTTGAGGATCGAGCCCCAGGGCGAGGGCCAGTCGTGCGTCGTCATGTGCAGGAAGATAGACATTGTGCTCGACTCGAGGACGGTATACGCCTGTTTTTGTGTGCGTTAGTATCCGAACGAAGTAGGCAACGAAAGATGCGCGTACGTGCGTAGCGTCAGGGCGGAACATGGGCGGGAACATGCCCGTCGCGAACGTCCGCCCGTCCAGGGAGACCTGCAGATCCAGCGCGTTCTGTCTTTGCAAATACTGCAAACACCACCGTCAGCTCATCCACCGCCCAACAAATAAAGAGCCCACGCACCTCCGCCACAATCAAATACTCGGAAAACTTCGTAAACCCAACCACGCGCTCAAACAGCATCCGCTTCTTCTCAAAATACTCCGTCCCGCCCACAAGCTGCATCGCGTTATTGTCCTGATTAAACGTCACCTGCGCGCCCGCCTTGTCGCGCCAGCTCTCGCACAGAATCTGCGTCGCATCGATGCGCAGCTCCTCGTCCCGCGCCCACTGACACGTCCGCACATAATCCTCGACAAAGCGCCAGTCGCGCCCGTTGTTCCAGCTATACTGCGCCTGCGCGCGGCAGCTCTCGCCCCACCCGCCCACGGTGTCGCACCCGACGTTGCCCGTCCAGATGAGGTAGTCCGAGCGCGGCTGGAACTGCAGCACGTCCGCGCGGAACGTGTTCGGCGGGGACGGCGCCGTCATCGGGTTCCATGAGCGTCCTTGGTCCGTCGTCGTGTAGAACTTGGTCGTGTCTGTGACGAGGTAGGCGCGGTCGTGCGTGTGCGAGTGCATGTAGAACACGAGGAAGCGGTCGCCCGGGAACTTTTGCTCCCAGGTGTAGCCCTCGTTCGAGGACTGCCAGATCGAGTAGTCGTCGAGCCGGACGAGGATCGTCTGTGGTCCACGGGTGTGTTAGCGCCTGCAGCGTGATTGAGGGGGGACAATACGACGTACCGAAGATTCCTTGAAGAATTCGTGCTGGACGACCTTCCCCGGGAACTCAAAGACAGAGTGCACGACCTCGCCCTCGGCTGGTTGCGCCTCGGAGCACTTCTTCTCGACGAGCGCATCCTTGGCGACGCCTCGCCCACGATCACACTTGTTGCCCGGAATGAGGCGGTATCCCGACGAGCCCATGTACGTCTCGTCCTGTCTCCCCGTCGTGCACTTGTCGCTCGGCACGCGCTCCGGGCCCGACGGCACACAGCCGTCCCCGCTCCGCACAAAGTTATAGTCACTACAAGCACACCACATCGTCAGCCCTTCCTACCACACCAAAGAAGAACTAAAAACGCACCACTCGAAATCATGATCCTCGCACGCACAGCTCTCCTCCTCCAACACCGGATCCTTGAACTTATCCCCCACATAACAGTCTGCGTCCTGCTTGCGCCGCATATAATACTGCTTCGTGCCCATCAGACACTCCTTGTCCGCCGCAGAGCGCGCGTACCACCGCTCCATGTCGCCGTCGCCGCACTTGCGCGTGCGCGTGCCCGCAAAGTCGAGGAACACGACGGCGTGCCGGCCCTTCCCCGCCTGCTGGTCCTCACGCGCGACCTGGCCGAGCAGCACGAACTTCTGGGAGGTCGAGTCCGAGATAGTGGTGAGGTAGCGCGAGCGGATGCGGATCGGGAGTGTGTATGTTTTCCTAGGGTGACGTGTACGTCATCAAGATGGGCTCGCAGAAGGAAATGGAAGAGGGAGAGAGGACGAGGCTGGGGAGGGGGACTCACCAGTTCCGCCCAAAATCGACCGAATACACCACCTCCCTCGTCGCCTCCTCGTCGTTGACCATCACGAGCACACTCCCCGAGTCCCCGAACTCGTACATGTGCGCGTCGGGGTGCACCATGCGCCAGCTGAGCCCGCCGTCGGTCGAGAGGAACGTGTCGCACTCGTCGTACGGCTTCAGCGAGGCGCCGACGCTGCCGACGCCCATGACGAGCCCCGGGGCCGGAGACGAGAACACGCGGCCGAGGTTGCGCGAGTCGGTGACGCTGTGCAGGTGCAGCGAGCAGGCGTCCGTGTCTGACGGGTTGCACCCGATCGAGGAGCCGTCGTGATTCTGGGAAGGGGCACGGAGCGGTGTCCAGGAGCTACCTGCAAGCGGGTTAGATGCGTGTAGGGAAAGGATGGGAAGGAGGAGGGACGCACCATCGTCAAACGTGATCACCGACTTCAACTTCTTCGGCTCATGCTTCCTCTCCACATCCTGCGCGTTCGAAACCGTGTTCGCAATCCCGATCCCCTCGACGCCATAGATATTCTCATAGTCCACATAGCCCGCCTCGTTCCTATTCGTGTCCCGCAGACTCTCGACAAAGAACGTCCCGTTGCTGTTGCTTACGAACAGCGTGCCCACCGCCGCCTGCGTCTGCAGGATCACGTCGACCGCGAGCGAGTGCACGGTGCTCTCGACGATCGTGTACGCGTTCTCCCGCAGACTCGCCGAACTCGCGTGCGGGAACTGCGCACGCGCCCACTCGTTTGTGTCCATCGTCACATAGAGAATCATCTCGCCCGTGTTGCTCGCTTCGTCCCTGATAGCGACGACCGCGAACTTGCCGACGATGGCGAAGGCGGTAACGCCGCGCGCTTTCTTGCCGATCCCGAACTCCTCGAGCTGGAAGGTCTTGTAGTCCGCGGTCGAGTAAAGTCGTGATGACTGGATGGAGTGCATGCCGCCGAGGGTGGATGCGTCGAAGGCGACGCAGAAGACGCGGTCCGGGTGCGCGTCGTGCTTGAAGTCGGAGGTACTGTGTGCAAAGACGCACCGAGCAGTGTCCTGGCGCAGCAGCTGCGGAGGCGAGTCGAACGCGTCGAGGGTGTAGTATGTCTGCAGAGTCGGTAAATCACACTGCATAAATATGAAGAATGAGAGAGAACGCACGTCGTCCCTGCAGCTCTCGCCGAACGGACCCCAGCTCGTGCACTCTGCACCCTGGTAGAGGATGTTGCCATACTTGGCCGGATCTGAGTGGAAGGAGAGAGGAACGGGGGTAAATGCCATCTTGACTGGGACGTCGAAGGATCGCCAAGTCTTGCCGCGGTCGCTGGTGCGGTAGTGTGTCTTGCCGCTGGTCATGACGAAAGCCTGAAGAGGAGAGTTAGTATCTGTCAGGTCTGCAACTCAATGTCAAGGGAAGAGAGAGATATCTGCATGAGCAAGTGACTCACGTATTTGTTGTCAAAGGGATGCTCGATGAGCATGGCTGCTTCCCCCTGAGGAATGTCCGCAGCCCTGTCCCAGCTCTTTCCCTCATCCTGTGAGATGTATATGTTTCTGTCCGCCAAATCATGGTAAAGCACAGTCTATCAATAAAGGTTCAGTAAGCTCCAAGATATGTTCAAGTGAACATGTGTACGCACAGAAGAGTCGTCAAAGAAGAATAGCTTAGCCGCCGAGTTGTCAAAGTATGATATGCTGTCTTGCGGGTCCTGTGCGAGTGTGAGGCCTGCCAAGAAGAAGGATGCTAGTAGTGCTGCCCATAGCAAAAGGGCTGTCCTGTGTATTGGGGACATGGTGGGTGGAGGAGAAAGAGAAAGATTGGAGCAACACGTATGCGCCGGTGTCCTCGCATGAACATCGCCCCCGCAGTCCCGCGTCTGGGCGTCTAATCTATCACCGTGTCCACAATTTCCCTTTTCTGGTCACTCGGACAATTATCTGAACCGCGTTTCGCTCCTTGCTCGCAACCACCTCGGTGCCGTTGCTACCAAGACGACAATGAGTTTTTCAACGTTCATCCAATTTCATACAGCCCCGAATGCACTCAGCCATTTGTCCATCTTCATGTGCAAGCCCAGATCGAGTGCTAGCTGGTCCTAGCTTATCAGATATCTGTCAAGCTCAGGTGAACAAACGAGCCATGCTCCCTCGTATCAACGATATCAGCCTGACCTCCCCATCTGTTACCAGATCCACCTTTTTGGCTCTGTCGCATTCAAGCGCCAAAGCCTTTTATCGTTGCTGCACACTCGGAGACACTTGTCACTATAGTCTACCCAGCAAACGCGTACCATTTACCCTCCGGACGTTTCTGTAGTAGTGTGCTCTACTCTTTCCGGCAACGTTCACTATTACAAACACGAAAGGAGAATAAAGTACCTGAAAGTTTGCCGACTTAGAGTGCGTGATTCACGGCCAGAGGGTTTACCAACTTTTGTAAGTGGAAGTTGTGAAAGCTTCGCTGATTCACCATCAAGTCAATTAACTCTTGCGAAATAATATAGTGGTACAAAAGTATACGCTACTCGAGAAAAGAAAAATGCCAGCATCCAGACAAGAATTCTTGCAGGTCTCGGGTTAACCTTGGTGGCTCTCCGAGTCATCGGTAACGTCTGTTTCTGAAACGAATGAGACACCTTTCATGGGCTGATCTCGGTCCAGCGTGGTGGGAACACTCAACTACACGGGATTGGGTTACACTCTAAGACACACTTGATTCCCTCCAGGGCGCGGTTGTCGATGTCGAGGAGATAAACGCGCTTCTTTTCGACTGCGCCACCCCATAGACGAATGACAAAATCACATAGGAACGCTTATTCAAAACGCAAGGTAGTTAATCGCACGCTGAGCTTCGGAACAACATCATCAGCCACGGTGCGTCCTCGAGCGACCAGATCATTTATCCTCCCGTGATACGCCTTGCTAGCACTTGCCAGCTCGCCCTCAGCACACCGCATGCACCTTCAGCGGATATATGCCCAAATCCTCGGAATACGTGCAGGCATGCCGGAGATTCGGGCCGTCCTTGCCGAGGATGGAGTACGAAGTGCTCCTCCAAGGCATTGCGTGCGGCTACCTCGCGGGTTGGTCCGGGATTGACACCACTCCATGCGAAGGCGGGCCCAGTAACATTCTCCCCCCGCAACATGCACATGGCTACCCTCTTGATAAGAATATAAGCATCGATGTCTTCAGCGATCTCCAGAACGAGCAGATTATCCAGCGTGATGGAATCGAGCAAGTCGCACGTATTCCATCGACGTATGTAATGGAAAATTCCAAAGCTACAATGCGAGATAAATTATGGACCCACAAGCGTACACAAATAGTATAGTTTTAGGTAAAACATAGCATGAGCTGCCTCGAAGCCTTCCGTCAATTCTTCAACGCAGTAAGGAGGTAGCGTGTCTCACAGGTGTGACCTGTCATATGATTATGCTCTTAATCCAGGCGCACGAGGCACGAAACATATGTCCACGTTGTTGGCGTCGTTAACTCAAAGTCGTGGCAAGGCATGTCCGGTAAGACAAGAAAGGCATATGGTGGGATAGGTGGCGCTATAAGGCAACAGGAAGAATTAGCATACTAACCCACCTCTGGAGATGGCTCGAGGGCTCAGCTACATAGCTAGTTGCAACTCGTCGACTCCGGGGAAGGCATGCAGATGACGGGCCATAAACCACATAGGTTTATTTTCTGAGGCAACGGATATGCGTGAATGTGATTGATTGAGGACTACTTTGTAGATGTTGAATGACGAAAGGCTAGTGTATAAACGCGAGAACTATGATTATTTCATGTCCACATTAACACGAATCAAAAGCGTGTCATTAGTTGACAAAGGGCAACGAAACTAACTCGCTTCAAAAGGCCTAGCTTTGGCGAGTTGCACGCCGGGGGGCAACTGTCGTTTCCGTCTGGGGATTTTGAACCAGAAACTGTCCATCCCTGGGCGCTCTAGGTGGCAAATGGCTCCCTCAACGATGCTGAACCGTTCTTCGCCAGCGGGAATCTGGCTCGGGGCCATCCCAGAGTTGAGCTCCCAGCTGTTCATCGTACCACCACACAGCATCGTCATGGAACCAGGCACAGGTTCGACATTGATCACCCATCCCGAGGGTGTGTTGACGGCAGCCTTGGTCTCGAGATTGTAGAAGTCGAGACAGAACTGGCCGAACGACTCCATGTCACCGTCGTAGAGCCGGATAACGAGGGGCTCAGAGCCAGGAATATCGATCAACTGGAGGCCATCTATCCTGCCCAGCCGCGGTTTGAACTGTGGTAGAGTTCGCCAAGGCTTAGCGGGGAATCACGGAGAAGAAATGTAGACGTACGCCCCAAGCCATAGGCTTTTGCCCGAGGTCCATCAACGCGTCCATCCTCGCGTGATGAGCACGGATCCCTTCCTCCACTGTTTCCTCTGTATAGCCTCGTTTGAGCATGTCGGCCCTGAGTTTCTCGTCGGAGGAGCTGGCTTGTGTCGCTAGCTCATATCCTATCCTCTCGCACCAGTATGCCTCAAACCTATTACGTGGTACAAAGTCCTTTTTCTTTGGCTGTATCTCCTTCAAAGGCTCTGACACCTCCAGAGGCTGCAAACTCGATCGCTCCCGAGCCTTGCCCTTCGATGAACTTGCCGAGTCGCGTGATGAGTGCTTTGGAGCCCTATCTACCTGACAGACCGAATCATGCGTGTGTTCTGATGAAAAGCCAGGATAAAATACCTTTGATTTTAGAGTCTGGGCGCGTGGCATGGGACTTGGGGTCGGGTGGTTGACCTCTGGTTGAATTTCGAGGCACTGCGCGGTACGCGTCGCACTCCTTGGACGCGCGCTCGTGATCTGATTTTGCGTTCGGTCTCCGCTTCAACTCCATAAGCGCCACATAAGCGCCAATTTGCTAGCCGCTAGTCAGTTGGCTGGATAGGATAGGATATCATTTGGCATTACTGTAGACGCAAGTGCGCAGTCATGCAACAGACATTAACTACAGTACGGAGAGCCCGAGGCATCAGGATGATGCGTGCATGATGGACCGAGTTTTACCAACTGCTCTTGATCGTTATTACGGTGTCTTACTTTCCGTTTCCAAAGAGTCAACGTTCTCGTAGCAACATTAAGCGGTTAAGTGAATTCTGAAGGAAGCATCATTGTCTGGGTCCTTTTGACGAGGATAGCGTTTTTAGTTGGGTATTACGTTATCCGTACCATCGTTATGTCATGATAAGGGGGATGTTACCGTACTGAACAAAAGCGCATGGCTCGTCAGAGTCGCAATATTGTGATGGTGTAAGTCTAACTAATGTCATAATGGTCTCGCCTTCAAAAGGTGTACACCAGGGGGTAACTGCCGTGTTCTTTTGGGAATCTCGAACCACAAAGTGTCCATCCCTGGACGTTCTAGCTGGCACACAGCTCCTTCAACAATGCTGAAACGTTCCTCACCAGCGGGAATTTGCCCCTGTGACATCCCGTGATTCCGCTCCCAGCTGTTCAGCGCACCTGAACAAAGCATCGCCATCGACCCGGCCTCAGGTGTGACGTTGATGACCCATCCCGAGGGCGTGTTAACGGCCGTCTTAGTCTCGACGTTATAAAAGTCGAGGCAGAATTGGCCGAACGACTCCATGTCGCCATCGAAGAGACGAATAACGAGGGGTTCAGAGCCAGGCAGATCGATGGCTTGGAGGTTATCCATCTTGCCTGGCCGTGGTTTCAGCTACCGTAGGGTTCGTCGATATTTAGTCGGGAATCGCAATAAAGAAAGGCAGACGTACACCCCAAGCTTTAGGCTTTTCCCCGCGCTCCATCAGCTCATCCCGTCTCGCGTGGTACTTGCGAACCCCTTCCTCTATATTTTCCTCTGTGCAGCCGAAATGGAACAGCTGAGCCCTGATTTGCTCATCGGTGGGTGACATCCGCGCAGTCTCCTCAACGCCCAAGACCTCACACCAGTGCGCCTCCCACTTATCACGAGGTACAAAGTTCTTGTGCTTTGACTGCGACTGTTTTGGCGGCTGCAACACATCTAAGAGCTGCGATTCTGGTCGCTCACGAGGCTTGTGCTTCGTCGGGCTCCGAGCCGAGTACGTCGGACTCCGATCTTTCTAGCAGACAGGTTACTTATGCCTAGTTTGCGAGTATAGGTCGAGTGTATAGACATACCTTTGGCTTTTGTGTTGGTTCTCGTGGCATGAAGGTTTGCAGATGAGGAGCTAACGTCGTTGCCGAAGGAACGCGTGTAACGCGTCAAGAGACGCGTTGCTCGTGGCTTTTCTCAAACTTGCACGTGATCTCATTTTTACTTCCCATCGACTCGCAACATCCTCGCGTTTCTATTCTACTCGACAAATTTTCTAGTAGGTCCCATTCAATGGTGCTGAGCGCATCGGATATAGGTGTGTACTGCTGGCACATGATGGGGTAAAACAGCAATTAGAGTGCGCGAGAGGAATAGGAGTGAGTTGGAGGAACAAGAGTCGTTTGGGACCAAACATTTAAAAGGCCAAGACGCGGCACAAGCGACAGTTCGAGGGCGACAGCGGGTGCCTAATCGCGTACATTCAATATGGATCCGTACCGTCGCACGACGGATTTACCATCAGACATAGTAACGTAACATGTTTATTTCGGGGACCCTTCCGTCTAAGCACATTTTCTTTGAACCTTTCATGCTGGACCGGTCAATGCCTGGACATTACCTGTACCTTGGATTCGGCCGCATGTTGAGCACGTTGCAACATATCTACTATTATTATTCTACGTTGTTGGGTGAGCCTACTATTGTCTTTCATTTGGCAACTTTCGCCAGCTCGAAGTTCCAACAATTGAATAGAGTCTGGGTCAATGTGGCCATGGCTGTTAGCGTTCAGAATACTATAGATCAATTCGTCGCGTCTTTGCATTCCTTGTCTTACCTTGTCTTCACACTCACGTGACACTTCTCGTTCATATTTACGTTCGCGTTCGTCTCGTTCGATACCTCAGTCACTTTCCCCTTCATCTGACTGAGGTATGTATTCACGCACTCTGCATTCGTCGTACCTTTACTGATGTACCCTAGTCATCGTTTCGTCTAGGTACATATTATAATCATCAGTCACTTTCCCCTTCATCTGACTGAGTCATCGTTTCGTCTAGATTATAACAGGTTATGAGCCTTTGACCCTTCCGCTGGTCTACTCTTGTCGCCGCTTCGCTACCCTCGTTCTTTTTCCTTGCCTTCACGGGTGTGTCCATGGCTTTCGCTTCCTCCTCCATGAAGGTCTCCCTGGACCATATACCCATTCTTCTCGGCTCTGAAAACATCATCGAATGGCGCTTCGGTATTCGCAGTTTGTTCATCTCAGAAGGTCTCTGGCGGCACATCACTCTCGAGCCGTCCACCAATCCCTTCTGGTGTCCTTCTTTTTGTCCTCGTCCTCTTAATCCCTGGTCTCCTACAAACGAGGAGCACCGGGAGCATATGATCTGGCTTGAAGTCGATTCTCGCGCGTTCGAACTCCTTACGCGTCGTGTCTCTCCCGACATACGTCACATGCTTCCTTCCTTCTCCGAGTCTGGAGTCTTTGCGCGGGACGTCTGGCTGTTCATCGATGCTCAATTCAACTACGTCAGCACAGAGTCTCAGATGGTCATCAAGGACCAGATCCGTGCTCTTCGCATGAAGGATGCCAAGGATGCAACTCGCTACATCTCGCAGCATGCAATCCTACGGAACCGGCTTGCTGACATGCCCGGCGGCGCGCTCTCGAATAGGGATGCGATCCATTACCTCCTAGGTGGTCTTCCGCGGTCTGGCACCTGGCCGATTTGGATTATGCAGATCACTGCACGTCTGGATTCGGGCGGAATGTTGTCCACTTTTGATCCTCGTCTCGATCCTTCCTTCGGCATGCAGCAGCAAGCTCCTCCGTCTCCAGCTTGGGGTGGTATTCAGCACCAATCTGGATCACCTTCGCATTCCTTCGCGCCTCAGCAGCAGCAGCCTACATTTCTCCCGCCGCAGCGCCCGGTCATCTCGGTCATTGAGGTGGCCAGTGGCATTCAGACAGAATCCCGTCGGCTTCTAGACTTTGCCGCTGCCACCGGTGGGCCTGGCTCGGAGTATGCTAACGCTGCCCCGGAGTCTGCGGCGGCTGCGACGACCATGAATTCCCATGGTCAGATCATCAATCCGCTCACGAAGATCCGCATCACGACAAACAATCCGTCGGGCACGTTGTGTACTATCTGCAATCGCGCAGATCATGACCTTGACCACTGCTATCGCCCTGGGGGGGGCATGGCGGGTCAGGCACCCTGGCAGAACAAGGGCGATAAGGGCAAAAATGACTACAAGTCGTCGGATTCCTCCTCCAAAGGAAAAGCACATGTCGCTGCTCCTGCGGTCGAGTCGTCTTCCGCTCCCACTTTGTCTTCTTCTTCGCAAACCGCGGCATTCTCGTTTGACTCGTTTCCGTCTCACGAACGCGAGTTCTCGTGTGCTTCCATTGCAGAAGATGCTGGTGGCATGCCTTCGCCCGATGACATTGCATGCATCGTTCAACAGGACCTCAGCTCGATCCTCGACTCAGGTGCATCTAGCCACATCATTCGCGATCGCTCTCTGTTTCACTCGTACGATGCTGACGGCAAGGTCTCTGTGAAAACGGCGAACCACGGCTCTCTCTCTGCTCTCGGGAGGGGGACCTGTTATGCGTGGTTGACTATTTCTGGTCAACCTCGCCGTCGCCTCGCTCTTCACGACTGTCTGCATGCTCCGTCGGCCATGATTAATCTGGTCTCTGTTGGTCGTCTCATTGCGAAAGGCTGGGAATGCAACTTCAAAGGTTCTCCGTCCCGTTGCGAACTTGTTTTTCGAGATCTTCGTCTCGGAGATCTTCCTCTATCTGGAAACCTTTGTTTTGCTGACCTCGAGTTCATCCCTCCTCCCACGACTGAGCCCTCAGCGGCGTTCTTCATTGCGCCATCTGAGTCTGCAAACTTGTGGCACCTTCGTCTGGGTCACGCAGGTGGTAACATTGCCACTCGTCTCCCTCTGTTCGCGAAGGGGGTCAAGCTTGGCTCCCCGTCTGTCCTTGAACGCTGCGAATCGTGCATTGTCGCTAAGCATCAACGCGATCCTCATCCTTCGTCTCCATCGCCTCCCGCTTCTCGTATGTTGGAAGTCATCCACTCCGACGTTGCAGGTCCTTTTCCTACAGCCACCCCGCACCACAAGCTCTACTTCGTAGTATTCCTCAATGATCACTCATCACTCATTGATGTTCAGCTGCTGGCTTCTAAGGACCAAGCCCTGGAGGCTTTTGTGACGCTACACACACGATGGGAGAACAAGTACGACGGGCGGATCAAATACTTTCGCTCTGACAATGGAGGTGAATTTCTTTCCGCTGAGTTCACGGGCACGCTCCATCAGGCAGGCATCGAGCGGCAAACTTCATGCCCTTATGCCCACCAACAGAATGGCCGCGCTGAACGCGTCATACAGACTCTGCAGGGCCGCTCTTTAGCCATGCTCACCCATGCTGGCCTATCACAGACGCACTGGGGTGAAGCTGTGCTTACTGCTGCCTATCTCTACAACCGCACAGAATCCAGCACCCTCCCTCCTCGTATGACGCCTTATCAGGCTGCGCACGGCGCCCAGCCGGATCTTTCTCACCTCCGAGTCTGGGGCTGTCGTGCATGGGCCCGCATTCCGCCCGAGCTTCGTCCCAAGTTCGGACCTCAATCTCGTGAGGTATTGTTCATGGGCTATCCTCCGGGTGTTAAGGGCTGGCGGGTACGTTGCAAGGCATCCGGCTCGTTCTTCAACTCCGCCTATGTCATCTTTGACGAGTCGAACTCGGGAGCTTCGTTTCCTCCCGACGACATCGTCTCTGACTCCTCCTTACCGTCACTTCCTGCTCCACATCATCCCCCCATCGGCGCTGATCATCCTTCAGCTCCACGTCGCTCCACACGCGTTCCTGTCCTCACTGATGCCGGTCGCCAGTTTGCCACTGATGTTGCCTCGGGTGCACAGCGTCTTCATCGCCTCCGCGCTGCTCGCACTGCTCATCTCAATCATGACGATGCTGTGGAGGTTGCTCATTTTGTCCTCTCTGGTCCTACCGCCTTTGCTGCACTCCCTTCTTTTCAGCCTGAGCTCGGGGACCACCTTTTTAGCGTTTCTTATGTTCCTCCCTCCACCGAATCTCCTCTCCTCTCTGCTCTCATCCATGAACACGCCCTTCTCGCTGTTCGCTCAGACAAACGTCGCAACCCTGCTGATCCCAACTACGATATGTCCATTCCGCCTGCGACATTTGCGGAGGCTATGGCTCGCAAGGACAGTCCCCGATGGAAGCTCGCCACCGACGCTGAAATGGATCGCCTCATTGTCATGAAGGTCATCTACTACGTCCTTGAGGACGACGTCCCGTCCCATCGAAAACCTATTGGCTGTCGTTGGGTGCTTGAGCTTAAACATGATCAGAAGGGGGGGCCGGTGGAGAAAGCCAGGCTTGTGGCTCAGGGCTTTAGTCAGATCCCGGGCGTCGATTTTGGCGACACGTTCGCGCCGGTGGCAAAGCAGGGGTCGATCAAACTCATCTTCGCCCTCTGTGTCGCCAACGACTGGGAGCTCGACTCCTTTGACGTCAAGCGCGCTTTCCTGCACGGGAAGCTAAAGGAGGAAGTGTACATGCGTCAGCCACCCGGGTACGAGCGTTTTGGGCCTGGGGGTGAGCGCCTCGTGTGCCACCTTCATTCGTCACTTTACGGGCTCTGTCAGGCCGCGTCAGACTGGTACGATACCTTGCGCGAGTTCCTAGAGTCGCTCGGTTTCACCAGGTGCGAAGTTGACCATGCCGTCTTTTTGTTCAACGGCGACTGGCGGGGCGCTATCGTGTTCTGCATCACTGCTTGGCATGTTGACGACTCCATGATCTCGGGCAACAGCCGCCCGTTCATTGATGACGTGAAGTCTCGCTTCGCTGACCGCTTCGGGATCTCAGATCTCAAGACCCTCACAGAATACATCGGTCTTCAGTTTGATCGCGATAGGGCTGAACGTCTCGGCTGGCTTCATCAGACCAAATATGTTCGTCACCTTCTCGAAGACTACGGCCTTGCAAACTGCAACCCAATCGGCATCCTGATGGATCCTAACCACCCTTTTGGTCGCGACACCGACCTTTTCGAACCAGTCGAGAACCTTCAGTCCCTCTACCGGAAGCTCGTCGGCGAGCTCTTCTACGTTTCGCTCACACGCCCTGACATCACATACGCTGTCGGCAAGTTGTCGCAATTCCAGTCCAGCCCCGAGTCGCGCCACTACGCTGCTGCTAAAAAGGTTCTGCGCTATCTTGCAGGGTCTCAGAGTGTTCGCCTTCGTTATGCCCCATTGGATGCGAAGCCCACTCTGACAGGCTTCAGTGACTCCGACTGGGCCATGTCGCCGGAAGACCGTCGGTCTATTTCGGGTTACTGCTGGTTTTATCGGGGCTGTCTGATTTCGCACTCTTCGAAGAAACAGCCCACCAGTGCCTTGTCGTCCACCGAGGGGGAGTACATGGCGATCACAGGCGCCATTCAAGAAGGCCTATGGCTTTCTTACCTCCTTGACGCGCTCAACGTTCCCGCCGACAGGCCGTTTCTCCTACGCGTAGATAACACCGGCGCCATCTCACTCACGAAACATACGTCCTCTCACTCTCACGCCAAACACATTGCCGTTCGTTTTCATTTCTGCCGCCAACATATCGCGGAAGGCACCTTCAAGCCTGTCTGGGTTCCTTCTGCTCAAAACGTTTCGGACATTTTCACGAAACCTCTCGCTCGTCCACTTTTTCTTCAACACCGTACTTCTTTGGGTTTAATCATCGTCGCGTCTCATTGAGGGGGTGTGTTAGCGTTCAGAATACTATAGATCAATTCGTCGCGTCTTTGCATTCCTTGTCTTACCTTGTCTTCACACTCACGTGACACTTCTCGTTCATATTTACGTTCGCGTTCGTCTCGTTTGATACCTCAGTCACTTTCCCCTTCATCTGACTGAGGTATGTATTCACGCACTCTGCATTCGTCGTACCTTTACTGATGTACCCTAGTCATCGTTTCGTCTAGGTACATATTATAATCATCAGTCACTTTCCCCTTCATCTGACTGAGTCATCGTTTCGTCTAGATTATAACAATGGCGACTCCATCGCAGCTAGTAGGCCGTGGCGGGCGCCTTGTAGGCTCCGCGAGGCGTCGGCTTCATTCGTTCAGATCGGGCTGCCCCGCACAATCAACTCATCACGCTTCTCTATCACCTCAGAAAGCGCTAGAAATAATGGGCTCCGTTGCCGCATCGTGGTAGCCATTGGAGACCTGTATAGGTTCACAAATTGAGCTACGTGAGCAGTCTCCATTACGTAGAACAAATAAACTGGAGTAAAGCACTCCCTCGGTCCAACAAAGTCGGTAAGCCGTCAAACGTCTACGCTTCTTCCGACAAAGTCTGGGAAGAAATGACATAGGCGAGAATGATATTCGAGATACTTCCGCTTGTCAGTTTGATTCCGCAGTCCAGTCATGCCACTAGCATGCAAATATGACGGTGACGTAAGGCAACAGTGTTGTCTGTTAGCGGTCCCGTGTCTGCCTGGTTTCTACCGTCAAGCTCGTTTCTTCGTGAAGTGTTTTAACGATTAAGAAGGCCCGTGCATGGATTTATGACTAGCCTAATAAACGTGTGTTTCCTCCGGGAGTGGTGGTGGTGCTGGCTTACCCCTGACCTCGGGCTTGGCACCGAGATACAATGTCGCACCCTGAAACGGTCGATGTATGGTCAACCCCTACGACTGGTGAAGTAGCTTGAATAACCCAGATTAGCTGATCAACCCTGCCGTGTTCTATGTGAATTTTGATGAAGGCATCAAACCTTCTATTGATCTGGTCGAATGATTCACGATTTATTTCCAGAGTAGCTGACTGCCATGTTGCGAGGCAAAGATCCAGCACACTCGTTTTCACTTCCTGAGCCTTGTCCTATTGTGCGGTAAACAAACAAGCAGCCAGGATTTGATATTGTACGTTAGAAATAAGATACAAGAACTGTGCAGCGAGAAAGCCGAGACGATAGCGAGTTATAGTAGTATAAGGTCGGTCCGGAAAAATAAACAAGCAAATGCGATGCAGAGTTGGCGACGTTGTTCAGCGCTGAAACCCTCGAGAACTGGATGGGTGACCATGTCCCTGAGGGCCCGGATGATTGTAGCGAGGCGCAGCGTAGCCATAGCCCATGGGGTCAGGGTTTCCATAGTACGTCGGCGGGTTAGGATAATGGTGTGCATGGTATGGCGCCTCGTTCCTCGCGACGTTGGTCGTGTTCGAAGTCGAAGTCAATGGAGGCGGCGCGCGGTAGTCGGGTCTCGGGTACTGATAGTACCCGCGATGACCCGATGAGGAAGTTGGCGGAACGGAGTTGATCTGCTCCGGCATCGTGCGGGGCTGCATATGAGCTGCGCTCGCGTTTCTGGCTCCTTGATCCCATCCCTGATTGCCACTCGAAGACGACGAGGTCGACGGGTAGGGGTACGTCCGTCGCCCTACAGAGTCTTCCCCAATGGTAGAAGGGGAGTGGCCAGCGGATGAAACCGCCGGCTGAGCGGGCGCAGCTGCTGAAGCTGTGGACGCGTTGGTGGTTTTTATTCGTTTCTGTTTGCTCTCTTCACCGCGGTGGGCAGAGAGAGCGTCTTCGTCGTCTTCCCTCGATCTCTTCAACGACGACTTGGTGGGACCTTTCTTCCTCCTACTCCCCGCCTGCTGCTTTTTTGTAACAAGTAGCAGCGGAAGGCCACGCAATAAATGTTAGGCAGATCAATGGTGTAGCAACAGATGCGATGGCGTACGTTTTGCATTTTCCCGCCATCAATGACAGGAGACGAAGTGCTGGTTGAAGGCACGGGGGCGATGGGTGCGGGAAGATCTTGGGCGATCTCACATCGCGCGTCGGGAGAGCCTTCAACGGAACCAAGAATTCCTGGAGACAATAGGTAAGTGATCTTTGCATCGGAAATAAATAGACTAAGCGGTATACCAGAAGGAGACGTCTTGGTGAGCAATGATGCGATGCGCTTATCGATTACACCCGTCACATGCTGGGTAGGATCGACCGTCGACGAGGTTTGAACATCGTTCTGAAAGTAATACATGAGCGTCGGCCACATCCTACATAATTGAAATGAGCACTCACTGTCTGGTTCTCCGCTGAGAGTTTCCCGTGATTTATCGGATCTATCTCTGCGAGCAGCTCTACAACTCTCTTGACAACCATCCGAAGAAGCTGATCCAACTCTGCATCGCCCACAGCAGGGGGATTCTGTTTGATGATGCATTGACCGATGGCGTGTATCCTAAGTCCGTAGGAATTCCAACACTCCCTCTCCGGCAAGTAAGGGTCGAACTTCGTAGGGGTTTCCTATCAATGCGGTCAGTATCCAGCGACTGCGTTACAACTTTCGCGACTTGCCCATTTATCCGAAAGTTTAGGTAGGAGAACTAGCTCAGCTTTCCCTTCACGAGTTGTCTCCGGTGATGGAATAAACCCTTTCGTTCGTTGTGGCTCCGGTAACGAAGTGTACTCTCCGGGGCGTCCTGTGGGGACCACGTTCACAAGGGTCTGCGAGGGCTCCTTGATTTGCCTTATCATACAAACGTGAAGTAAGCAGAGTGTCGCTGAGGCTAACAATCTGGAAATTACCTGGAAGGGGGCGTTGGGCGCCACATCGTCTGTGTCGGTACAGTAGTCGGAGGAATGGCCCTGGGTGCAGGCTACGTCTACGTGTGAGCGCGCTAAGCAGGAAAAGGGATCGAGATACTCACATCAGCCTGGTAGACTGAGAAATTTGCTGTTTTATCTGCGGAAGACGAGCTTGATGAAGACCTGGAAGCAGAGGTACTTCTTGCGGTCTTGCGCCGGGACGACGCACGAGGAGCGGTTGAGAGCGTAGACGGGTGAGAGGCAGCGTGGATGATACGAGGTTCCAAGACGACGCCGGGAAACGCTTGGCTATGGTTAGAGGTACCAGCGGGTGTTGAGGATACATCAAGGCAAGTCAGCTCTTCCGCTTCAACGGGAGGCAGCGGTATAGTTTGGTGGATGCTGGTGGGTGGTGTCGTAGAGAGAGCAGTGCCGTAAGCAGAGGAAGATGTAGGACTCGAAGAGGTATACGATGATGATGACTCCGTTGTCTCATTAGCGTCAGGAGGTCCCAACGCGGAAAAGGACAATGGAAACGGGTTTGCGGATGTCGAGAGGACGTCGGAGCGGAGATCAGCAAGAAGAGATAAATAAGTTGCATCGTCTAGATCAAGGCCGGGAAGGCTGAAGAAGTCAGCTGTATCGCTTGTGTCACTGGGAAGCGTGTACATGTCGAAGGACAGCATAGACAGATCGACAGGGAGATGAGGAACTACAGCGTCGAGAGTATCGAATAGCGGATCATAGAGCTGTTCCATCGTGAGGGTGAATGAAGCAGAAACAAATGCGCGAGTGGAGTGAAGGTCGAGAGGGAGTGAACTGGTTAAATACTCGTGTCTACACAGCAAGTCAAAGTGGGGGCGAGTCACGCTTTGAGGCAAGGCCACAGTGGCGTGTTTTGTTGTAGATCCTTGTGGGAGATGCTGCGGTGCGATGCGCCTGCCATCAGACAATAATATTAATGACATGAGGCTTCTTTTCAGGGACTCCCCTGGTACAGTCACGTCGGCTCTGTACGTCTGGACCTTCATGTTGGCATCGCCTGCGCCCAATTCGAGACCGTACTTGGCTAGATGGTCTTGCACTTATTGCAGCTCCGGGAGCCCGTTTAATTTGTTACCCTTTCTATGTAATATAACCTCTTTTTCTGCAGGGAATGATGCCGCAAGTTATCCTCTGTTTGTTCGGAGTGGTAGTCACGACGGCCATAGAGAATATGTCGAGGCCGCCATGTCGGTCGGCTACCCGAGGCATCGGCTTCATTTGATAGATCCGCCGCCGGGTTTGAGATCCTCCGAGAGCGCCAATCACATCATCAAGCTTCTCGAGAGGATGACGGAAGCGCATTCTATCCCGTGTCTGTTTCGAGGTACCCGTCGAAGCACGCACTGATATCACCGACCGTGACTTGGGCTGCTGAGCCCGATTGTCTGCTTTTACAAGCGCCACAGCCTCGCGACAAAAGCGTTGTCCAAGCAAGGCGAGAAGGCCCTAGAAATGGGAGCACGATCACAAGGAAGTTTAATGTTTCCCGAAAAAGCTTAGTACAAGGTATCAGACGTTTAGACTTCTACCAACAAAGTCTGGGAAAATACCAAGGCGGCCATGATCGGCAAATTACTTCCGCTTGTCAACGCGGAACTGCGTTCGAGCCGCGGTGCCATCGTCATGCAACGATCCTGCGAGAACGCCATTTGAGGGGTGCCGTATTATTCTTTGCTCCATCTGATGCACGAGGTCATTGACACGATATTTGGACCCCCGACAATTAGCGAAATCTCACACGTCCAGAACAACTCTGGAGGATTTGAACCGGGCGAAAATAATCTCCGAAAACCATCCTCGCGTTTGTATTCTACTCGACAATTTTTTGTACGTCGCCAATGTTAAAAAGAAAAACAAGCATCGAATCGCACAGCCGCTGAAATAAATTATTAATGTGTGGCGCAGAGGATTGGACACTGGATTGAACATATCAGGATCAACAGGAATCGGGATGGTCGTGTATATTGAATCGACATAAAACCGGTTCTAAAATGACCCTTGATCTCATTTCCTTCTAGTACAGTACCGCACCTGGCGCACGACTTGCAGCGGCCCCCGACTGATAAACTACATACTATCCGTCATCCCAGCATTCTCGCAGCGCTCTACAGACATCTTTTTTTGCGTCCACCCACTGCGAGAAGTCCTCCTGCTTCTGGAACTCCTCCATGGAAGTAATGTCGAAGGCGTCGCCAGCCCAGGGTCCTCGCGTGATGTCCTTGCAGTGTGCTCTCATCGAGCAGGAAGGGTCGGATGACCAGCAGATGCGACTTACGAGCGCATCGCCTAGACTATACGCTTTGTGGTCCCAGAACCATTCTCTCTGAGGAAGCTCCTCGTTGAGTGCGTCGATGGTATCGGCACGCACATAGAGCTTCTTGGAGAGGTTCCGAAGGACTGTGGGCTCGAATGGCGTGCACATCGTCTTGATGGCCACAAACGGCGCGCCGACGAGACCTCGTTGAATGAGATCACTCAATAACCCGTCTGTGAAATCTTCGAGTCTTGAACACAGAACCGCTTCCCCATAGTAAGTTCTGGCGTAGGAATAAAGGGACACGGGCCCATATTTTCCCGGTTTAGCAGTGGCGAGCTCAGCCTGCTCGTCCTCGGTGAGGATGTCCGGCGGGAGATCATCGTGCCCTACATAGTCTCCGAGGCCAATGATGCGGCAACCAGCCCACGATAAACTTCGAATACACTTTTCGAGAAAAGGAATGCATATATCCCAGCATCTATGGCATGTCGCCGCAAAACAGACGAAGTCTTCGAGAGACTCGATGTCGTTTATGATGTGGCAAATGATCTCGTCAGGCAGCGAGAGTAAGCCACGTTCAACCGACCTGGCAATCAAGGTCAACAAGCCTAATCGTCCCAGATGAAAGCCATATTCGTACTCGGTATCGGTTATCCCTGCATCATCCGACTGGATTCTGGGTATCTTTGGAAGAGGTCTGAGTTGACACAATCGCGCTGCTATGTTTCTGCCAGTTCTTCCGTCGCTAAAGAACTCGCCAAGTTTTCCGTAGCTTTTCTCTTCACGCCTGTCGATGTTGAGGAACATCCAGTATTGTCCCATGGTGGATGGCAATCGATGGTGAACGGATGAATGATTCGAAGGCGCGATGGCAGTCAGGAGTTGACCTGGGGTTGGCAGCGTCCTCGCCCAGGAAACTGGGAGTTTGGGCAGAAGGATATCGTCGGTTCGATGGTGCGATAAAGAAACAACCCCAGATATTAGTTCATACTCCGGTTCTATTCTAGATTTGGCTCTAAACCTACTTCCCGAATGGGAAACAATGTTACGGTTTCGACGATCGTTGTCGCCCGAGAAGTCCACATACATGCCGTCTGTCGAACTTGTCCAACTCGCCATCGATGCTTTCAGTTTACCGCACGTTCCTCAAGCAAAATGCTCCCATGATCTGTCTGTATTGAGAGTAGCGACAGCGCTATCCCTCTCGTCATCAAAGCTCCAAGTTACAGCGTACTTAGCGGAAAGATCGAAGGTGACCAGCATAAAGAATGCGATAGGATCATGATCTAGCTGAATACGCAACAGATTTCAGTATAACTAATATGAGACAGCATGGAACAACGGGATGATAACGCCCTCGACGGCCACTCACAGATTACGCCTTCCTTTACCTATACAGGTACCACCCTCCTTAACCATTCCCGCATATGCTTCTCCATCGCCTGATCGTGCCACCTATACGTCGGCCCGTGATCCATATCATCATACTCGTGCCGCTCGATCCATGCGTGCTTCTCGCTCTTCCACGCCTCGCCAGTTCCGCCTTCGATGCGCTTATCGGTGTCCGCCTGCCAATCGCCCTCGGTGTGCTTGACCTTGTAAACGTTCAGGCTCGGCGAAAGATCGTGCAGCTTATCGATTGAGGCTTCTCCAACGCGGTATTTGACCACGCTGTCTACGTTGCCGTGGCCCCAGAAGATGGGAGTATCTTTGAGAGTTGGGGAGATAGCCTATGTAGCGTGCACATTGTATGAACGAACGGTCAGCGAGAGAAATAAAGCGCGCGCAATTCGAACGCACCTTCCGGAACTCGTCCTCCCGTGGAACATACCCGGCCAGCGCCATGACACCACCCAATTTCCATTCCTTCTTCTGCACCTGGGCTTCTAGCTCCTGCGAAGCCGTGAACGCGGTAGCGAGCGTCATCCCCGCGCCCTGCGAGAACCCACCCAGAACAATCCTATCCTGCGGAACACCGGCATCGACCTGCTCCTGAATGAGCGCGTCCAACATCTTGAGGGCAGCATTAAGACTAGTCTTGCTCTCGTTATCTGGTGCACCAATGTGGTACCACGAGTAGCCAGGTCCGTATCGACGGGGCGCAGACGGGGTGACAAGAGTGATGTGCGACAAGGAGGGGTCGTTAAGGTACTTTGCGGTGAAGCTTTGGCGCCAGCCTGATGGGGTATCGCCGAGGCCCTGATAGGTTTGATGAGTGCGAGGTGGACAAGAGAGTAACATGTTCGACATGTTCAGGCATAAGGGAGGGTATAACGCACGTGAAGGAAGATAAGGGTCGCTGCGCGCTTCCCTGTGTCATTGACAAGTTTACTAGCTGTGGTAGCGGCCATCGGTGCAGTCTTGCTAGCCAGACGATGAGAGATGCCGACAAACAAGAGTGCAAGGGCACAAAGTATGGCAAACCGAAGGATAGTGGTTGGATGAGGGAGGTCGGGACTGGCGATCCCGTGGGTAGGCGTCGATGTGCTCCGGAAGATAGTCGTTCCTTATAGCCTCGGAAAGAACACGATACTGCAGTTAGGGCCGGCTCGGTCGGTCTAATCAGTACATGGCGTGCTTGGGCACGCTGGTGCCCAATCTCCTCGCGCCCGCTACGCACTCGTTGAAGAAGCTGAAAGCCCTCGATGTTTGCGGGCGTTAAAGCGATTCCCAGAATGCAGAAAAAACGTTGACGCGCTGCGTGTCTGAGTTGTTTGTCTCTGTTGTGCTCGCTGCGTGCCCGGTGTGGCGCCGATGCGGCAGCCCTGTTTCTTTCCAGCCAAAAGACACTACGAGCTTTACGAAAGAGGCTTCGGTCAAAGTAAGATCATTTCTGCACACAAGGTACTTTTGGTGTTACACGATATACTACAAATCGCTTCGAGGAAAAGAAAGAGCGCAATGATTGCTAACTGTTACATCAGGTCGTCTGCAGTGTCTCTCGCTGAAACAAACGTCACGCCATACTCTTTCATCGGTTGGTCTCTGTCCAATCTTTCTGGGACGCTGAACCATACAGGCGCAGGGGCACCTTCTCCACTACCACGTTCCAAGACGCACTTGACGCCCTCTGGTACACTAAACCTCTCCTCACCGTTCGGAATGGGGTCCACGAGGCTATTAGCCTCCCAGCTGGTGAGCTCTCCGGGGCACATGACGCCAAGAGTTGCGGGCACGGGAATGACAGTAATCTTCCAGTTCATGGGAGAGTTAACGGCGCGGTTCTGACGACGGTTGTAGAAGTCGAGGAGCCAAAGGCCCTGATTCTCGAGTCCGCCGTTGGACAATCGAATGACCACGTCTCCGCTCTTTTCAATGGTGATATATTTGACGCCTTTGAGATCACCGGGCTTCGGCTTCATCTGGACGATACTGTAAGCAGGCGACGATGCGGGAAGAGAAGGTGATCAACGTACCCCAATCATCGGTATAGTGTTCCCATCTGCTCGTCCACGAGCGATTATGCCATTAATCCTCTCGTGATAAGCCTTACGAGCACCCGGAAGATCATTCTTGTTATACCCATACACATTGATCAGATACGCGTCTAAGCTCGCGGTGGAGGGGCAAAGACGTAGGAGATTCAGACGGTCATCACTAAGGACAGAGACAAAATGTTCCTCTAGGGCGTTGTGCGCGACTATCTCGCGCGATGGGCCAGGGTCGGTACCAGCCCACATGCATGTCCGGATGTTCGCCTCGTCACCGTCAATGGACTCGGCCGATTCCGGAGTATCGGCACGATCTTCTTCTACGGGGTGAGCGGGAGGGTATTGAGCATGGGCGCGAGTAGGTAGCCGGGAAGCTGTACGTGGCGCCGGGGTGACGCGACTGGGAATGGTACCAAACGCTGGAGCTTGGAGACGACTCGGGGCCGGGGGTGGGTTGGCGATGCGACGTCCCTCTTCTGGAACAGACGTTCGTTGGGTCTCTGCCGCACCAGAGGCTGCAACGCGGCGGCGCTCCACCTTAGACTCGGAGCTCTGCAAGAACAAATCGTGATTCATACCTTGACTCTGACGCGGACGGGCAGGTTGATTGCGTTGTACCGTTTTTCGAACAGTCTACACCACCAGCTTGAGTTAGTTTCACTTGATCTCATACTACAGCTGGGCTAAGCTCGTAAATCTCACCGGCGGTGGAGTAAGAGGACGGGACTGGCGCTACGAACCAGTGAATGAGTACAAAGACCATTTCCTCAGTGGCACTTTGGACGTACCGTAGACTCGTCTGAGCTTGACATAGTAAATGCTGGCGCAGTGTCGAGACACCACGTAAAAGAGGAATGGGGTTCTGAGATTTGGTCGGTCGGTCCACAGTAGATTTTAAGTATCTTTCTCCACTCTGAGGAAGCCGCTATAATTTAAGCGCCGAGCGGAGTCAAACCCAGCTAGCGGCAGCGAAACCTTCAACTCCGCTGGTGACATGCTCTTTGTTCCTCGGTTATAGCAGGCGAGCTGTCTTTGATCAGTATTATCTCGGATTTGCGACGCCTTGTTTCACAGGCTTATCGATCAACTGGTATTTTTACCTTTGAAACCGAGTCAGAGACTACGGGATAGCGCGCATAAGCGGGATGCAGCTAACCTCTCTGGAGAAATTTGATTTCGATGTCTTCTATAACCCCCTGACACAGGTCATGAGCCGAATATCTGCGGTGTGTCGAGTCATCCTAGAGTCATTCAAGGTTCTCCGTGTGATGATAGCCTGACAGTCACAGGACAGGAGAAATACTGGGACCCACCGGCGTAGCCCCTTTCCAGTTGGAGAACAATGGAAAGCCATGTCGCGGCCTTTCCATCGCCTTCTTTGCTACTACCTTATTTCAAAAGCGAACAACGTGAGTCACTTTATTGCAGGATGCTGTATACTTAGTTCAGTTGTCCACATGGAAAACGATCTTGAATTGCCCCGCCGATCGTAATGTACGAGTCATGGGGATGGTTTTCACGCCCTTTGCGCCGCTTTTCTCAAAATCATTAGGACGTGAGCACATTCGGGCATGACACTACAGGCAAATGAGCTAATTCTGTACCCGAGAATAAGCAGGAAAATGACCTGGAAAGTAAACATCTTCCTACAGATTTTCAGGCGAGGAATAAGCACGCGGAAAGTTACCATTTTCTGGTGCGCCAAGAGGCCAAACAAGGCAGGTTGAAGCGGTAATTAAATCTCCGCCAGCCCTAAATTTCCATAAATGGAAGCAAAGCTTGTTTTGGTCGCCTGAAAATTCACCGGAACATAAATCTTTTTCGGCCTCTGTTGGTCAAAGGGAAATATGGAGGAAAATATTTACTTTCCAGTGTATTTTCCTCCTTATTTTCGGGCCCAGAATTATCGCATTTGCCTGTAGTGTGAGATGACTCGTTTGATAACACAATGCGGTGATAAGCATCGCCGGTAAATTGGCGATGGGAGTCCTCTCATACACGGTAGCACATGTGGTAAGGAAAATTCCATCTGAGATACTTTACTGGTACACGAAGGCAATAAACGGCGCTGACTCGATCGGGCCCAGTATAAGAGAACACACCCTTGCTCCTTTTCTTCCCAAGGCGACTCATCATCGCACCTATTCTTCCAGCAGGCATCGCGTCGCACATTGTCCTTGATATCCACCCACTTTTCGTGAGCCCGCTCTTTACTCCGTTGTCGATAAGAACCGTACTGAGCTGGATGACGCCTGGCGCATTCAGAGATAATGGCACAAGACGGACCTCAGCCAGGTTGGAAGGGTCTCCTTGGTGCTGAGGCGACAAAGTTTGTAGGCCAGGAGACGCATGATATACATTTGACCGATTTCTTCGGAGAGGATGGCCGCAACAGGGTTCGACAGGCTGGGCATTGTATCGCACCCTTCGTGACGACCCTGATCTGGCAGGAGACGCCTCCGCCTGCCACCCCCGACATGTCCAATGTTTGGACTCCGACAAACGAGCCTTCCGGCGACTTTACGCTCACAATCCAAGGTATGAACCTGCCAATCCAAAACTTAAATCCCCCTACAATCCAGGTTAATCAACCCGCCGTATGTTTTCACGAATCACGTTGAATATCCCCTATCTCTAATCGTTTCACTTTCAGTGGCTGCATATGGGGGCTCAGATGCCCGGAATTGTGAACGTTGGTGGAGTTGCGCAAACTGGATATCTTCTTCCTTGGTTCACCAAAATCAGAGTGGATTATCACCCTGAGGGCCAAGCCAGAAACCTACATTACTACAAGCACGAGGCTCGTACAAGCCATATGCAACCTCCGCGGTATAAGATCGTCAATCCGGTGCATCGAGAGATCGAGGCCTTAGAGTACGGGACTCATGTTCAGGCTTATCGGAGGGCAATCCGCCGTTAGTATGTCGTACTGTGTATAAGCGAGATAAACCCGTCTTTTCTTCAGCAACAAGTGTACTACTGCTTACGTACGGGGTCTCAAATAAGCGTTGTATTTTCCCCTTTGATAATCTATTTGTTGGGCGCGTGGGTTTCACAGCTATTGTAAGCATTTAGCAGTCTCTTTTTCGATCTTGAAGGATCCGCCGACCGTTGACTCGGCGCCCGAAGTTCAGCCAGTGCTGGCATGCCAGTGTTTTCTGGCGTTGTCGGGCCGCTGGCTTTCATTAACATTGATAGCGGAGCCACGGATGTAAGCTATTTAAGTAATTGAAGTGCTTGCGCACAGCGACTGCTAGCAGTGATCGCGTAGATCAATTACTCAATGTGACGATATAGTTATAGGCAAACTACCTGCATGCGTTGAAACTGATGTTACAAACAAATTAAGTTTTGTAGGAAAGGCTGAATGTAAACTAGCGTATGGTGGAGGAGCTGCCAGCCTCGTTCAAAAGGGCCTAGCTTTGGCAGAGAATATGCCTCGCCCATTGACCAGACTACGATTTGAGGGGTGGAAACCCCTGGAATGATCATACAGGGCTTTGCTGTATTCTTTTTCGAGTATAAAGTCATTCACATTATGTATTCCGCTCATGTATGTAATAGAGAGCTCCCAGGCTGCGATGTAGGATAAATTATGGACCCGCAATCGTACATATGCAGGATAGGTTTAGGTGAAACACAATGAACTGTCTCGAAGCCTTCCACCACTTCCTCGCCGCAGCCTAAACTTCATAAGAAAGGAAGGAAGTGACGTGTCTGCCGAGGTCCGATGCGCCATACGCCAATGACCCAGGCGCACGAGGTACGAAGTATTTGCCCACGTTCTTGCCGTCCTCTCACTCAACGCTCACCTTGACACATGTCAACGATGTATTGCTGGGTGACAAAGAACATTTGAAATTACCTCGCTCAAAAAGACCTAGCTTTCGCGAGCTGCACGCCGGGGGGCAGCGGTCGTTTCCGTCTGGGGATCTCGAACCAGAAACTGTCCATCCCTGGGCGCTCTAGGTGGCAAATGGCTCCCTCAACGATGCTGAACCGTTCTTCGCCAGCAGGAATCTGGCTCGGAGCCATCCCAGAGTTGAGCTCCCAGCTGTTCATCGTACCACCACACAGCATCGTCATGGAACCAGGCTCAGGTTCGACATTGATCACCCATCCCGAGGGTGTGTTGACGGCAGCCTTGGTCTCGAGGCTGTAGAAGTCGAGACAGAACTGGCCGAACGACTCCATGTCACCGTCGTAGAGCCGGATGACGAGGGGCTCAGAGCCAGGAATATCGATCAGCTGGAGGCCATCTATCCTGCCCGGACGCGGTTTGAACTGCGGTAGAGTTCGCCAAGGCTTAGCGGGGAGTAACAGAGAAGAAATGTGGACGCACACCCCAAGCCATAGGCTTTTGCCCGAGGTCCATCAACGCGTCCATTCTCGCGTGATATCTACGGATTCCCTCCTCCACTGTATCCTCCGTGTAGCCTTTTTTGAGCATGCTGGCCCTGAGTTTCTCGTCGGAGGTGCTGACTTGTGCCGCTATCTCAGGGCCTAAAGTCTCGCACCAGTACGCCTCAAACCTATTACGTGGTACAAATTCCTTTTTCTTTAGCTGCAGCTCCTTCGAAGGTTCTGACACCTCTAGAGGCTTCGGCTGCGGGCGCTCACGAGCCTTGCGTTTCATCGAGCTTCCAACTGACCGATTCGGAGCCCGATCAACCTAGTAGATAGGTTATGCCTGCTTTGTGAGAGGAGGATAGTGTATAGACGAACCTTTGACTTCTGAGTTGCTACTCGTGGCATGAAGGCTTTTAGACAAGAAGTTACGTCGTCGATGGAGGAACGCGTCAAGGCTCAGAACACGCGTCGCCGCTCTTCCCAAACCTGCACGTGATCACAGTTTGCATTTCTGCTTTTCTCACGGGCAAAATCACCAACGCACGTCTCTCGGAACAGCACAGCCACCGGAGATGCAAGCAAGATGTCGGACCTGCGCCAACATGCATTGAGAAGCAAACACATCCAGCTCTGCAGAATGGCAAAGGTCAACGACGATGTTCAATGTCGCGTGTTAACTGCACGGATAGGAAGATCCCTTGCCATAGGGAGGCTTCTCCTTTATGGGCGTTCGATCTCCAAGCCTACCTGGAGTCAGCGGTCGCTAGTGCTTCCATGAGCATCTACCGCCAAGAAAGTCCTAATCAGGCTCAGGCTTACGCAGATTAGATGGATGGACGACTCAGATTTCTATGAAGGTGCGTTCTTTTGAGCTACGCTGAATCGTCCACCCTTTTCAGCCATTGCATTTTCAGTACCTAGCCTATATGCGTTATCATGTTTTGGTCTTTCTCATTCGCTGGAGCCTCTTCCAGGTGGTTGGGTGACCGGAAATTGATGACTCGCTGGACTTCGTTTATCCTCTGATACTTCTTAGTTCCTTTCTCACAAGTCGTTTGCGGGTCACCATATGTTATCTTGCAATAACGAACACGCCATTGATCTCTCAGTAACCAGATCTCAAACTGCCCTCTCACGCCAACACGTCGCAACGCGCGTACGAAAAGGCCTAGCTTTTTTTGCGTCGTCCTCAGTTGGATTGCGCACGTCACATAACTACGTATTGGAACCCTCGTTATCCTGGCATGGGACATGCCGAAGTTTCAATTTGTAGATGAGAATCTCTGTCATAAATCTGCGACGAACGAAACACAAGATCCCGTACACGTTGGTTTGTCGAAGGTATAGTTGATGATCGCGTCCTTTCTTTCGGCTGTTGACAGATACTACTCACATATACTGCCTCAGCGCGTGTCGACTTCGTAAGGGGCTGATCCTTTTGTCTCGTACATGCGGCTCTGATGCGGCAGGCTGTGTGGCTGCTTGAGCCTTGAGGAGCCCAGGCATGCTCGGTGCGTGTGTATTGGTTACGGAGTTATTGACGTTTCTTTGTGGGCTTTGATTCGCATGAATTCATTTGATTCAAAGAGGCTGCGTCGACAAAGCAGGCGCAACGCGTATCGATGATGCTCACGTCAGACATGCATTCTGATGCGCTGAAGGGCTATCGCCCAGGCCCACGCTCCTGGCGTATGCTTTCTCAATGGGACTACCATTGCTTTGTTGTGGGTCCTTGGCCTTGTTCTTTTCATTCAAAACTGAGTTAACTTTCCGATACACCAGGCGCATACTCGTGCTTTCTATATCAACAAGGGCTGTGTTCCCTCCGGAGGCTTATCTGATTTTCCGAGCCTAACAAGCTGACACGCTAGTGCCTTTACAAATATCTAAAGAGCTCGATACGGCGTGGATCAGTGGACAAAAACGGAAAAGAAGCCCCGACATATTGTGATACAGAGCATCACGCGCAAAATCTGCCTGATGGACTGCCTGCATACACAGATATGCTATCTAGGGTCATCCCTGGGCATTAATATTACGTGACCACCAACATTTCGACAACCGCGCGAATCAACAACACGCGTCGCGCGTTTGGCGAATGCCCCGACTCTTCCCCCGCAATATATGTGTCTTTTATAGGTCCACCCCACGAAAGTTAACCAAGCCCAACCACCACCACCTCTCTCTTTCTTCCACTCGCCTTATCGTCCGCCTTTTACTACATAAACGCAAACTTCTCATATGTGAGCATTACTTCGCATTTCCATCGGCTTATTGAACTCAACGCCACCGTGCCACTCAGATGTCGCCCAACACTAACAAGCACCTTCCTACTGGCAACACCGCCAGAAAGCCTGGATCCAACGTGAGTGCCACTGTGCTCTGATACTACGTGCCTGACGAGCGTGTACCGTGCCATACAGGCGTCACAGAGCCGTCGCAAGGCATCGTCTATCCCACAGGCCTCTCGCACTGCTGGCAGCTCCGATGGCCAACCGGCCAAGGTGCGAACGATAGCTCCTCGCACTGCTCCGACTCCGCTGCCTCCACTGGGTCACCCTCCTGGCGCTCTGATCCCCAGTAAGGCCGCACTGCAAGGCACGTCTGAAGCTTCGGGCCTCGGCACGCCTCGCATGGTCAAAAGGGTGAGTGGCACAGGCTGCGCATAGTCATCATCGCTTTTGGTTTCTCATTAATTCTTTCACCAGGAACCAGTCGATCGTCACGGTAACGAGGCTCCAGCGAACAATAGTCCTCTTCCCCAGCCTGAGAACGCCCGGCTCTTGGCCCAACTTGTGAGTGGCACTAGCATCGACATGACCCTACCATGACCATACTAACCATCTTCTTGCTTGTGAACAGGTTGAACGTCAGGACGTTCAACGTTCAGCGCTAGCCGCAGAGCAGGCGCACGGTGCCACCCGTCCTCTTGCAGAAGGCCAAGCGCCCGGCTCGAGCGAGACACGCGGGGCTGAAAATCTCCAAGAGGTCTACCAAGTTCTCGGCGCAAACCCAGGTTCTCATCATCTCGTAAGTCTTCCGGTTCACCTTCATCCTCAATAAAGTTTCTGACGACAAAGGTCAAGCAGGACACTCAAGGTGGTTTGCCTGGGCCAGTGGCACAGAATGGTGTCTCTAACTACCACGAGACATCTCAAGGCATTCTTCATGCTTCCCCCGGAGGCGCGACGTCTCAGAATGTGGTGTCGAACGGATACGCCTACCAAGGCCAGGTTACACCCGAGTTGGATCAAGCTCACTCTAGCTACGAAACGCAAATGGTGAGCCTTCCTTTTTCCCCTAGAAAGCGCGGAAATTTGCTCATTATCAAATAAGCCGTCGAACATCTACAACGCCAAGGTGTACTCCCATCAGCAAAACGACGCACCTCCCGAACCAGTCCAAGGCTATAACGCTCCCTGTGTCGGCGTGTACCAGGAATATCCGCCTCAGCCGGAGAACGTCCCGGTGCATGCGCCTCACCAGAGTCGTCAGTACCTAACCCCCGCCTCTCACCTGCTATCGCGCGGGTCTCAGTCGTATTATCTCGAGACGCTGGGTGCGCTTCAGGATCATACGATCCAGCATCAGCAGCAGCAATACGCGATTGCCGCATCACAGGGGCTTGTGAGCGGGTCTCAGCATCATTCGCCCCAGTCGATGCATGCCAACCATGGTCAAGCGTCGCAGCAGGAATACCTGGTAAATTCCGCGCAACGTTCAGCGGACGGGGTCTGTCCGTCCCTAAATCAACAAGTGTACGCTGCGCAGGACAACGCTCAGCGACGTCCAGTGAGTATCGATGTTATTTCTGTATGAACAAGACGCTTACCGTGATACAGGTGGGCGAAGACAGGCTGCCATCACTGCCAATGCTGACGCCGCCGCATCTCGGCACACGCCCTCCGCTTCCACTGCACCAGATACCTTTTGCAGTGAGGGACGCTCCACCACCCCCAGGGAACGACTCACCGTTCAAAGAGCACCTCCCACCCCCGCCGCCCGGTCAACATTATGCGTCGGCTCAGTGGCTATACTCTCAAGCCGAGATGTATCCCGAGGACGAGCGACCGCGGATGCGCTCGCTCGCTATGTACTGCGAAGCCATTCGATGCTTGCTACTTAGCGCGCAGACGTTCAATAGTCTGTTTCCACCCGGCCCTCAGCTCATGTTCCACTGGGGGAGCCGAACAGTGGATCGCATGCAACTGCGAGCACGGATACAGGAGCTCGAGTCGATGCTCCTTGATGTTTCGAGGGAGCTCAAGCTTGTGCCTGAAGATCCACAAGGCCCGACGGTGAGCAATCATTCGATACTTTTTCTTGACCCTGTACGCTCATATTAAAGCGCAGACTGGCGGGAGTACATACAGAGTGAACAGACAAGTTGAATGGCCGAGAGTGCCGATTCTCCATCCGTTTTTGGTTAGCGTCGAACAGGTCCATCGCGGTAAAACAATAGGTGTAACGCACCAGTACATCGAGCCCGCCAATCGCTCCATTGTGCACATTCCCGTGGACAACACCCACCAAGGCCTGCCGGATGTACGTGAACCGATCTCCACTCTGGTACAGGTTACTGACTAAATCGCTTTGCAGCTCTCTAGGACTGTGGGATTCGCTCCAGCGGGCGGCGCACCAGACGCTACCCCGCCCGTCGCCGATGCGAAGGGTAAGCGCAAGGCTGTGGATGACCCATTGGGTATCCATCGTGAGCCTTGTCTGCCTTTCGGCGACAGGAAGAAAGCAAAGACGGACCACGATTTCTCTACTACTCCCTCGACCTCGCGCCCGATGATGGGAAGCGGCTCCACATCACAAGCGAGCTTCAACTCGCAACGTCTCTTCACCCACGCCGGTGAAGAGAACCGCAACAACTTAGTACACCACCCCGCATCGTCGGTACCATCGACCTCCAACGCAGCGTCGGCGATACCAAATCATGGCGGCCCCCCTTCAAACATGCAGTGGGCGCTGACAGCTGTAACATCGTACGAGGAGAGTAATGGATGGACGCAGACGCGAACGGATATGGGTGCGGGTAGCCAGATGCAATCTGACTCGGGCGCCCCCCTCCCTTCCGAGACTTTCTATCCCGTGCAGCAACAGCGCGCTCATAACCCTTCTCCACCTTCCCAATTCGGGGGAACGAACCCTAATCTCTTCCCATCTGACTCCGTCGCACATGCGTCTTGGATGCCGTCTGTCCAAGGCGAGTCCGCGGAATGGGCGAATCCCGCTGACTCCGATAATTCGGCCGGCGTTGGCGACGTCGTCTCGCATCATCCGCATGGGTCGTCGTACCTTCCTCCCAGCGTGTAAAGAGCGCCACGGACTTGCTCCTGTAAGTACCCTTGAGCAGGTCCGTTAATATGACGTCGCTCACGGCCCATAAGAACGATGCATGCTGGCATGCTCTACGATTCATTCAGTTTATGTTCTCGCCTCTACATCATGCTTTTCGCCTTTCAGCGAACTATGTACTCCCTTCCTTGTCTTGATCATGCCTCGTCATCCCTTCCCGTTTACACATGTGTTATTTCTTCTGTAGTATGCCTTCGTCTCCTTGTAACCAGTATGCATCATTGTGTACTCTATGTTAACACCTTCATCGCTTTCTGGGAAATCTACGAAAAACAAAGTTGTAACACGGTTTCTTCCACACGTCGTTTGCCCTCGAGTACCAATGTACGTCGCAATGTCATCCTATACGCCGACAGATATTCCCGCGTGCTATTCAATTCACTAGGCATTGGCAGTTGGCAGCTGGAAGGGTAGATCGGAACTTCTGGAAGGCGCTTCTGGAAGTAAACCGCGTTGTCCATCTAGATCTCCCCATCAATGACGTCCGTCAACGAAATGATCAGCAGATCCATTCACAGAACGCGCACCAGCTATCAGGCTCATGCATCGGACCTGTTTCCTCAACCCTCATGCTGCAAAAGACGTGATTGATCAGAATACATTCCCCTGAGCCGAATAGACTGCCGCAGGGGGAAAACACGCACGAGGAGGCAATACGGTCGGCAGCCACACTGCCAGATCCTCGAACAGCGCATCTAGCTGCTTGTTCTCGGGAACGTGGTTCTGGCTCTGCGACTTTTCCTCTCTCGGGTATATCTTGAAATCAATAGGAGCGAGACCTCCGTATCGCCTCGACAGCTCCGCGAGCTTTGTCGTGCACTGCTCGCCGACGGGCGTGTTGATCGTCGTGTCGCCCTCGTTGTGTCGCCATAGGATGGGCGTGTGGCGAGCGTGCGCGTGAGCCGAGTATCTCTGAGAAAATGACATGAGTAGCTGGATCAAGTCAAGGCAAACGCAAGGCAACGACGTACCCGTTCAAATTCAGCAGGAACCGGAATATACGAGTCGATCACACCAACACCAGCGACCTTCCACCCGTCCCTGCCCGCCGTCCGCCCGCCCACCGCGACCTCCCCAGCCGTAAGCGCCGCCATAAGCGCCGCCGCCCCGCCCTGCGAAAAGCCCACAATCACGACCCGGTTCGCCGCGCCCTTGCCCCTCAGCTTCCCCACCTCCTCGCGCAGCACCCCGTCCACGGCGAGCACCGCCGCGTCCATCGACGCCTGGTGCACGTGTTCCCCGTCCTCGATCTTGCGGAACGGATACCGCTTGCCGTCGTTGAAGACGTGCCACGCCTCCCGGCCGTGCGTCACGCCCTCGGCGCCCTGCGTGTCTTTGGGCGCCTTGGGGAAGACGAAGCGGATGTGCGAGAGCGTGGAGGGGTTAGGCTGGACGAGGCGGCGCTGCATGTCGTCGCGCCAGCGCGGGCCGGCGGCGCCGAGGCCCTAGAGATGCGAAGTCAGGAGTGGCCGTGATGAACGACAAGGCGAGGGTTGCGCGGTCAGATGGGCGGTGTGTGGGGACCAGGGCCGAGTAGCACATACATGGAGGAAGATGACGGTAGCGGTGTGCGAACCATCCGTAGGTCCAATGGGGTCATTGAACTGAAGCTGTGGCATTTCACAACGTCCTAGCAACAGCAGAGGGATAATCGCGCAAGGATAGGATAGGACGGCGGAAACTCCCTATAGGGCATGTCCGCTGATAGCGCCCCGGAGGGGCTTGGCAGAGGCCCGGCCATGTCCGCTTGGATAGCGCCGCAGGCACGCTCGGCGGCTCTATCATGTCCGGGATAGCGCCTTTGGAGGTCCGGTGGGCATGATGGGACCCCCGATAAACCTAAATCCTATTTGAACTCTTGATCTGGTGTCTTGACTGCCGAGGTTTTTCGCAGCTTTTTCGAGGCGATAAATGAAATCAACTTGGATAAAGTACAGTACATAAAAATGCGCTGCTAAGTACATAACACATTTCTTGTATCCCCAGCTTACTGCCATCCACTTTAATAGAGTAGATGACCAAAAGATTGTCTATGCCATCAGAGACTACCTCAGAGCCTGCTTGGTGGGTAGTTCAAAAGATAGTTCATCCCCATTCCTTATCGTTGGCGACTACTGGCGCTTGAACAAGCACACGAAGCTTGACACGAAGTCGTGCAGAGCAGGAGGGGAGTAGTGTGAACGCAAGGTATGTAGTCATATATTCAAGACGCGGCAATCTCAAATATGACCTCGTGACTGAGGCGGTAAGGTGACTTTCTTGACAAGCTTTTTGTGCGAGGTCGCGGGTTCGGCCCGACATTTTGCCAAAATTTACAAAGTCAATTACCACCATCAGTCGATCCATATGCATATCCACTCATGCCTACAGTAGCGAAAAATGCAATTTACAAATATTTCAGCCAAAACTTAGGCGTATAAATGGATTTCCCACGGTAGCATGTATGTCCGAAACAAGCCACGCCGTCGCATAAACGCTCCGGCTCCAACGAAGCACAGGTTTAGGTCGAACGGATGAGGTTGAGGTTTAAGTCACGTGGCATACGTTTATTGGTCCACTCGCCTTAGTTAAGGTCACATTCAGAGGTACGTTTAGTAACAAACGCGTATCTACATCAAATTCAACGACCTGTTTGGGACGTTAATGTCAGCATGTTAAGTATCATATCATGACGAGACATACCTGGCTGCGAGTAAGGCCCTCAGGATAAGAGGTTCGAGTTCGATAACATTAGACTTGAGCAAACCGGCACTGATGGTGATTTGTTCGCCCATATGGCAAAATGAGTCCTTAGAGATGTCTAACGAACATTCGATAGACACGGAGTCATATTGGTCCTCAAACTCTCCGGTACAGATAATGGTACCGGTGGTGAACGACTTTCCGTCCCTTGTGACGAAGACGCCAAATACGTTGGATGAAGGCACGAAGCGACCTTCCATCCGATGGCAATGAGGTCGAAGATACTGAACAGAGAAATGGTACATGAAAGCGCCCAAACGGTTTGAAAGATCGGTCCCCCCTGTGACATGAAAATGAATGGAATATCGACCTTGGCCATGGAAACGCATGTGATGAGTAGCTCTCGACCAGACCATCAAAATCTTGAAGTCATTCTCTATGTCGTTTGTGGAGGTTGAAATACGCTACATGACCATTAATATCGGTTCAAACTATCAAGTGAGGACTCACCTCGGATAGCATCATCTTTTGAAGACAGACAACGACGCGTTGCATAGCCAGTAAGTCGTCTCCTACGTAGTCGAAACATTTTGAAGTGTATCGCGCCATGGAGAAATCAAGCGGAAGTTCATTGGCAGACTCTCGCTCCCGCAAAGAGAAGAGCCTAGGAAAGACTGTCAAACCAACATTCAGTTAAGAGCGAAATAAAAATTGGCTCAGTCTATACGTACGACGATGACCAGCGGGTGTAAAGAGCAAGTCCGAAGTAAGCGTTGCTAGAGACATAAGAGCTACGCAGAGACAATCGATCACTCCGAAGCTTTTTAAAGAAAAATTGATGAATTGACCGCGTCGATGAATAGAAACTATATTACGAAAGGGACCATAGATCGGTTCATCGCCGAGTAATGCAGAGATTGAATGTGATAGTATTAGGAGATAACCCGGATCCGACGTCGATCAACGGCACGAAAGAAACAAAACTTTTCCAACTCTGTCAAACGAAGCGTGCCATGGTAAGCGTCAAGGAAACACAGAAATAAGTTGCCGCTCTCAAGAACAATCACCCTATCGAAAGTGTCGATGTTTCTGATTCCCAGCGCAGAAAGAGGGGAAAGGAGATGAATCAAGTCGACGCCACATTCATTATGTAAGAAGTGTAGGAGAGGGCTGTCGCCGATTCGACCATCAGCTATAGAAGTTTGCAATACTATTAGGCAACGTCAGGTGAATAACATGGGAATTACCGAGGCAGCAATGGAAGACCCCTGGGATGGTGCTGCTGTGCACGGCGGAACAGCGTCACTAGTCACTCGTGAGGGGGTCGATGCCACCCGAGGTAGCAATGGAATACTCTTGGGGCGGTGTTGCTGTGCACGGCGGAGAAGCGTCATTCGCGAGAGGGGCAATGTCACGGAGCCAAGGATAACTTTGAGGAAAGCAATTTCTTCGTGAGGGATCCAAGGAATAAGAGTCCTACGAACGTCAGCATAGCAAGAAAGACAATAAATCAACCACTACCTTCGAACTGAATTGCCCACGCCGTCTAGTTTCTCGCAGTACACGGTCCATTAGATGAAGATGAATGTACATCTCAACAGGCCATGCATCGACATATCTATCCAGCCAATGAACTTTTGCTATGACCTGGACACGTTAGCATAGTGACAAACATTGAATTAGAACATAGAAAGCTCGCTACCTTTGCAACAACGAAGGCGATTCGCCCTGCAGGTTGGTTAGAGAAATTGACATTTGTGTTCAACCCGGTCTTCACAATCGGACGAGTAACGCTCTGTAACAACAAATTTTAACTGAACCGTAAAAGAACAAACCAAAAGAGTCACTTTGAGTGTTTCCCACTCTGATGGAATCATTCCGAGCAGAGCTATCATCTTGGACTTTGGAAATTTGCGCCTAACGAATTTCTTGTAAGTGTCGTCATCGAAGGGACGGATATACACCATGACGAGGCGTGAAGTAGGATCAAAACCGAAGGCTTTGGGTCTTAATATACGCTGTACCGCAGTAGAGGAGGTTGACACTTTCCCGTTTCACCATTCGACACTGTTTCATTTTCATATATACATAGGAGGCGATAAAAGTACAGCAATAAGTAAGAGAACATGTCATAGAAGATTTACACGCCTGGGGCGATTGAGTCAGTATGCATAAAGTACATGGGTACATAAACACGTACCTTGCAGCACAAAGAGTGCGGTGAATAGCGACATCAAGACTAACAGGATGCAAGTTTATAGTGGCGTCATTGATGGTGACGTGCCTTCCCCCAAGCGTGCGAGTGTTCAATGTTGCATTAGATGCACATAAGGCCGAGACGAAGTCGAAGCGATCGTCAAATTCGTCCGTACAGATGATGGAACCAGTAGTGTATTCAGCGCAACGGCGCGTGATGAAAACCCCATAGACGTTAGAAGACGCCAAGGAGTCGGCTGAGAAACCAGGCCCGAGGTATTTTGATGCGAAGTAATATGCGACGGCTGAAGACCTTAACGCACGATGCTGGCCGGTTCCGCCACAGACGTGAAAGTGAATGACAGTTGGCCCGCGGCCATGGAAGCGCGAAAACTCTGACGAGTGATCCCAAGAAAATACCATGGGGAAGTCTTCAAAGGAAGGTAATCCATGCATGATAGACGAGAATGACTGGGTAACGATTCAGTAAATGCTACATTAATGATAGCAAACAGAATACGCACAGGTCCGAGAGATGTCACCAATCGAGCAAACACAGGCCATTCGGCCGACCCGTTAATGACATAATCTATTGAAGTAGCAGCGCGGAGCGCAAAGGCTAAGTCAAGAGGACGATCGTCTGCACGTCTACGACTGAAGGGTGACATGTCACCGTCAAAACCTTTGGTACGATCAGAAAAAACACAGACAGGCCAAAGGACACGGTTTACACTCA
Source organism: Coniophora puteana RWD-64-598 SS2 (assembly GCF_000271625.1). NCBI lineage: Eukaryota > Fungi > Basidiomycota > Agaricomycetes > Boletales > Coniophoraceae > Coniophora > Coniophora puteana. The sequence continues at coordinate 686,196 of NW_006913069.1, read as the reverse complement.
CCTGAGAAGTCCATGGAAGTTAGCCACGCCGGAATCATGAACAGAATGCTGAAATTTCGAACGAAGCGCGAGTCATTATATACACAGAGGTTTTTAGGAGGATATGTTTCAATCAGGAGGCAACGCGATCATTCGCAGATACCTAGGAACGTTTTATTAAGCATGCAATTGTTTACGAGGGGTCATGTCAGAAAATAAATGAAGTGTACTACATTTGAGAGGGGCGGAACGTGCATCGACTTGTAAGGGGTACTGATTAATGATGTATAGTCCACACAGGAGGGGCAGAGTGGATACAGGAGCTTAGTAAATATCCTGACGTCAAGCTCCTTAGCGCACTAATTCAATCATTGTATATACACCTGCTACTACCCCTGTCAACTTCCATTTTCAGCGGACCCACAGACCCACTCTCCTTAAACAATTGTATAAGCCAAATTCATTGCCTGAATAACGTTCGTGCTTACCAAGCCGCTTCTATAGTTTCATGCAGACGATCCCCATAGGGTTCATTGGCAATGAACGAAGAAAGGTTGGAGGTAACGTGATGACCATCCACCATCGAAGTCGTCGGACGGTCATGAGCGAGACAGAGGCCACATACTTTGTTGTAATATGGCCGAAATTTCTCAGTACAGAAGAGCACTCCGGTAGTGTGGCGGGCATTATGGCTGGTGAGAATGATGCGCTCAACAGCGTCGCTCGGAATGACTTCGTCAGTGAGCCATGAGCCTAGCACGAGATGTTGGAGTACGAAGTGTTGCAGTAACGCGCCAATTCGAACCGCCAAGTGGTTGTCGCCAATATGCGATATGTGAAAATGCACGGAGATTGGCGCGCCGACAGACACGCGTAGATCCGGACTTGAAGCGCCCCATCGAAGCACTATATGAGCCCGCTCAGGAAACAAAGGAAGATCAGGGGGAAAGTCCTGAAAAGCGGTCAAAATCGAAATGAGCACGCGAAAGAGCCTGACACACACCTCAGTCGTAAGATAACATATGAACAACACATAACCGGGCCAATCGACAAAGCCGTCAGTGAAGCAATTCAGGGTCTGCCTGAGGTAGTGCGAGAATGTAGCAGCAGATATACAATGGTTGTCACTAATCTTTAACAGTGGCATTCCCTCGAAGTCTCCTGACGACGAACTCAACAGGAAAAAAACAACGAGATGGATGATAACGCACCATTGTCTTCAATTCGACTCTGGGAGAAGAAGGAATGTAAGAAGCTTGCCACGGATGGAAAGTGGGGTAGTTCGTTCATCGGAAGAGGTTTGGCATCAAGGCAGAACCGTCTACACTTAAATACAGTCCAAAAGAGGGGCGTTATCGAGCAAGGAGAGGGCACGTTTATTCAACTTGAAACACGGTTTACTACATACATATGGGACAGAGAGTGACGACATTCACGCAATCCGAGTTGAAACAGCTACATCATCAATTACAATACAGGCCATTCAAAATGTACTCGTCTCGTGGTAGAACTACCTCGGATTATTCGCTGAAACCACGAACATCAGAAACAGGCTTTGAAACATCAAACAAAATGACGTACCCTATAATGTTGTGCAGACGCGATACAACAGGTTCCAATACATCCGCATAAGCGTCAAGAAAAGGCACAGAAGCAGTGATGTGTTGACCGCAAACTTTACGTCGGTTGCGCGAACTGCTAAGTTCGCATTCTTGAACGACAGCCTCGTACCGCGATAAGAACAACTTGGTACACATGATAGTGCCGATCGAATAATCGCGATTGTGGCTGACTACTCGAACTCGATAAACGCAAGAATGCGGTAAATCAAGTCGCTCGCTAATAAACCGCATAAGATGTGCGGTCCCGAAATGAAAGCCAAGTGTGGCGAGATGCGTCGCGATGTGTGCATGAGCACCAACTGACACCTGAAAATCGATAGAGATCGGAGCATATTGTTGCATCACAGGATGAGATGTTTTCCTCCAGCGCAGCAACACGCGCAGTTCATGAGGATAGACAGGATTGGGGCATGGATATTGCTGTTTTCGTATAATGAACACTGTGTCACATTAAAAACGTAGTATAGTGGAACTAACCTTGCCTGCAATGATACAGAGCATTCGCAGATACGCCGAATAACCGACCATGTCATCGGCCAAGAAATCCAGAGTTTCTGCCATGCGGGAACTCAACATGTTCGGGTTCAAACGTTGAAACGCAGCCGCGCATCGTCTGCGCATCTGGTTAAGCTCCACAGCCCGTAGAGGGTCTGAGCAATCAGTTAAATCTTCCATTGCAAAACCGAACTCATATTACCTCGGCGAACGGCGCTCATTGCAGGCGCGTGAACGAGTTTCGCAGGATGGTTGTTCATAGCGAAGATGGGAAGTCTGGCATGTCAGAACTCGCCACAATCATTCTACTCTTATAGCAGCAAAACAACATAGGGACAAATTACATTGCAATAGAAAAGCGGCTCAATTCCTAAATCTCCTGTTTGAAAACTTAATGAGGTAAATGAGGGGCCTACAACGTCGGCAGAGATCTAAACATATACTCGGACAGGTTCAAGACTGCCTCCTCAGCGTAAATAAATTAAACAACCCCTACGCGCCAATTTGACTGAGAGCTATGAGTGCCACCAATATAATAACGATTAAGGGACTTACTTGGCAGCTTTATTGACTCTGTTGAGGATCCACGCCATAGGTGGAAGCTCCATAGCGATGAATCCATTGTTGATGGATATGTAGTGGCCGTTTGCGTCGAAGAAGATGGGGCTGAGGCCTGTGCCACAACGAAGAAGAAAGTGTTGATAAAGCGCAGCCGTAATCCCTCTGCAAAAAACAGATCCAATGGTAAAGTGTGCATTATGTTGAGTGACTCGAAGCCGGTACACATAATCGCTAGCCTTCTCATGTTCACCAGGATGGTCTTCAAGGTGGCGTGAGAATATGTGTCCTAAATAGGTCCCCAACGCACCCGACCGGACAGCCAAATGATCGTCAGTATCAGTTTAACATTGAAGTTAGCAGCAAACGGAGCCAGACCCCGAATACGCGGATGAGCAATGCGACGCCATACTAGGCATACAGCAGTATACGCCTTGTCTGAAGGGGCGTCGTAATGCAATTCGTTCTGTAAAATATCAGACGTACACGTGTGATCAGAAGATAAAGGAGCCGGAAATTAGCCGACCAGTCTAAGTCCTTTCCAGACAAAAAGTTCAAAGAGAGCGAGAATTTGACCGACACTAACGTCGGATGTATATGATCCGATTGAGCGTGAGGTGCTGCATGCCTGTTAACTAACGGATTGAAGCACAACAGAAGTACGGACTTGAGTTGTAACTTGCTGCATGAGGTTGCGAGCGCAGAATGTAGTTTGCCGTGAACATTTAGAAGTGCTAAACTTTGCCATTTATAAAATACCTCTTAAGAACGTGAAAGAGTGAAATACTCGAATGTTCATGTATTTTATTACATCATAGAGGTCAAAGGAGATGACAACTCGAAATAAGTGACGTTGTAAGGTCGCCGACATATTGAACAGAACAAACAGTGCTTCAAATAACATACGATACAAAGAGAAATACTATCTGAAAGTGCGATAAATTTGAGGTTATCCGAGGCAAGCCGAAGCGAGGCCGAAGCGAGGCCTATGCTAACAATTCCTGATATGTTACGTTTGCTACAGACGTTTTACCTGGTTGTACTCTGACCATTGCATGTGAACGGTGCCGAATCCTAGACAACGCCGTGTACAACTGTCCGTGGGAAAATACGTCTTTCGTCAAGTCAACGCCAATGGAATCCAATGTCAGTCCTTGACAGCTGTTGAACGTTGTGGCGTAAGCTGCCGCGAGAGGGAATTGCTTGCGAAGGAGGGTGAAGCCAGACGGCAAGGTTGTTTCAAACATGATGCGTGGCAGAAGTATATCCTCCGGGTCTATGGCTGTCACTCCTCCAATACCTCGCAAGATTCGGACCGTCACGAGTCGTGCACCGAGGCCGATAACAACAACACGGACGTTTTTTACCAACCCAAGTTCAACAGAAAAGTTTCGAAGAAGCCTGCACACTGAGTTAATTTTAAGTCGCAGCGTATGGTGAGGGAAACCGGGTGGAGTGTGATTAGCAACATAGTCAAGGATACTGGTCGGCGGAATGATGTCGTTTTCGTTCGCTTCCCGCAGAGAATCTGCAGCAATATATGTACGGGGATTCCCAGCGACTTGATCTAGTACAGTATCATTGTATAAGTCGACTTGCCGGTTAGTGGGAGCCAAGATTGCACGTCTAAGGCAGAGAAGTGGGTCTTGCACAACTTCCAGAGGGTAAACAAACGACAGAAGTTCATCAGTGGAATGAACGCATGTAACCATAGATAGATCGATCGTTGGGCCAGCGCCATCTCCAACCGAATCAACAAAATCTGCGAATTCCGGGTCTTGCGAGTTACGAATTGGCACAGTTAACCGGAATTGCGTGAACTCCGACCATAGCGTAGACGACTTGATAGAAGCATCTATTACCTGTGCTCGAGTTCCTTTCCTGATAACAGGGCAAGTCTGACGAAAGTCTCCCAGTAGCAATATTGACTTCCCCCCAAATGGAATACCGCTGCTAGTAACCCGCATGAATACATCATTGACACACGCCAGGACTGCCTTGTTTGCCATCGGTGCCTCATCCCATATAGTAAGCGAGGAAGCCCTAATGAGGTCACCGCGAGCTGTCTGTTCATTTACAGGCGATTCCAACATTTCGGAACGCTCGTTCACGGGAACCTAGTCACGGTTAAAGATTACTAACAAATCGATTAAAACAATACATACCTTAAACGTTGAATGAGTTGTTCTTCCTCCAGGATATAACTGTGCAGCAAATGCGGCCGTCGCAGTTGGCAAAGCGACGAGGCCGATAGACCTGATTTTATCAAGTATAGCGTTAACCAGGAAGGTTTTTCCTCGGCCGGCTTTTCCATCCACAAATGCGCAGATTGGCCGATCGGCCATTATCGCTGACATTATTTCATCGTAAATGAACCTTTGCTCTTGAGTCATTGACATGTATGCATTGCTGGCTCTAGCGGCAAGCATCTGAGGGTTTGCACCCCATCGAGTAAGTTCATGCTCTACTTCACGACTAACAATGTTGGGGAGTGGGAGACCGAAATCCTCGAGAGACTTTCCTTGACATTCTAGCATTTTATGTATGTCAGACAGAGCATGACCGATTGATAGTTCTTCGTGATCGGGAAAGCGCAGAGTAAAATCGATTGATAAACTTGGACTAAACGACTCCCATAGATCTAACGGAGCCGGAACACAGTCGTTTAGCAACAGATGGGCAAACAATACACGGAGTTGTCGTGGGGTTTTCAGTTCATCAACAGCCTCATGCATGGCTTGAAATGCCTCTTGCTCATTGGCAAACAGACCCATGGCAGATGCCGCCTCTTGAAATGAATTATGTGTGATGCCTCCGACGAGCAAAGCGTCCTGGAAGGAGCGAACCGGCCGAGCATTGAGAATACAACGCAAGTAATAGGTCTCCCCTTTAGAAGGAAGAACAGAATGAAGTCGAGATAAGTGGGTGCGCTGTGCCAAACGTTGGATAACGCGCATGCTCGGTGTGTTGTCTATAAGTTGACTCTCTTCAAAAGCAGTTTGATTTGTTGCGGGCCCTCGGACAGGTGCCAAACGGAATGTAGTGAAATACTCCGCGTATGTCACTGTTTCAAAAGAACGAAGCAATCCATATGTGTCAAGGAAATATCCAACAGGGCGAATGAAATAACGCTCAAGAGATGAGAGCGAGGTGTCGGGGCCGGATGATTGATATCGCCGGCGGCGTATGCTCCCAGGTAAATGAATAGCCAGATCTGTTACAGAAGGAATTTTCTGCGACACGTGAAACCCCATAATACGCCACGCGGCCTCAGGCGCCGATAAATACCGTGCATTCAGGTATTCTTCAATTTCATCAATATGATCTGGTTGGTGTGCCACGTTGTAGCGTGCAGTATCCGGTCCTACATGCATTCAAACTCGTAAAATATAACAAAGACATAGAATATGGAGAAACACACCTTTGTTAATGTATTTGAACAAATACTGAAATAGATGAGACGTGCTAGCCACCTCGAAATTGATGTGACATTGAAAGTACCGAATTAATTGTAGGCAGTGAGGGACGATCATTTCATCGCCTGGCCGGCGTCGGCGGTAATGTACTCGACCCTCGTTATCAATGGATGTATCATGTTGCAGCGGTTTAGGATACTTGAAGCGACACACTCGGTTCCCACTGGGAACTTCACGCTGACAATATTTTGAAGCAGGTTTGTCGGCACTGGGATGATTATGACGCATGTAAGTGGTCACCAAGCGAGCATCATCCAGATCAGAAGGGATTTCGGCAGAGACAATGTTGTCAATGTCATGCGGAAGAACACAATCCGTGTCATACCTCACTAGAATGTGAGCGTGAGGTAACCCGCGCTTCTGAAACTCGATTGAATGAATAATGTATACCGGTCGACCGACATTAGGGAAGAGAGATCTGAGACACTGCAAAAGGCAGGCGAGTTTTCGCTTGAACACGCGAACCACAACCAATGGAATATCAACGTATGTCTGCCCCGGACGCAGACGGTCTTGAATCTCCGGCCAACAAGAGTTACATGTCATAGTGATAAAAAAGGTCGGATTCCCCAGGGCTCCTGCCACAGCGAGAGAATCTGCAATTTGATTTGAAGACCAAGCTCGTGAACCTAAGAATGATGCAGGAAGATATATGTTATCTGTGTCTGCAACTGTGTCTTCTCCCATAAGTGCAGCGTCCTCTTCCAGGACCCGCTGTTGATGGTGACGGATGTAAGACAGACGGCATTCCAAGTTCCGGCTAAACATGTCAACCAGATATTCATTTGTCAAACGGCCAAACACTTCAAACCGTTCTTCACGTAATAACAATGCCCGATAGTACCACATCTGAGTGGTCGGGGCATCTTGTGCATGGTCGTTGGATCCTGCAGGAACAACATCATCCAGATCTCCCTCCGATTGAGCAATCCCCCACCCCATTGTTCCATGCGGGAACAGCAAGGGATAAACTAATGGCTCCCAGAGACGGCTAACCGCAGGGATTGATTGTGTCACAGCATTTCTAGCACGCGACACAGTGAGACGACGGGTTCGAACCTGACTCGAGGATGTATTATCATAGTACATTATAGCAGCAATCTCTGCAGTCGAACCCGAGTCTGCAAGAGACAAATAGGCATGGGGGAAACCTTGTTCGTTTGCCAATACCAGCAACCGTAAAGAGGCAACGAAGGGATTAACTCGGATGAGAACAGCGCGCATAGTATCGATCCAAGCAGGCGGAAGTTGAGCTGCCCATTCGGGGAAAGGTGTGTTCCGCATGAAACCATCATACAGTAGCCATCGCACAGCAGAGTTTGGATGGGAAGGCCGAATACGATGATACAATCGACCTTGGATAGCCATGAAGCCGGGAGGACCGTTTGATTCTCTAGGGAAAGCGTGCGTAGACTCAAGCGCCGCAAAAGAAAATATGAGATTCAGTATTCGTGAGCTTTGGGAGATACCGGGGTCATTCATAAAGTCATTGTATTCGATGGGCAAGGGAGGTAGGCGCGGGACATCGCCAAGACGAGCGCCTTGAATTCCACAACAAAAACCCGGTCGTTCTCCAGTGAGAAGAACGACGCCACAGTGAGAACATTCGTGCCTTCGTCCTCCTCTCACCTGACCCCATGTTAACATAGGCGACGCTATTGCGCCCGTTTGCCACTCAGATACTGCGTGAGGCATTGCTTGAAGTCTATTCAACATGAGAACGGAATAATATCAACCTGAGGTATACACACATTCGGCGTTTATCGAAGTCCGTAAAATGCAAGTGGATTCTGCAGGAGTTCGACGGCCTCAACCAAAACCAGAGAACAAACAAACGCCATGACATACCAACTGAGATGTCGTTGAGCAGGTTTCGAAGATTTCAAAGCAAAAGGGAAAAAAATTGCTGAAGTTAACGTGCAATCACCGCCTGTTTTTAACTTCTGTCAATAGGGCTTCATTCTGCAAAGGGATACATGCGATCTCTAGCGCCAAGGTGCTTCAAGTGTAATAAAGCATTCAGCTTTTCGGACTGCGTCTCCTAGAGAGCGTTCGTCATTGCAAACACATAATTCAGTGACGGGACACGAATGCGCCAAGCTCACCTCCTTAGCGATAGCGCTCCTGTCACTGAATGTCAAAGGCCCGGTATGTATGAACTCACTCGAACACATCATTCATTCTCGAGACAGAACCGCAGCATGCTTACCTCCTAAATTTAGACACAGAGCAACGAAGCTCCGTAGTTATATCAGATCTCTCGCACGCGTTCAGTCATTATCAATCCTAAATCGGACCAAACTAACCTCCTACTCGATAGAATGACTTTTTAACTGAATATAAAACATTCTTACATTTTCTCCTGTCTGCACGTAGTGGGACACGTACTGTACGCGCGGCCGCAAAGAAAGCCACAAATATTGTAAGATCACAATGTTTCTGTTCTGGACGCACTCTAATCGTCTATTACAAAATCTGAGCTATGGTAAAACGGAAACATTTACACTGACACAGTTAAAACCACGGAAAATCTAATCGCCGAAGGTTCTCATCTAATACAACCAATCTACTACTTGCTATTGCAAAACTTTTTCGCCCCTCTGACCAAACTGAACATCTCCCACAAAGTCAAACCATGAAACGCGCCGTTCTTTTGGATGAATTCTTCAAAGGCTTCTCCATTATCATTTCGAATAGCGGTGTTGAACGTCTGCATATCAGGAATCCCAAGTGCGGCAAGAGCGTCTGCAGTTTTCATAACCGGAACGGCACAATCAGTGCGAAGGAAGATGGCCAGCTGCTGATCTACTGCAGTTCCAGTCGAGCTGTCGGCTCCTTGGCTGCTGCTCTGGGACCGATAGTGCAATCAGCGATAAACCGGTCCATAATGAATAAAAACGTACCATCGTGGCTGTTGTTGAGATGGACGGGGAAGGATCAACTGACACCACACTAAACTCGGCAGCGCGTGAGTGTGAGGCACGCTGTGATAGAGATCGGTCAACGACACTTGGGATAATAGCCGACTAAGACAAACCGATATCGAGAGCACCCGACGAGACCGTCGCGACGTGCGTTTATGTCGCCGTTCTTGCATGTGACGGACATTATCAAAGACGTTTAGCTCGATGTACAACGGCAAAGGCCATAAGTCGACGTAGTTTGCCATGTCAGGCAACACGCGCAGTCCCTACAAACACTATCAGAGCTCATGTTGTAAAAGAAACAAACCACTCACCTCAGCCACCGCTAACGCGATACGATCCTGAGGCTGTTCGGCGAAGGGTATGTTTCTGTTCAAGTGAGCTTCTACGATCGGCCGCATGCGACTCTTACAAACAAAGTCATTCATACTTATTAATGACGCCCACTTCCGACCAACTCACTTGAAGGATGTTCCAGTCAGATATACTTAATCGCATGACTTTCAGCATATGATCCTTGGGCACCAATCGAGTACGCATCAGATCGTAAAGGTCGCTATCAGGTAAGGGGATCAGAGGCATAACGGGCGATTGAAAGGCTATCGACAATACATACTGGTAAAAAGGTCTCTGTATTTATATGCAGAGTACGGAATTAGCCGACAGCCACACATAAAGAAGCACGCAGGCGCATCTGCAGCCCACGATGAACTTAGCGCCAAGGATCCACAATTCGAGTACGCATGGATGATATTCGAAGCGGTAAGTGTAGCACAGAAGCCGTTACAAATTCTGAGACACTGACACAGAAAAACTAACTATGCATTCGACCCTCTTTCGAAACATGTGTTCGATGCACATCTATTTCTTGGACTTACGCGATCGCTTCCCACGTCCGGCAGGCGAAGGTGATCGCCGATCTTCACGATCACCAGACTTATGGGGCAGCATCGCCACCATGGCTTTCAACTGTTCTGGTTCCAATTGTGCCAAAATAGATTCTGATGTCGATGTCGCCGTGGAAGTCGACTCGCTTTCATACAGAGCGGGAGTTTGAGGATGATACGCCTCGGGTGGAAGTCTCGAAGTCGAAGTCGATGGAGTACATACACCACCCCCAACGTCAGCGTCTTCTGTGGAACTAAGTAAAGTTAGCAGCTATATTGAGCCATATCACGGAAGAAAGACTAACGCTTTCTTCTTTCCATGAGAATGCTTGCCAGGTTCCACGCCCAATGTTCCATTCGCGCTAAAATTCAGATTAATATTATTATTAGCGTCAATAAAGAACTGGGGTCAACTGATTACTCACGTAGCGCCCTTCGTAACACTAGCACGAGCGGAAAAGCGATCCCTCTTCGACTGCGTATCGGCGGTCGGTGTCACTGTGACAGTCCGCGCGGCCAAACTGCCTGATCCACCAATGGAGACGTTGTTTGAAACGTTTAGTGCAAGAGAAAGCAACTCGAACTGAATGTATCCATCGGACGTCTTGGCTGCGCTCATGCCTAGAACACCAACACTGCTATTAACAGCTGGAGTAGGCGTATGGGCCCAGCGTGAGGTTGAATTATTAAATACCATTCTACAAAGAACGTCAGCGGAAATGTTACGAAGGAGTAAACAATACTGACTCTGCTTTGCTGTGCTGCACCGTGTTCCTCACGTACTCTGATACAGCAATATCGAAGCGTTGCAACGGTGGAAGCAGTGAATCAATGGTTGACGGAGCGTTTACACGCCCCACTGCAAAAAGAAGAGGGAAGTCGAACTCAGGGACGTGATCGTAATACGCCTCTTCCGAGGGATCACCTGGGAAGGGAAAGAATTGCTGTGGCTGAGCATCTAAAAGAATCGGGCCCTCGCGGTCAAAGCATGCCTTGGCGACCACGAAAGCAAGTGTGTCGTCGGGGAGGGTTAAGCCCCCCAAAGGGCTGTATACTCGAATCTGAGCCGAAGAGGCTTCGGAACCGTTGCTGTAGCGAAATGCTGTCTCATAGAAGCAGTAAAAGGTCTGCGTACTCCCGCTCTGCTCCGCACGACGATCGCCATTCACGAGGCTGAACAAACCCACGACAAACGCAGTAGACATGATGCGTGAGGTATGGAGCCTGTGTGATGATTGGGAGCGACGGATTCGATTCTTCGGTAGATTCGAAGCGACTGTGAGAGGCAAGATTGAGAGAAGACGCTTCGCGGGTGCCGTTAAAAGCTACAATAGGGTCGATAGCGATAATAGGGTGATAGGGTCTCGTACGGATATCGAAGCCAAACTCTATAGCATCAAAAAAAAACGCGGTATACAATGTCGGATAATGTAGAATAAAGGAGAGATCAACAATTGAGCAACACGATTCATACGCCACATAGGAGAGGCGGGTCACCCAGCGCAATATATTCGATTTCGGCACCGAATGCCGTCCACCTCCAACCATACATAACTTTCAAACGACTGAGGAGCGTCCGCCACAAACGAAGACATCGACGCACGCACGCATTCAAAACATGTCCCACGCCACATAAAGACAGGGGAGGAACACATATCAGATTCATACCCCGCCAACCAAGCACGACCAAGCAGTCCGCGTCGAAAGATTGAAGATACGATTAATAGCGCCTTTGGGCGGCCGTAGGGACCAAAAATTATAGCGCCTCGACCCCCTTCAGAGGGGTTCCGGGCGGACATGCCCTATAGGGAGTTTCCGCCGTCCTGATAGGATATATGATGGTGGTATGAATGAAAGCGAAGATGAACGCAGCACACGGCGTCAACGCGTCTGCTCCAAGAGGCGTGCGTAAGTGAGAAACGAAACACCGACTGGCCTACTTGAGGGGGGGGACCACCACCTGACAAAGGACGATCGCGAGTATAGCTGAGAAGTCTATAAGAGCGCGAACTCACCGGGCAGTTAGTGTTGAAGGTTGAGTTAGTAGCTTGGTAGCTGGTAGGCTGACGATGGTAATCGTTCGGTGGAGAGAGAAGACTTAGATGATATTCATGGTAGCGACTGTATATATATGACAGGAGCGTGTGAAGTCACTACCGTATTCGTAACTACTATGCAGTCCAAGTCCCACGGTAATGCAGGACGGCTACGTAAGCAATGAACGTGGCCCTATGCGATGAACGCAGAGCCACACGAATGCGTAAGCGCTAAAAGTACCAATGGGATACCTAGCGCCAGAATAGACGTATGAAGGCGGTGTTTACTTGTAGACCTCTAGGAGGAACATCGCCGTACAGGAGGCTTCTGGATGAACCAATAAAGCCGTAAAGGGTCGAATACTAGACGTAAATCTGACACCC
>NW_006913069.1:668007-672332 GCF_000271625.1 Coniophora puteana RWD-64-598 SS2 | reverse complement strand
GGATTTGTGAAAACCCTTCGGCACCTCCATATAAATCTCCTCATCCAGATCGCCATAAAGATAGGCGTTCCGCACATCGAGGCCAGAGACGTACCAGCCTTTGAGCGCTGCGAGTGCCAGTATGGTGCGAACGGTTTCGAAGCGCACTACTGGGGAGAAGACTTCGGAGAAGTCGATGCCTTCGCGCTGGGAAAAACCCTTAGCGACCAGGCGTGCCTTTCGGCGGCCATCTGTTTTTATGTCGAATACCCATCGACACCTAATCACCCTACGACCGGGCGGTAGGTCAACTTCCGTGAAGACACCCCGTCGGACGAGAGCTTCGATCTCATCACGACAAGCCTGCATCCAGGCTTCCGACTCCTCGGCGGGTAATGTTATTATGTCTTCGTACTTCCATTCCCTCACGTTTGCGAGGTCTGGTCCAAGATTTGCGGATGCTGCGTACGCGTGTAAAAGCATACGATCCACAAATTTTGCTGCTGCTTCCTTCGCTGAAGCGATATGCGCCGCTGCGTTTCGCAATAACGCGTGCGGAAGGGGTTCTAACTCCCTTGATGCGAGGGCCATGAGTGAGGTGGGGCCATCGTCGTCGTCTGCAGGCGTCGAGTTTCTATGCCTCTGCCAGAGGTTTTTGAAACGTTCCTGCATACCTTCGACTTCATCTATGGTGAGATTTGGGTCGATAGGCGTCAAAGCGTCAGATTCTAGGCGTATGCCTGTCTTCTGCCACTTCGACGGAGGCATCTCGGCATCAGCACCCGGCTGATGGTCGTGAGTTCCCTCTACAGGATTTCCTCGTAAGCGCTTATAGACGGTACCCTCTAATCGTTGGTTGATATTCCTCAATCTCTCTACCGGGGTGCGTCCCGGTATAGCGTTGTTGGGATCCTCGATCGCGTTCCTCGTACGCCCAGATCTCCGTAAGCCGGTCGGCGCTGGTCCGGCAGGATTGACAATTCGAGGGTTAAGATCCACCCTTGGTTCGCGATGCGGTGAATGCAAGTCGCGTTCCAACGGAGCTGGCTCTTCGTCAGGATCCGGCAGAAGATCTTGTTGTTCCCTTCGTGAGGGGTCACCTGCTGGTGGATTCTGGTACAAACCCTCTAACTCGTCTTCGTCCAGGTCGCCTTCACCAAAGCCATCGGCTGGTTCCAGTTCGCCTTCCTCAAACTCGTATTCATCCTCGTCGTAATCCTCGACCTTGGGCTGTTGCCCTTTGCGCTTCTCGTCTGGAGTGTCTGACCTTGGCGTTGGAGGCGGGCTTCGGCTTCGCCGCCCGTCGGCAGGTCCACCGTTGCCACCTTGGTCAGGAAACATGTCGGCAGGAGACGATGGTCGGTCGTCATCCGAACCAGAAGGGTTGGAGTTGGTTTCAATGATGGGAAACCTAGGTGGTAGTAGCTCATCCACCTCTGGTAAGCGCGTAAAGCGCTTGGTGTTCCGTTGCCAGAACATGGTACGCTTCGGAAAAGTCTGCTCATCGAACGTTGCGTTAACAGCGACCCGTAGTCTCCATTCTCCGGTTAGGAACAGTCTCCCGTTCCCTGCCGGTGACTCCCCGACGTAGATACACGCCTGGGATCTTGGAACAAGCTTGTTGGCTCGTTCCTCAGGAGTCAGGTACACGTATGCCAGACATCCGAAAACACGCAAGTAATCGACGCGGGGTTTTTTACCCTCCACTATCTCATACGGCGTTTTCCAGCGCATACTCTGCGCTGCCTTCGGACGTTTCATGGGCGTTCTGTTGTAGACGTGGCATGCGTGCTCGATGGCGAAGTTCCATAGGAACGGCGGCAAATTGGCGTTATGCAGCATTGACATAGCTTTTTCGTCTAAGGTGCGAATAATCCGTTCCGCACGGCCGTTGGTTTCATGGTTGTACGGCGTTGATTGGAGGATGCGAATGCCACGCGATTCTAAACTTTTGGTAAAGGCTCGCGATTTGAACTCTCCCCCTGCATCGCTCATCCACATCCGAATCGTTTTGTGGTACTGATTCAGCAGCATGCTAAACCAGGTCTCTACGGCTTGCTGGACCTCGCTCTTTCGACTGAGGAGCATGACCCATGCGTAGGACGTGCAGTCATCCATGAGGACAAGTGCGTATGATTTTTTGTTCCACGACTCGACTGCGAACTCTTTGAGATCGGCATGGATTAATCCAAGGAACTCGTTACTGCGATGTTCGTTTGGTGGGAACGGAAGCTGGTGTTTTTTACCCAGCATGCACCCCTCGCAAGGACGACGAATCGTCGGCGAGGGTAAGCTAAGGCTCGAAGGAACTCCTTCGACGTGTTTCCGTGCGTAGCGAAGCACTTCGTCCGAACAATGTCCGAGACGTTGGTGCCAGATCTTAAAGTCGGGTAAATTCATTCCGACAACACCAGTCACATGAGCCTGGTGTAGATCTAATGATGTATGAACCCAAAAAAGGTTCCCCCCAGGGCACACTGTAGCGTGCACCACTTCCTTCGACTTGTCGGCAGTGAGCACTACCAACTTGTCGGCATCTCCGTGCAGAATGTTCCCGTTGCGGCAGAATTGACCCGTCGAAAGCATACGAACGGTTCCGCCAGGAAGGTAAAAGACGGGGTAGATTCGGGTCGTGCATGGTTTCCCATGCGTGTTTTCGTGGCGAAGGACAACTGTCCCTGAGCCCTCACACCGGATAGATCCGGACGATGTTGAGACGTTGAATTTCTCTTCCTCTGGTAGTTCCTCATACTCGGCAAAATCCGAGAGTTCGAACGTGAAGTGCGTGGATGCACCTGAGTCAAGCACCCATCCAATAGGATAACGTGCATGCAACTTGTCGTGAAGAGATTTCTCACGGTCGATGTCGCGTACGACCAATGCCTTATCGATGCATATGTCACACCACTGAGAGCTCGAATGCACGCATTGTCCATTCATAACATCTGCAGATACATATGACGTAGAACTACTAACTACGTATGGTTCACCTGTAAAGGATTTAGCACCAGAAACGTTGTTAGAGGCATCAATAAAACTGGTTGCGCACCAGACCGACTCGCAATCGAGTGACACCGCCCGTTCTCCGCCCTGTTCGGACGGCTCCTTGAGCGACATACCCTCGAACTCCTCGATATCGTCCTCATAGCCGTACTCGGCGATCTGAACTGGACTGGGCGCCATTGCTCGGCGAAGGTCCTCCTTCTGATGCTGATACTCGGCGTACGCCTCCTTATTGAGCCAGCCCTTGTGGCCGGTCGCAGAGTCGTCGACATAAGCACCACCGCCCGAGAGGCGGTCACCAAGCTTCTGACGCTTTTTGTAGTCAGAGAACTTGGTGCGCTTGGGAGGAGCTAACCCAGACACATGTTGGTCAGAATCGGAAGCACGCGGAGGGGTAACCAGCGGCTTACGAGCAGACTCCTCTACCGGCTCGATACGAGCCGACAGAGGCGGGGACGCTGAGGGGCCCATGGAGAGCCGCTGAATAAGCGGCGTCTCCCCTGCGAACGCGGGCAACTCGGCGCGCGTTCCCTCGAACGTGGGCGCAATGCCCTGGTCCCGCTGGCGCTTGAGTGCGCCTGCGGTTCCGTGAGGGGGCGCCGGAGCGCTGCTTCGGCCTTGATAGGCCGTCGCGGGTTGGTGGGACCGCTTGCGCGGATCGGGGGTAGGTGCGGACTACACCGGTGGAGAGTATGCAGGGCCAGATGGCCCGGAAGCGACGTGCGCGACGTGGTAGACGGGAGCCGGCGTTGTAAACGTTGCCGAGTAGTTGGCAGCGGCGGGTGCGGCACTCTGCGGCGCCTGAGTTGGCGTCGCGCTGGCAGAAGTCGACGACGAAGCCGCGTTAGCGGCCGCCGGCTTCTGTTGCTGCTGCTGTTGCTGCTGCGCCTGATGCTCCTTGCGCTCCTTCTTGGAAGGACGCTTCTTCTTGCCGTCAGATGACGACTGGCCGTTGTACTGCTTCGTACTGGAGCTGGCCTTGTTGGCCTGTTCCTCCTTCACCTGATTGACCTTCTTCTTCTTCTGTCCGGAGGACCGCAGATCCCAGGATGCTTGCATGCCCTGGATGATGTCGCTCGTCGCAAGATTGGTGAGGAGCTGCGTGGAGTTGTTGATTTGGTGTTTGAGCGGCTCGTAGCCAGCCGGTATTTTCGAGAAAAGAATGACGGCCCGAGTGGAGTCGGTAATGACGCCACCCAGACCTGCGAAACGAGAGAATGCCGCCATGATCTTGGCGAGAGCAGGGTTGGGGTCGGTGTCGGCCGGGATCTGGGTGTTGAGGGCGATCTTTATTTCGTTGACCGCCGCCGTGATCCCTTGTGCGCCGGAGCGCACCTCCAGTG
>NW_006913069.1:579845-667144 GCF_000271625.1 Coniophora puteana RWD-64-598 SS2 | reverse complement strand
GGGCAGTTAGTGTTGAAGGTTGAGTTAGTAGCTTGGTAGCTGGTAGGCTGACGATGGTAGTCGTTCGGTGGAGAGAGAAGACTTAGATGATATTCATGGTAGCGACTGTATATATATGACAGGAGCGTGTGAAGTCACTACCGTATTCGTAACTACTATGCAGTCCAAGTCCCACGGTAATGCAGGACGGCTACGTAAGCAATGAACGTGGCCCTATGCGATGAACGCAGAGCCACACGAATGCGTAAGCGCTAAAAGTACCAATGGGATACCTAGCGCCAGAATAGACGTATGAAGGCGGTGTTTACTTGTAGACCTCTAGGAGGAACATCGCCGTACAGGAGGCTTCTGGATGAACCAATAAAGCCGTAAAGGGTCGAATACTAGACGTAAATCTGACACCACCACCCCACCTGTCAAGAAGCCGCCCCAAACAGGCAGGTCTGCGACTCGGCCGATCAGATCGTGATCGGGCGATCAACCTGAGCGTTGGCCTCTGTCGCCTCCTCCCTCGCCAGCGCTGAGACGCGTTTTTCACGCGTCGAACGAGGTTTAAGCCCAAAACAAATATGCCATTATACTTATACATGATGAAGCTATGTGGTACAGTACTTTTGAACAACGAAAATAAGATTTGAGACCGCCAAAGACCGAGCAGTGAGCAGAGAGAGGCCAGGAGAAGCAGAGCATCGAGAGCAATCAGAGCAACGAGAATGAGCACAGGCAGCAGTGAGACCAGATCAAGAACAAGAAGAAAGTGTATACGAGAAGCGCTAGCTAGTCCTAGCGCGTTTGTTGGACTTGTCAGGCTGATGTTGGGCGCGCTTTTGAGACGTAGATGGGCCGGCAGCTGCAGCATCAGTAACGTCGTCCGAGTCAACAAAAGGCAGAGTAGTGTTGAGGGCGCAGAGAGCGCTAGCATCCTTATCGGAAGGCTTGCGGCCGTGGGCCGCGAGGTACTCGATTTTTGATATAGCCATGGCATCGAGAACGTTTTGAGGGAGTGGAGCACCGAATCGGGAATAGTCGGGGAGGCCGTAGTTGGCATGATGAACGCGGAGGTGATCAAGGAGATTGTACTTCCAGATGGCGAGGACGCGCTTAGTGCCGGCGCGAGACTTTTGACGACCAGGGGCTGCGGGGACGGGAGGATGGCAGAGAGGACATGCGAGCGGGACATTGCGAGACGGACGACCAATCGAACTTTTCGTGGCCCAGCCGTAGGTAATGGTGTGTTTCCGCGCACATGAGCTCTCCGTTTCGACTATTGCACCGTCATTAGTGATGGTGATGAACGTGTCGCACTGCCCCACGGCGCACCAGCCGCAGGGCAACAATGAAGCAACCTGAATAACAGCACGTAAAATTAGCGAGCGTACACGCTGATGCAAGTACGAGGACGCACCGGGCTGACAACACCACAATCAGGCAGATGGAGCACGGCACGGAGAACGTGGATACCGTTGTGTGAACGGTAGTCAGAGGTACGACCAATCTGCACTCTGCAGATGTCGCAGAGTCTGCGAGCATTGTTCCTCGCATCACGTTCACCAGTGTCAACAACAAACGAAGGCTGGTCTGGGATTTGGTTAGCATATACAGATGGAAGATCGAAAGAAACATACCATCCTTGGCATACGGGAACACTCCACATCCCTGAGATGGGGTGATTGCCTTGAGAGTGCGGTTCGGGAGGGCTGCCTCCACGAAACGCTGGTACACCTTTGAAAAGGCCACGCTGAGCGTCTCGTGGGGAATCTCCCAGGTGAAGGCAACAGAGCCTGGGAGTGACGGGAACGCGGTGCGGTCGAGGTGTGGGCGCTCGCTGAATGCGGCAAGGATTGGATTAGCGACCTCGATGAGCATCCCCTGCGTGGAGATGATGGCTGCCTTCTCGGTGATGTCTCGACTACCCTGGGCGCTGGTGTCCTCGGTGATATACCCGCCGGTCCAGTACCAGTTGATTACTGGACCAGCAGGGGTTGCAACGATGATGGGGTGGAGGGCCAGGATCTGGCCGTCAAGACGGCACTTGGGGTCTGTGAGAGCGCCATACTCGATGGAAGGGATAGTATACCCGTCGCGGATGATGGCGATTGAGCGTGCGAGGGCGATGGTGATGGTACCTCCAGATCGTGCGAGTCCAAAGAAGAGGTTGCCTTGAAGGAAGGTGTCGTCGGCAGCAGGGGAGATTGGGGTACTAAGGAGGGACTTGTGCGTGAGGGAGTTGGGGTAGGAACGGCAGCGTTCGAGTCGATTGCGAGACTTCGGATCAAAATAACAGTTGATGATGATACGTACGATTGAGGCCTTGTGAACCCACTTTCCCTTATACAAACACCAATTGTCTGGGCGGATACCTGAGCCAACCGGGACTTGAGGTGCATCTGCAGCACCCACGCTGTCGTCCAAAGATGGCATCTTGACGAGCTCAACAGGTCGAGCGTCAGGGTCGATACCTTCTTCAGAGACCATGTCCGCGAGCGCCTGCTCGAAATCCTGGGCGATGGTGTCATCGTCCTCGTTGACACTTGCAGGGTGGGTGCTTGAGTTGGTGGCTGTGATCGGAGGAGTAGGGAGGGCGTCAGAGGGTTCGTCAGAAGCCTCATCAGATGCAACACCATAGTACTTGTTCCCACCAAAGGGACGCAAGAAATCGACATTGCGTGTCTTGAGGAGCTCGTCGTAGTCGTAGAACTGCGGAGGGACCTGGGAGATTGCTAGAGCTGCGACTGCTTGCAAACGTCCGTGACGCCAAGACGCGGGGACATTGCAGTTTGCCGGAGTGAGGTCGCCAGTCCAGTGACGGCGGCGAAGGTGGTCGGAAGCTTCTATGCGGCTCATTTGAAGGCGACGAGAGCCAGCGAGCAATTCAGGGTGACGGTCAAAAGTGGACTTGATGTCGCATGCGGCACCAAGGCGACCCTCAAGCTGAGCCAGGCTCATCGCTGAGTCATGACCGCCAAGCATGCGGAGGTATGCAAAGAGGGCCTCTAGCTTATCATCGCCCGCATCGCCGATCCAGACAGGTTGGGAAGGGTCAAGAGCGGCCTGCTTTACAATGCAGAAAATAAAGTTCTTGATCATCGTCTGATAATCGTAATAGAGGGGGTAAGGGGTGAACTGGCGACGGTGCTGGCGGAATAGGGAGAAGGCGAGGTGGGCAAATGCTGATAGAGAGGAAACTTGCTGCGAGAGCGAGAGCGAGGTGTTGGTGAAAGCGTCTAGAAGGAACTTGAAGAGAGCACTGAGGAGACGGATTGCTGCAAGATCGGTGGCTGCTTGGAGGTCATATGGTGGGGGCTGGATATCTGCAAGGGAAATGACTGCACGAAGTAACTTGATGGCACGAGGGACGTCCTGTGGATCATCCGGATAGAGGAGACGTGCCACGCTCTCCTTGTCTTCACCGGGAAGTCAAGCAAGGTACATGGCGAGCGTGGCCGGATTGATAACATGGCCATTGTTCAACGTGATCCCCCTTGGGCTTCGCAACAGCGTACAGAGCCCTATCAATACATTAACAATGAACGTACAAAAAACGAACGTTGAATGACTCACGTTTGAAGATATGCTTGGGATCAAAGTCGAGGGTCACAGCGCTGTCCCCAACAAAGCAGTTCAACCCGGGCAGAAGCCGGACTGTGCCGACCATGACCGGTGTCTGGCTGATGTTCGTGAGCTCGTCGATCTGGTACTTGAGGAACTCGTCGTGGAACCCTCGACGTCGAGTAGCGTCCCCATCCGTTGCCACCGACCAGATAGGGCCGAATCTGTCTCTAGCGCCAGATTCATCCCAGCTAGTGATTGCCTGCTTCATGGTCGCAGCGATTTGAGCTGGCGTCTCGGACTTGCATGAACCAGCGGCAAGGAGCGGGCGGATGGTGTCATTGCCCCATGTGGTGAC
This sequence comes from Coniophora puteana RWD-64-598 SS2, assembly GCF_000271625.1. NCBI lineage: Eukaryota > Fungi > Basidiomycota > Agaricomycetes > Boletales > Coniophoraceae > Coniophora > Coniophora puteana. The sequence continues at coordinate 663,237 of NW_006913069.1, read as the reverse complement.
TGCAATCACTGTTGCCTCCTTGGCAAGGTGGCACTCTTCTGCTTTGAGGCTGGTGGCGACACGGATAGCTGACTCGGCGTCTGTGAGAGTAACATTGACAGCGGCAGCATGTCGATGGCAGATGCCAATGACCTGCTGAGACCTGCTATCAAAGTCCGCCTTCTCCTGGAGCGCGATTTCGTCGATGCAGAGGGTGTGACCTGAGAGGGCAGGGGTAGTAGAGGAGGAAAGAACAATGTTGATGATGTTGTTGGTGAAATCGGATGGCTTGATAGGGCCGATAGTCGCGCGAACATTGATAAATATTCCGTCGCGCACAAGCGTGCGGCGAGAGGGGAGGCCAAGTCGTCTGTTGAGGGCAACGGATAGCTGCTCGCTGCCGAGCCGGTACACAAGATTGGCCAGGTCAAGGTCCTCTGCCGTGTATCCGCGGGGCTTGTAGACCATCTTGATGGCTTCTCCCAGGCGATTCAGGATCGTGTGCATGCTGTCACCGTGCCGAAGCGCCGCGCTGATGAGCTGGTGAACGCGAGGCACGTTATGCTCAGCTAGGGCCATCACAAACGCGTTGAACGTGTCGAGACGTGCGAGCGTGTTGCCAAGGCGCCGAGTATCGTTGAGCGACTGCAAGACATAAGTGTTGACATGAGATATAAAACAGTGACGAAGGTACTTACATTAAGCTTGAGATCGTTGATCTGCGCTCGCAGCGAGCGAGTGAGCTCGGTGAGCTGAAGCATGCTGAGGAACTGATAGCGGGTATGAGGAGCCACGCTGATAGCCATTGGGCGAAGGCGGTCCACCTCCTTTGGGATAGCCGCACACTCGGAGCAGGGGTCGGTGGTGGCGAGCCGTTGTTGACAAGTCTTGGCTCGCCCCTTGGGATTGTCGAAGGTGGGCATCTCCAGGGTGAACGGCAAAGCGCCGTGACCGTCTGAGAACCGGCCGACTGGGAAAGTTTCGAGGAACGAGCCACCAGGGACGTCCCAAGAGATGGGACACCCTTGGCAGCCGTCCGGAAGAGGTGGTGGTGGGCCGGGAAGGCGGAGAATGAGGGAACTTGAGGCCGAGCTGGTGGTAGACGAGAGTGAGGCCATCGACGAGAACTGGCTGACGCGTGCTGCAGTAGCAACATGATCGGCCGCCAGGACTCCAACAGAGCTCTGAGGGGTCAAGCTGGAGGTGTTGGCGCGAGAGCTGGGGCAGCAGCTGCAGCTGCCTCTGTGCTGGGCAAGCGAGTGCAGATGCCCTGGGACAGAGAACGTGGGGTCCGAGGGTGCCAGACACGTCTGGATCCAGTTGTTGCACTCGGGGCATTGAACCTCTCGGCGCCTGGGGCCAGCTCGGTCGTGGAGGTAGCCGTTTTCGTATAGCCAGAGTAGTGCATCGGTGGTGTTGACAGCGAGCATACGGTCCGGGTCGGGTTCTTCATCGTCCGAGCCAAGCTCAGTGAGGACGTCTGCGACCCGATCATTGCGTGAGTCGTTTGAAGCCTCCGATCAGCGGTCGTCCAGATCGTCACCTTGAAAGACGTTGTCGACATTTTGGTCGTCGTGAATGGGCCCGATATCGAACCAGGGCCGGTAGTCGGCAGGGACGTCGCTGAAAGCAGATATATGCGTAAGTTTTGGTCATCAAAACTCATTCGAAGAGAGACTCATACCTCAGATAGTCGTAGCCGGGGATTGACGGACTCGGGTACACCTGGCCGACGTCGAACCAGTCGTTCCAGTGTTCGGACGGCGGGATGTCGCTACATCCATATATGAGTAGCTGGTCAATGAAAAGACTGCTTTTCGTACCTCATATTGAGTCTTTTGGACAACTTGAGAGTGGTTTGAGGACTTGAAAGGAGTGTTGAGGGGTGGATGGATGAAGAGAGGAGTGGATGACAGCCGTTGATGGGGTGGTGCAGCGAGGAATGCAAAGAAGACGGTCGATCTAATCGTATCTTCAAACTTATGACACGAACGGTGTGGTTGTGTTTGGTTGCGGCTCCTGTCGGCCCGCACGTTGCCCACTTTTGAATGTCCCCTGTTTTCAGAATGTAGGTCGGTAGTGGTTCTATACTTCAACGCGAGTCCCTTTGTGGCGCTGCTGCTGCGTACACGTTGAACCTTTTATTTTGAATGAGGTTCGCCCCTTTAGCGTCCCTTCACAGAATATGACAAGAGTTTCTATACAATCTTTTCTCGATACTCCTGTACGCAACCTCCGATGTTGTGCCCATGTTCATCCTATTTTAGTTTATAAATGCTCGACTGAATTGTGCTAAAGTCTCTTTTCCGCAGTTATTCGCTATTCTATGGGTTAAGACCCAGTGTACATTCAGTTGGGCATCGATGTCCCTCAGACACCACTCCTTACTAGCTACTATTTTTAACGATTTAAACCCCTTACACCCGTCTTTAGGTATAAAACAGGGCCACCCGTCTCCTCAACCTGTTGGCTTTCCGTCGTTTCTCTATTTGCTTTCTCCGAGGTCCGCGTAGTCCGTCCCCGCCGTCGTTCCCTTTGGGAGACTCTTGCACACTCTTGCTAGCGTCCGAGTCCTTCAAATACCCCGGAGACGCCGTCGCGCCCATCTCATTGATAGCTCGAGTCCCATGCATGCACGTCCACCCCATCTGCCACCGAGGTTGCTGTGTGACCATGATGACACCCCCGGAAAAGCTGGCATATCCTCCGTCTATGAGGGTGATGCCAAGGTTGTGTTGCTTGAGAAGATATGCCGCGCACTCGAAACTATCTTATCATGGACCTCGAAAAACTGAGCCAGGCTGGCGCTGCGACACAGTTGAAGCTGCCTAGCGGGGGTTCTGGCCCACCCAGTGTATTCACCTTCGTCATGCTCTCACATGTGACCATTGTCACTGTCTCACGTTCTGCTCGGGCATCATTTTTGTGCGGAAAGACGGCTCTTGGGTCCCTCCTGCTTGCGCGTATGTACCCACGATTGAAGATGGGATGCGCAACGTTGAAAACGTACGTGTGTGCTGTGCCTCCACTGAGACAGATGACATTGCGCATGGTTTCAAGATACTTCTCGTTCGGGCAAGGGCATCCCACCACATGCGATACAACAGGCAAGGGGATTATTGCATTCATTTTCATGTCATGGGAGGGTATGATCTTGCGAACCGACTAGCTTCATTATCTTATCACTTTTCCACTCAACACTTTCGCCCTCATTGCCATCACACTCAAACTTGGTTCATGCCTTCTGCTAATGTGTTTGGTGTGTGCGTCACCCGCGACGGAGCCTCATGCTCCACCGGAACTATCGTTTTCACCAAAAGCTTCGAAGACCAATTTGAGTCCGTAGCCATTGACTGTTCGTTGGATATTTCAGCAGAGTCTTTTTGCCACATGCAAGAGAACATATCTGTCAACCACAGTCTCAGTCGGTCCACTCATGTTGAACTTGAGCCGGCTATTACGAAAGCGCTTCTCGCGGCCAGGTATGACTACGCTATCTTTCGTGCAATCTCATTTAACTTCCCCTTTCAGATCATTAAACTTGATGTAATTTGTCGAAGTCAAATGTACAGTATTATTGTCCATGTGTTAAGTTAAATAGCCTGCATGAAAAAACACTTCGACAACGTGTGTCTACACCTGTACAGCGTGGGGACGGAGCGTTTACGCGACGTCGTGTCTTGTATCGTTTACTACGATCGCGTCTGGGTCACGTGCAACTGACTTTTCCGGCCTCAATACCTTGATGCCGCCCGGGTTCGTTTTTTTTGGTGGCAACATATCGATTAGATTACATATTCTGATAGATTCAGGTTTATTACCACAACCCCATGTACATTACGGTTATATTTTAGATGATGAATAACGACTTGTGCACTTTCTAACGTCGATTATGGGCAACTCGCGAAAGTGGAGCACCTGAGAAGCCACCTGCTATATGCGGTGGCTCCAAAGATTAGTCGGTGTTTCGTTTCGCGCTAACGCACGCCTCTTGGTCTGCTCCACAACAGATAGGGGCCATTCGGCCGAATGTCTTCAGAAAACATAGATGTTCCTCCGTCACCCATAAGGATTGCAGGAAACCGCATACAATAATACAGGTGCAGACAGCGCTGCTTTTCACCTTCCATGAAGCCTAGGCTAGATCCCTTTCACTCCTCCATCATCTCGTCCTCCCCGCCCTCGACCTGCGCCGCCTTCCACCACGCTACCGGCCCCAGCCCTTGTTCAGAAATCGAGCACTATCCGCGAATAGCACTGTCAGCCAGGACATCGCTTCAAAGAAAAACCAAAATACAAAAAAAACTAAAGGATAGCTCACCACGACACTATACGGCGCCCTCCGCTCCCTCACAGGCGGCGGCGCAACACCACCCTCGCCGGCGCGCGGCGGGCCCGGCTCGTCGTCGCAGAACATGTCCGACTCGACGCGCACGCGGAGGACTTCGCCCGCGTCGATGTACATTCTAGCGTCCTTCGGCGAGTCGAGCAGGTCCGCGGGCGCGGTTTCGGTGTCGTCATCGGAGGAGGGGAGCCAGAAGTGTGCGCGCTCCGAAGGGTCGCTGTGCGACGGCCAGCCAGGTTGAGAGGGGAGGCAAAGAAAGGGCAGGGCAGGGAAGTGGGGATAGAGAATAGAATAAGTTAGCTTGAGAAGAGTAGAGGCGGCGAGCGGGGACGTACAACGCAGACGGCTGAGGCAAATACGCCAGCGGAACATACATATCATCAAAGAACCCCATCGTCACTGTGCACCAAAACACAAACGGTCGAACTCAGCCGAATCCAGAGAAGGTCGAAAAGAGAAACTCACACCGCACCCCCTCCTCATCCGCGCTCCTTACCCTCGCAATCACCACCTCACCCACAAACGGCCGAAACACGACCATCCGAAACGCCACCTTGTAATACAACAGCCCGTCCCCGTACCGCACTCTGCCAGAGCCCGCAGAGACGAGATCGAAGACGGCGACGCAGAGCCCGACATTGTGCAGCACGCGGTTCGCGTACTTCTTGTTCAGCGCGTGCTTGAGCGCCGCCTCGGGCGCCTGCCCGAAGGTCGCTGGGTGCAGCGGGACTGTGTCCTGCCGATGCAATAAAACAGAGGAGGGTTAGGATCGTGGCGTGTTCAGGCGCGGTGGAGAGGAGGAGACAGACCTTGATGATGGAGAGCTGGAACATCGCAAGCGCGAGTGAGCGTCGGAAATCTCGGTCACGTTATCTCACCTCTGCGTCCATCTCTGACTCATCCGATATCTCGCCTCAAGCAACACGACGATGTCAGCGAGATGTTCCGTGAGCAGTGATTATTAAGATCGTATGATGCATGTGTACTGTACATTGCTGGTAGCGTGAGGTCTATACTTTTTAGAGATATATACGCAGTTATGTATGGGAGGCTGTATGTATGCGGGGTGTAAGCGTAAGTGTAGTTGTAAGAGCTGGGAGGAAAGCATGCGTGCAAGTGTCTCGCCCCGACCTCAGAGAAAGATCCGTGTGAGGGGACAGGGCGGAGGAGAAAAAGCCCAGTGACGGCCATAATAAAAAATACCTAAGATATCAGACATGAAGAAAGCAAGGGAAAGCAAGAAGACCGAGACGGCAAGCAGAGGCCCCGACTGCGTCGCCATAGCCGGTCATGAGGCGTCGCTCCAGCGGAGCACACCCTCGTATATCGAGTACATGACCACCGCGTTCGGGACGACGCGCATCAAGTGCGCGCTGAGACCGCCGTACAGCGAGCGGGCGCCCTCCTCGGCGATGACGAGCCGGAGCGTCTGGTACAGCCCTGTGTACTTTGGCTGGCCTGATGGATACGGTTGGCGAAGACGCGTTCGTAGTACCTGCGCGCACACACCCAGACCCGGTCAGAAAACGCAAAGTCAAAGGAAGGAGGAACGCACCTCATGAGGATACGTGATCAGACTAGCCACACACTTGGCCGTCCCTGCGCTGCCGAGCATCCCTGCCCACTCGCCGAGCCCGCCCTGGCCCTCCGTGTTCTTCGCCATGCTCTTGAGACGCTCATACAGCACCCACTGAATCGTGCCCTCCGTGACACCGAGATAACTCGCGCTAAGGCCCTTGTAAAACCCGCGTATACCCTCGTGCTTGGCGATATGCTTGATCATCGCGAAGCTCCGCCCTGCCCCACTCCCGCCCTCAGCCTGCACAGCGCTACCCGTGCGCGCCTCGAGCTGCAGCCGCGTCTTGACGACCCAGATCGGGTTCGTCGCTGTGCCAGTCGCGACGCCCGCGATAGCCGCAGCGCCGAGGTGGATGTACGCGTTCTCCTGCCCGCCGTTGAGGCCCGCCGCGAGCGCGTGCTTGGAGGTGCCGTACGTGAAGAAGTTGATCGAGCGCGCGGGAATGACGCCGACGAGCGTGGGCCCGAGGCCCTTGAAGAGCGCGCGAGGGGACTCGTCTCGGTATATGTCTCTGTGGGCCGCAGCGGAGTCAGGGATTGAGACGTGGGAGTAGGAGAGGGCTGGACGCACCGGAGAATGTGACCTGTTTCGACGAAGTGGTATAGGAGCCCGCCTGAGCGATGTGGGAGGGTGGCGACGCCGCCGCCGACTACACCGACGGACGCGTGCTTTTCGCGGAAGAGGCTTGACTGGAGACGCGTCTTCACAACGTCAAACGGGCTCGTGACGATTGCACCGCACATTCCTCCGAGTCTGCAGAGGATGTACGTTAATTGGCTGGAGCAATGAGTTGATTTGACGTGTACGCACCCTCCGGCAACGAAATGCTGCCATGACTTTGCGGGGAGGAGACTCGTGGTGGCCGTAGGGTTCTCAGCGGTAGGTGGAGGGCCAGACATTCTTGCGGTGAGATTACTGGTCTAAAGCAGAGAGACTCGTAAGGCGTGACGAAGGAAAGGAAAACCGAGAGACCCTCGCAAGGCCACAGGAGGAGGAGGACAGAGCAAACAGGAGCCTGGAGAAACGGAACGAAAATTGGCTGCCCTGCATTCCCATTTCAGGACCGTTTCTTCTCCTTTTGGACATGTCAGCCGTCATTTGGTCCGGCCCGGAGCCTTGCGAGCACAACAGAGGTAAACAACTCGGGACGCGCGGCGCGTCGGCTTTACTCTGCAATCGCTTTAGCGCCCGTAAACATCTAAGGCATCCCTTCTTGCAAGTCTGTAGCGGGCGAACTTTCTGGCTTCCAACGTGCACAACTCTGCTATGGACTGAATAGACCGGCCCTTAACTACAGCGTGGTGCCCTCCTTGAGGCAGCCCCGACCTCCCTATGCCAGCTGCTATCCTCCGCCTAGGAACACTTCTTGCTTTTGTACTCTTCTTTATCGGCTTCTACAACTATAGGACCAGCAATAATACATCGATGGCAGCTACTACAGCTAGTAAACTTGCCAGCGACACAGGAAAGCGCGCTGCAACTCTCATATTCCTTCACGTGCGTGATACCCTCCCTTACGCCTAAACACGCCGAGCATCTTACCCTCTTGTCCACCGCGCACTCCTCGAATCTAACAGGGCCTCGGCGACACCCCAGCAGGCTGGCGCCAATCATGGGCAAGGTACCTCGACGACCCGTCCCTCTCGCACATCACCGTCGTCGCCCCGCGTGCGCCAATACGTTACGGCTCAGGCTACACATGGTACCACGTCGGCGCGAACGACTACGAGGACAAGACCACCCTCGATGCGAGCATCAAGACGCTGGACGCGCTCGTTCAAGAGCAGGTCGACGCAGGCGTCCCGCCGGACAGAATCGTGCTGGGCGGGTTCTCGATGGGCGGCGCGATGGCGCTCGCTACGGCCTTCACGGCGCCGCGGCGGGAGGGATGGAAGTTGGGCGGTGTCATAGGGCTGGCTGGGTACATTCCGCGGGAAGACGATTTCGTGAAGGTGTGTTCGGTGTGCGCTTAAACCCTCTCTCGCTGTTACGCTGACCATCGTACAGGCCGTGTCCTCGACCCCCAAAGACACCCCTGTGTTCTGGGGCCACGGTAACGTCGACGGCGTGGTCGCGTACTCCGATGGCGAGGCTGCAGTTGCGATGCTGCACGAGCTCGAGCCGAGTCTGAACGTGTACAAAGTCAAACATACACAGCGCGATTGGGATGCGGACACCGACACGCGTATCGAGGGCGAGAAAGGCGAAGCGTGGAAGAGCGAGAAACACGCGTGGATCGAGCGGCATGAGTATGACAACATGGACCATGGGCCGACGTATAGGTGGCACGATCAGGCGATGGAGAAGCATTTACGGGAGTGGTTGAGGAGGGTGGTCCCTGCGTAGGCGATGGATGGTGCACGGTGCAATATGTGAGTAGCTACCGAGGACTATTGTCCTGCTGTTTCGTACTAGTCATGCTGACTTTGCGTAGTCAGCTATACCATAGCATTACGTATACCTTGGTCATCCTGGATATCAATCATGCCAATCACGCTGTCACTTCGAGCTTCGACGAAGAGATGGGCACAGAGTTCGAGGATTGCAATACAAACAAGTCTTGGGAGTATTTTGGCTCAGATGTGTGCATTTGTACAATCTCCAGCTATATGCATAGCTAGCAAGTCGATCGAACTTGACCGACGGTGTGTACTTGGACTCCTTGGGCGTGGTAGTGGCTCCACTGGCAGAGACCTTCAGCACACGGATCGTCGCATCCAGTTCGGGTAGCAGTGTTTAGGGCGAAATCTACAACCGGAGTGTGAATATTTTTAGGCTGATTGTATGCTGATTGTCTATCGCACCATCGATACCCCTTTGCGCCAACTCCTAGCCTCCTTCTCAAAAACTTTCAACCCCAGGAGGCCTGTGCTAGGTACACCTGCCACCGAGTCTTCGGATCATTCATCCATTCACCACCGGCTTCTGTCCACCATGGGCCAATACTGGATGTTCCTCAACCTCGACAGGCACGAGCAAGTTGGTGGCCTTGGGAAGCTTGGCGAGTTCTTTGGTGATGGCAGTACGAATAGAAGTATAGCAACGCGGTTGTGCCGACTTCGACCTCTTCCAAAGATACCGAGAATTCAGCCGAGTGAAGTAGAGAGTACGAACATCGAGTAAGAACACTGTTTGTCATCTGGAACGTTCGGGCTTGCTGACGGCGATTGCCAGGTTCCCTAAACGCGGCTTGCTCGCGCTGCCCAACGAGATCCTTCTCCACATCGCGGACGTCGTTAGATCCTCCACGGATCTCGTCTGTTTTGCAGCCACATGTCACCGATTCTGGTATCTTTGCTCCCCCGCCATCGAGACTGCTATGAAGACGGTATCCTGGGCGGGCTGCCGCATCATTGGCCTCGGAGACTATATGCAAAACGACGATCTCCCAGCTGGCATGCTCACCGACGCTGAGCAAGCTGCCCTAGGCGGTCTGAAGCCGGATGAAGATGGGGAGCGCCCCTCACTCTACAACCATGCGCGAGAGAACTACCCAGACGCAATTGTCTCTTCGTCGTTCTCTAGGGTCAGGAACGCGTACTTGAGACCCCTCGAGAAGCGAGGTATCAAAGGCGCACCGATGGCGGCTATTGAGAGAATGTGCACGCCCGTCGAGCCGACGGTCCTTCGGAATCTCTCCAAGAAGCTCTACGTGAGTGCTGCTGCCATCGATGCGCTCAACAAGGAGATTTCACAGAAGTTTGATGGAGAGTGGGCGTACACCCTTGGCGATGCCCTCGTCGGTCGTATCTGCTGGTCGTCTGATCCCTCGTGCTCGATGCCGGAAAACTGTGATGATATTACTCGCGGACCATGGGCTGGCGACGCCTTTGACATGACTTCCATGGAGATATTTCAAAAGGAGGCGGACTTTTCGCAGTGGGTAGATGCGAAAGACGAGGTGTGCGAGGCGCTGCTGCGATACTTGGATGGCTGCTAGGGTACGATGTATGGGCTGCGTGACACACTAACGAGTAGTCGAAAACGCGATGTATGTTGGTCTGGGGTCGAACTCTGTTGCGAACGAAGTGTAGATCTATTGATTAGGATGAAAGTGGAAGAGAAGAAAACACGTGGAAAACAGAGTGTCGGAAATGGGAGGCAACATGAGATGAAATAAACGAAACAAGTGGATATTGAAGAGGGCGTGCGCACACGACAACTTGAGTGAGAAAAAAATGCATGAGAACGACTAATTTGAGTAATCATCCGCAGGTAGAACCGTTGCCTCGCTTCTTTATCACCAGATAGTAAATATCCAAGTCGAATCCGTATGCGTGGCGGAGGAGGCGCCATTGATAAATCGATAAGCGCTGGGTATGCAGGTGATGTTCCCATTCGGGAAGTAGGACTTAGGGGTGAATCTAGCGTGGGCTGATTCTCTTAGTCTCCTTTTTGCAGCCGTTTTACACGTGTCGCTGCGCTCTTTTGACGATGTGTAAAACTGATTCTCTATCGCACCACCGCCTCCTGCCTGAGCTTCTCTAGTGTCCTCCCCAAGGACATTACCAACCCCAAGCTGATTTTGGCTGAGGCCTGTGCTGTGGCCACTAGGTTTACCCGCTATCGATCCTTCATATCATTCATCCATTCACCACCGACTGCGCTTCAACATGGGTCAATACTGGAGGTTTCTCAACCTCGACAGGCGCGAACATACCCGGGCCAGAGGCTACCGCTATAAACTCGGCGAGTTCTTTGGCGATGGTATTACAAACAGAAATATAGCACTGCGGCTGTGTCGACTCCGATCCCTTCCCAACATGCCCAGAATTCAGCCCAGTGGAGCGGAGAGTACCAACATTGAGTACGTACTGCAAAAACAGCGTTTCATCGACGTCTGGGATGTGATTTGGCTAACCAAGGTTGGCAGGCGACCTGGGCGCAGCTTGCTCGTGCTGCCCAACGAGATCCTTTACCACATTACTGATGGCATTGAAACCCTCGAGGACTTTGCCTGTTTTGCAGCCACATGCCATATATGCTGGGACCTATGTGCTTCCACCCTGGAAGTGTCCATTAAACACATGGTATCTTGGGCAGGTTCCCGCATCATTCGCCTCGGAGACTACATGCAGAACGATGATCTCCCGGCAGGTATCCTTACCGAGGCCCAGCGGGCCGAGCTAGACGCCGCTGTACCGGACGAATCCTCCCAAGGGCGACCCGTCTCACTCTACGAATTTGCGGGAGATCACTACCGCTCAGCGGTTATGTCTCCAGACTTTTTTGACATCACATACGCGTACATAAGACCGCTCGAGAAGCGAGGTATCGAAGGCGCACCATTGGCGGCTATCAGGAAAATGTGTACGCCCGTCGAGGCCACCGTTCTCCGAAACCTCTCCAAGAAGCTCTACGTGCGTGCTGATACCATCGACGAACTCAACAAGGAAGTCCAACCGAGGTGCGGCGGCAACGAGCCTTTTAGTCTTGGCGAGGCACTCGTTGGTCGCATCTGCTGGTCATCTGATCCCTCGTGCGCGATGCCGGAACACTGCGAAGACATCACTCGCGGACCCTGGGCTGGAGATGCGTTTGACATCACTTCGATGGAGATATTTCAAAAGGAGGCAGACCTTTCGCGATGGGTAGATGCGAAAGACGAGGTGTGCGAGGCGCTACGACGATACTTGGATGGTTACTAGAGTACGATGTATAGCCTGGGTAGCACCGGAAGCCATAGGCCAGGAGTCAGTATTTCGCTTGAAACGTACACTTTTCTAACTTGTTGTTGCTCTCGAAATGTCCAATCATAAATTACGTTTGTTCACTTAGACTCGTTTGGCCGATTTCATTCTCAAGCACATTAGCATAGATAATCCTGGGTACTTGCGCGTCCAAATTTAGTACTTATGGAATACCGTCGACTCCGTTCTCACGTTGAGTCTGAGGTACTCAACTTCAACATCGTGGTAATCAGGAACATGTACCAGGGCTTTGTTTCAGGATTTCTCAGGGTACTACCTTGCAAGGATGCACTACGATCGATGTACTTAGATTGCAGAGTAGATGATAGACATATCCCGAACTTACGTTTAAAAGCGAAAGGCTAAGAAAGGATATGAACGCACTTTAGCATAGAGGAACGTGAACATTTCGGGACAAAGGAAAGAAAGGGCGCATTTGCCGAAACGGAAGCATTCTAAAAGTCAGCGGCTAGAGAAGGAATGAGTCGTTGAAGAAGAAACGAAGAAGGAAATTAAACGTGAAAAAGGCCGTTAGAAAAGCAAGTCACACATCAAAGAAGAGGAGCATAAGCGTTATCCCGCCTGATCTCGGGTGTTCTACATATTGGAGCTTTTTCCGCTTTGCATTACTTTCATCAGCGTCCGCGAATGTCGAGCATACGGCTCACGCAGCACGCACCTGGAGCTGATGTCTCCACGATGGAAGGCAAACTCGATGGTGAGTCGGGACCCTTCCACGGGCCCGGTTTGTTAATGCTCCCGAGCATGCTGACCGGCACCAGAAGGCCCCAGAGCATGCGCGAGCTCGGAGAAACTCGACGAATGTGCAGGCGGATGCCATGCCGCCTGCGATTCAGATGGGTCACATCTCTGGAAATACGCGTGGTTGTGCTCGGTTAGGGAAGCAGGGTTAGGGTTGCCAACTAGATAGCGGAAAGTGAGCATGTTACGTCCGGACAGCGACATAAAACTTCATCTCACCATCCACACCCATCTGCCCGGACTCCCATCCTCCTCTTTCATAGGGAGGCAAAAGCATAGGCGTCCACTCCGTTGCCGAAGGGGGGAGGCCAGTGTTTGATAACGCAGGTGCCGCGTTGAAGGCCGAAGATGCCGATGGCGGTGTGAAGTGTATCAAATTCTGGTCTTTCTCTTCGCCCGGGTGTGCGAAGAGACAGTCAGGTTGTGTGTACGAGTCTGCTTGGGTATGCCGGTTCGCTTGGGTTTGTAGTGCGGTCGACAAGGAATAGAGGTGTTCGAGGGATGTGCAAAGGTCTGTTTTGATCATCTTCAGTTGTCTCGCCGAGAACTGTGGATTTAATGACACACCGTCGACGGCTGTTCGCTTTCTATGAAATTCATCCATGGGTTCCGGAGGGATTGGCGGATGGCCCATGGTGACGGATTCATCGACAGCAGGAGTCTGACGGGTAAACATGTCAGTAGTGATACGCTGCTAAACGTCAATCCGCGTACGTTAGAGTTAAACACCGGTGGTACGTCGGCCATCTGTTCGGCGACGCGTGATCAGCAAGTAAAGAAAATGGCTGCTATATACAGAGGAGTGTATAGCTTACCAACCCGCTCTCAAGTTGTCCCTCCGGCGATAGAAGCCCAAGCCGTCCTGCGAGTTGGCCCGCGAGTTCCTCAGCAATGCCAATCAGCGTTCGCAACTCGCTGACGCACACCATCAGCGGCTCGTGGTCAAATGTAGGATCGGAAGAGTACGAGGCAAGTTTCGATCGCGCTCCGTGGAGGACCTTTTCCACAACGTCGAAGATCTTGCGATGAGACCGCGACACTGCCCGTTGCTCCTCTGGCAGCATTTTCGTCACATCGTACAGGTGCTGAATCTGAGTTCTTAGGTCTTCTTGATCTGCGTCCACGTTTGAGCTCATACAGGACGAAGGTTGCATGGCATCCTCAGCTGAGAGAAAGCGGAAGACGTCTACTGGCCGTTGTGCGGCACTGGTGTAATACCCCTGCTGCGGCGCTTGGTCCGGGGCGATAGGCGGTGACTGGAGTAAATGACTCTGAGGGGACCAGAACGAAGTAGTACTGGGGTTATCCTCAAGGCGCTGAAATGCTTGCTCCGGCGCAATGTATACTAACCGAGGCGGAGGGTTGTGAGACACGTCGTTGGGAGGGGCTTGATGGCCTTGGGATGGCTCATGGTGAGACGCAGAGTTTCGCAGGGTAAAGGCATCACGTCCATAATCGTACAACAACTTAACATAGAGTCAGACGCTGGTATGCCCGTGTAGTATTAGGAAAACCCACGTTGTGACTATTAGTTTCGTGAATTCTATGAGTAACGTCAACAGGATCTTTGCCTTGACTAGCGTCAGCGTTTCCTCCTGCCATACGAGCCTTCCTCTCATCGAAAGAATGAGGAATCTCATCCTGGTAAATCGCCCCCTCAGCAGTAGCGACAGGGGAACACCAACTCGGGGAACTCACAGAAAGCCGAAGTGCTCCTTGGTGCACACCAACAACCTGTTTTCCTTGGCCAGACATGACACCGTGCGTAAGTCCTCCGGAACCTTGACCGTGATTCCTTCCGTTCGCTCCCTGGATGAAGGCAATTGGTCAACATGGTAACCTGCGAGGTCAGTGCGTCGTCCGTGCCACTCACAATTAAGAGGTGGGATGAGCGCGCTTGGACCCTCGACAAATGATCGCTTAACCCTCCAAGCATGCTCTGAGAGTAAATCTGATGGAGCGCATTAGTGACAACGTCAGTGTAGGGCATCTGTACCACTCACCATTGGATGCGACAAATCACCATATGGAACACCCTCGATCTCGGTACCAGCCACACGACGGCTCACTTGCATGCGTCTGGAGTTAATGCCGCCTGGTGGGTAGTATTGGGGCACCACCTGCTCGGGTTCGCCGAGAGGTGCTGACAGTGAGGCCCCCGCTCGCCTTTTGTTGGGACGACGAGAAGTGTTTGATACGACCCTCGTTGGCGACACCTTTTCCCCTCTAAGCGACACCTGTATGGTATGACGTGGGTTAGAGAAGCGCATTGGTAAACCAGTATCGTACTCACACTCTGGTCAGTGTTTGGCCTTGGACGGGTGGAGCGACGCTTGGGCGCGTTGCGCTGCATCTGAGCGGCACAAGGTGGGCAAGGATTCGGAGCCGAGTTAGGTGAGCCACGTATATCCTCACCCTCAAGCTCGAGCCAGTATACGAGTACAAAGTGGATGGCAGAATGAGATGGGATGGTGACAAGGGAGGTTTGGTTTCAGAGGCTGGACCGATGTGGACGCATGAACGGGGAACCGAACCAGGGTTGGTATATCCGGGGGCGCGTGCTGCAATTTCTCGCGGTTGTCCAATAATGTGAGATCACGTCCCGCTCCAGGATCAACTCTATATTTTACCCGATGACTCACGGGGCAGGTCCATGCTTGGTGTTTTGAAAGATGTCAATGTTCCTCTATTTTCTCAGTTGTTCGCAGTTGTCGACTTTAGTAGCTTTGACCGAGGGTCAGCTAGATCTGCAATACAATCGATGTTGGCGTTAATACGCTATAGTGTAAAATGGAGGCAGGCAAAGCGTCCGAGAGCAAAGGCATCGAAAGCATGGGAACGCAACCAACTGTTACTAGTTTGGTTTATCTGCATGAATCACGGTAATCTATACTCACAGAAACGCAACGTTTGCTCCGTTGCCAGTTTTCGGGCTGAGTGTCCGGCACATAGAGGAGTAGGTGATTGATAGCGGTTTCGTCAGACCAAGAAACATGAAACGACACATTCGATGTGCTCTACAGAGCATTCCGAAGACTTGATACACTGAGTCAATAATCCCCTGCAAGTACTGGAGAATAGAGCCTACCCTTCGCATCTACGAGGCGCATTGCAGTGGGATGCATTGGTCTCGTTCATGTCGAAACCTATGATATGAAAAGTGATCATTACTTTTAATTCGCCAAACTGGCTTCGAAGCTTTTACTCCATAAAGGTATGGCTGAACAAACACGTGGCGATAAGGCGTGCAGCTCACGTGATAGCAAAGGAAGGGCATGGAGTTCAATGTGTGAACGTACGCACAGGGAGTAGAACGATGAGTAGCGAGGAGCTCCGGGTAGACGCCAGTTAGACAGAGTACCTGCTGGGTAAGGTCAATAAAAGAGTGCCTACCCAAAACAGCCCCTACCACTCCAGGCATCGCCAAGAAAACGTACCAGATAGACCAAATGAAACCCACAACTTTACGACGGGTGAGCATATCCTCTGAATATAGTTCAACTAGCGCCAGCGCAGTCTTAGCTTTTGCCTCATGGGCAGGAGGATTCTGCGGTTGTAGTCAAAGCGGAGCTTCGGCGTACAACGAGCACATCACGAAGTTTCCGCGCTTGAAGGAATCATCCTTGAGAGCGCGGCATCTAGCATGTAGAACTGGAGTACAATGAGCGCACCAGACGGGGAAACGGGAATGCAACACGGCTCATTGCTTGCAATTGACTCAAGCCACGAAAAGGTTCGAAGATGGAGACGAGAACGGGGGAGGTGGTTTTCAAGGACGTACCTGGGCATAGAGATGAACACCAGCTGGCAGAAAAACACTCCCAACGACTCAATGGTGCTCGTCCTATCGTTTTAACAGCCCGTGATGATGCTTGGGAGGCAGGTGGTTTGCGCATGTGCAGAGCAGTCCAGATGTAGACTACTTTGACATATGTGCAAGCCACTGCCGTTGAATGTTGAGGTCCAGCTAAGTCGTCTTGTTAGCACTGAGAGTGCAGCTGGTGTAGGCATCTGTAGGCGTTCATGCGAGGGGCGACTGTGGGCGCAAGCAAGAAAGTCTATGCGGCGACACGGCGGCTCCGAAGCTCGGCGAGAATTGAAACCGCCCGTGAGAATATACCGGAGGTCGCGGGCCGCAGGGACCAAGTCAACATCACTCTTGCGTCTGATTACCGCAAGACGCGCGTTGACCGCAACTTGTGACCAATCGCTAGCAATTCGAGCACTTCCTTTCCTTGGCCAAGGTTGGCAAGTTTTGTTACTGCTCTTGTGCTCCTAAACATCCACCTTGGCAAAACGTCGAAGGCATGACATGCAGTAACCCCGGATGCGTGGCCGATTTCAATCGAGTAAAAGGCGCGTGAGTATTAAACGATGCCGTATCTGCAATCACGGGACATATATCACGTTTGATATCTTCACGAAGTATGACAGCAGGATCGTGGTGGTTGGAAAGGCGTGTTTTGGAATTGGAAAGAATGGAACAGAACTGGCTTTGTTTCGGCTGGTGCGTCCGTCCCGATTCTTACCTGTTCGAAGGCTCAGTAGGTTCAGTTACCTATCGCAACTATGCATACCAGTCGTTAAAAATACTCCTCTCACGAACACCTACTGCACGTTCATCTCTAACACGATACAAGGGAAGCACTGGGGAGCACTGCCGTTGGACGCGCGTCGGAAGACGGTCCACATAGGACCACACTGATCTATCGAGGAACAGCAATAGCCCTGATCCTGTCACATCCAAGACGTGTGGAAGGGAAGAAATATATTAAAGTCGTAATCCGAGTCATGCCACTGAGAACACACATGTGAACGCCTGCTGTGAAGATCTGGTGGAGTGACCGCACTGTATTCTCGTGTATTCCTGGAATTGCCACTGTCGGATGCTCACATGTCAATGTTTCCACTATGAACATGCGGTATGGATGCGCGAGCCTGAAGGTACCAGGGACATAGAAACCACCACCCGTGCCCGGCATCGCAGAAGAGGCAGGCAACCCGTGTGCCACGAATTAATTAGACAGCCACTAGGTGCATAAATACGGAATAAATACAAATGCTTTACACAAACAAAAACATAGCGAGGGGAAGTGGCATAAACACGGGCGCATGCTTCGTAGAAACAGAGAAAATCAGGAGCACACTCTAGCATAATCTGGATAAATGGGATCATATGTCGAAGAAGGGAATCATACTCCAGTTCAGACCAGTGGTTAGAAACGGAAGCATACATCAAAGCAAAAAAAGGATGGGGAGTTTCTGTTGATCGAGTAAGAGGTTCAAAATCCAATACCCGCAGCACTCTGGTCAAACGGTAAGCACCCGTTACTCCACGGAGACATAGCAAGCAACTCACGGGGTATATGCAGCGGACGTCTACAAGGCAGAAGGTAATCTCGATCATCAATCGGACAACGTCGACGGGTCAGGAATGTGCGTACTGCCAGGTGTTTTAACGGGCCCGAGAGCATGTGCTAGCTCCGAATAAGCGTTCACGGGCAGCCTCGGGCAGTGAATCAGATGGGATGGATCTGTGGATGGTCCCTCCGAAGTTCGGTCCGTCGCTTCCCATTTGGGAAGCAGGGTTAAGGGCAAAACCTTGGTCATCCCGAGAGTGAGTATTTGGAGTTCGGACGGCAGCATACTCTATCTCACCATCCGTATCCATCTGCCCATGCTCCCTTCCCCATCTTCATAAGGATACAAAAGCATAGGTGTCGGCCCCGTTGCTGAAGGGGGATAGCCAGGGTTTGATAACTCTGGCGCCATGTCGAAGGCTGATGATGCCGACAACGCGTAACTGTGTTTCAAATTCTGGCTATTTTCTTCGCTTCAATGGGCGAAGAGTTGCTCAGAGTGTAAACCCAAATCCAGCTGGATGTACGGGTCGGTTTGACTGTTGATCGCTTCCAATTGTCTCGCCGAGAACTGTGGATCCGATGACACACCGTCGACGGCTGTTCGCTTGCTATGAAATTCGTCAACGGGCCGTTGACGAATTTCATAGCAAGCGAACCGCAACAAAGGCACTCGGGTGTGTTGGATGCGGGTGACGGGAACTCGGCCGTGTACGATGCGAAGTTCGTTGGATGGGCGGACGGTAGCGAGTAAATCGTATTGACCGAATTGGTGACAACATCGGTGTGGGATCTCTATGCCACTCACCGCCGGAAGTAATATATTACTGAATAGAGTACCCTTAATCTCGGTACCAACTACACGACGGCTCACTTGTATGTGTCTGGCGTTTATGTCGCCCGATGGACGGTACTGGGGCAATGTCTTCGCCGAGAGGTGCTGACTGCGAGGCTGACGCTTTCGTTTTGTTGGGACAACGCGAAGTGCTTAACACGATTTCTTTGGCGGCACCTTCTCCTTTGTAAGCAGCGGCTGTATGATATGATACGGTTTAGATGAGCCCCATTGTGACCCAGTATTGCGCTCACAATCTGGTCGACGTTTGACCTTGGGCAGATGGAGCGACGCTTGTGCGCGTTATGCAACATCTGAGCGGCACAAGGTGGTTAAGCACTCGAATCCGGGGACACAAATGGGAAGCCGAACCACAGTTGACATATCCGGGGGCGCGTGCTGTACTTTCTTGCGGTTGTCCAATAATACGAGATCACGTCCCGTTTCGGGATCAACATTCACGGGGCGGGCCCATGCTTAGTGTTTTGAAAGACGTCAGTGTCCCTCTGCTTTCTCAGGAAGTGTATCGAATTCTGGTCTTTCTCTTCGCCCGGGTGTGCGAAGAGACAGTCAGGTTGTGTGTTCGGGTCTGCTTGGGTATGCCTGTTCACTTGGGTTTGTAGTGCGGTCGACAAGGGAGAGGGGTGTTCGGTGGATGTGCAAAGGTCTGTTTTGGTCGTCTTCAATATCGTCTCGCCGAAAGCTGCGGGTTTGGCGACACACCATCGACGACTGTTCGCTTGCTAAGAAATTCATTAAGGGATTAGCGGACGGCCAGTTGTGGCGGATTTATTGACAACAGGAGTCTGACGAGTAACTACATCAGTAGTGATACACTGTTAAGCGTTCATTTATGTACGTCAGAGCCAAACGACGATGGTACACTAGTCATTTGAGCGTCGGCGCGTGATCAGAAAGCAAGGAAAATGGCTACCATATGCGGAGGATTATAAAGTACTTACCGACTCGATCTCAAGCCGTCTCTCCGTCATTGGTAGCCCTAGGCGTCGGGCAAGTTAGACCGCGAGTTCTTGTGCAATGCCAATCAGCGTTTGCAACTCGATGACGCACACCGTCCGATTATAGAAGTGCAAACATAGCGAGAGGAAGCATAAACATGGTCATATACTTCGCAGAAATAGAGAAAACCGAGAGCATACTCTAGCATATTTTGAATAAATGAAATCATATGTCGGAGAAGGGGATCGTATTCCAAACCAGAGAATAGATATGGAAGCATATGTCAAAGCAAAAAACGATGGGAGTCTCTCGTGATCGAGTAAGAGTTTCACTACTAGCGCATGCACGTCACTCTGATCAAACGATAAGCATCCCTCACTCCACGGAGACATAGCAAGCAACTCACGGGGCGCAGGTAAAAGGTAAACTCGATGATCAATCAGATGATGTCGACGAGGCAGAAACGCGTGTAGTGCCAGGCCTATTAACCGGTCCGAGAGCATGTGCTAGCTCCGAATAAGCGTTCACGGGCAGCGAATCAGATGGGATGGATCTGTGGATGGTCCCTCCGAAATTCAATCCGTCGTTTCCCGTTTGGGAAGCAGGGTTAGGGCTAAAACCTACATCATCCGAAGAGTGAGTATTTGGAGCTCGGACGCGGCGGAAAACTCATCTCACCATCCATATCCATCTGCCCATACTCCCCTTCACCACCTTCGTAAGGATACAAAAACATAGGCGTCGGCTCAGTCGCTGAAGGGGGATAGCCAGGGTTTGATAACTCTGGCGCTATGTCGAGGGCTGGTGATGCCGGCGACATGTAGCTGTGTATTGAATCCTGGTTGTTCTCTTCGCTTCGATGGGCGAAGAGATGCTCGGGCTGTACGACCGAGCCTAGCTGGATGTACGGGTCGGTTTGACTGTTGATCGCCTCCAATTGTCTCGCCGAGAACTGTGGATCTAACAACACACCGTCGACGGCTGTTTGCTTGCTATGAAACTCGTCAACGGATTGAGGGGGGGTTGGTGGGTGGCCCATGATAACAGATTCATCGACAACAGGAGGCTGATAGGTATACATATTAGTAGTGATACGCTGCTAACTGCTAATTCACTTACGCTAGAGTTAAACATCGAAGGTACGTTGGTCATCTGTTCGTCGACGCGTGTTCAGCAAGCAGAGAAAACGGCTGCTATATACATAGGAGTATAACTTACCGACCCGTTCTCAAGTTGTCTCTCCGGCGTTGGCAGCCCTAGGCGTCGGGCAAGTTGGGCCGCGAGTTCCTCAGCAATGCCAATCAGCGTTCGCAACTCGCTGACGCACACCGTCAGCGGCTCGTGGTCAAACGCGGGATCGGAAGAGTACGAAGCAAGTCTCGATCTCGCTTCATCGAGGACCTTTTCCACAACGTCGAAGATCTTGCGCTGAGACCGCGACCCTGCCCGTTGCTCCTCTGGCAGCATTTTCGTCACATCATACAGGTGCTGTATCTGGGTGCACAGGTCTCCCTGACCTACGACTATGTTCGAGCTCATAGCGGAGGCAGGTTGCGTGGCAGCCTCAGCTGAAAGGAAGGGGGAGACGTGCGCTGGATGTTGCGCGGTACTGGCGAAATACTCCTGCTGCTGCGCTTGCTCTAGGGTAATGTGCGGCGGCGACTGAAGTAAATTATTCTGAGGGGGGTGGTACGAAGAAGTATTAGGGTCATCATCAATGCGCGGAAATGCTTGCTCCGGCGCAATATATCCTGACCAAGGCGGTTGGTAGTGAGTTACGCCGTTGGAAGGGGCATGGTAACCTTGAGATGGCTCAGGTTGAGACGCGGAGTTCCGCGGAGTAAAAACATCACGTCCACTACCGTACAGTAACTTAATAGGTGTCAAAAGCTGGCATGATCATGTAGTGTTAGGGAAACCCACGTTGTGACTGTAGGCTTCGGGAAGTCCATGAATAACATCAGCAGGACCTTTGCCTTGGGCAGCGTCAGTGTTTCCTCCCGCCCCCCGAGTCTTGCTCTCATCGAAAGAGTGAGGGATCTCGTCCTGATAAACCTCCCCTTCAGCAATAGAGACGAAAGAACACCAACTCGGGGAACTCACGGAAAATCGAGATACCACCTGGTGCAACCCAACAACCTGTTTTCCTTGGCCAGATATGACACCGTGCGTCAGTCCTCCGGAACCTTGACCGTGGTTCCTTCCGTTTGCTCCCTGGATAAAGGCAATTATTCAACATGGTAACTTGCGAGGTCAATGCGTCGTCCGTGCCACTCACAATTAAGAGATGGGATGAACCCGCTTGGACCGTCGACACATGATCGCTTATACCTCTAAGCATGCTCTGAGAGTAAATCTGATGGAGCGCATGAGTGACAACGTCAGTGTAGGGCATCTGTGCCACTCACCATCGGACGCGACAAGTCACCGTATAGAACACCCTCAATCTCGGTACCAACTACACGACGGTTCACTTGCATGCGTCTGGAGTTAATGCCGCCTGGTGGGTAATACTGGGGTAACGCATGCTCGGGTTCGCCGAAAGGTGCTGAATGTGAGGCCCCCGCTCGCCTTTTGTTGGGACGGCGAGGAGTGCTTGATGCGACCCTCATTGGCGACGCCTTTTCCCTTCTAAGCGACGGCTGTATGGTATGACGGATGTTGGAAAAGCGCCTTGGTAAACCGGTACCGTACTCACATCCCGGTCGACGTTTGACCTTGAATGGGCGAATCGACGCTTCGACGCGTTGCACGGCATCTGAGCGGCACGCGGTAGTTGAATGTTAGTATTTTCAGACGAGCTGGATGGATGATTGATATCCTTACCTTCAAGCTATATCTAGCAGACAAGCGCAAGGTAAGCGGGGAGAGGGATGGGAGGGTGGCAAGGGAGGTTTGGTTTCAGAGCTGGACCGATGTGGACACATAGTAAACGGGGAACCGAACCAGGGTTGGCATATCCGGGGGCGCGTGCTGTAATTTCTCGCGGTTGTCCAATAATGTGAGATCACGTTCCGCTCCAGGATCAACCCTAGATTCTGCGCGATGGCACACGGGGCAGGTCCATGCTTGATGTTTCGAAAAGATGTCAGTGTTCCTCTGTTTTCCCAGTTGTTCACAGTCAACAACTCCATAATGGCTTTGTCCGAGGGTCAAACAGATCTGCGATGCAAACGATATTTCGTCAGCACGCCGCAAAGGCATTCAAAGCACGGGAACGCAACCGACTGCTTTACTAGTACTATAGTCTGGGTTAGCTGCATGAATCATGCCAATCTAAACTCACAGAAATGCAGCGTGTTCTCCGTTGCCAGTCGTCCGACTGAGTGCCTGGCACACAGGGGAGCAGGCGATTCATAGTGGTTTCGCAAGAAGCATACGGAACAACTCAGCCGATGTGCTCTACATACAGAGCATTCCGAAGACCTGATTTGCTGAGTCAATAATGCCTTGTAAGTGCTAGAGAATAGAACCTACTCTTTGCGTCTGTGGGGCGCATTGCAGTCGGATGTCTATATCAAACCCTACAATATGAAAAGTGATCATCTCTTTCGATTCGCCAGACTGGCTTCGGAGCTTTCGTTCCATGAAGACATAGCTGAACCAAGGTTTCGTGATGAGGGGTGCAGCCCGCGTAATGACAAGGGAATAACGTAGAGATCAACGCATGAGTGTACGCACAGGGACGATGAGTGGTGAGGAGCTCTGGGTAGATGTGCGTTAAAGAGAGTAATCTGCGAGCTAAGGCCAACAACACGAGTACAAGAGTGCCTACCCAAGAACAGCCCCTACCACTCCAGGCATCGCCAACAAGATGTACCAGATAGACCACGTGAAACCATCACTTTATGACGGATGAGTATACCTTGAACATAACTCAACAAACGCCAGCGCAGTCTAAGCTTTTGCCTCATCGGCAGGAGGATTCTGCGGTCGTAGTCACAGCGGAGCTTCGGCGTGCAACGAGCACATCACGGAGTTTTCGCGCTTGAATGAACCATCCTTGAGAGCACGGCATCCAGCATGTAGAACCGGAGCACAGTGAGCGTACCAGACGGGAAAATGGGACTGCAACGCGCCTCATTGCTTGCAATTGACTCAAGCCACGAAAAGTTTGGAAGATGGGGACGGGGATGGATAAGATGGCTTTCAAGGGCGTACCTGTACACATAGCTGAATCCCAACTAGCTTCAAAACACTCTCAACGACTCCAATGGTACGGTCGTCCTATCGGTTTAACAGCTCTGGCCATGATGATGCTTGGAGACCAGTGGTTTGCGCATGTGCATAGTAGTCCAGATGTAGACTATTATGACATATGTGCAAGCCACTGCCTTTGAGGTCCAGCTAAACCGTCTTGTCAGCACCAAGATAATAGGAGTGCGACTGGCGTGTGTAGGCGTTCATGCGGGGGGCGACTGTGGGCGCAGGCGAGAAACTGTGCGGCGGCTGAGCGGCTCCGAAGCTCGGCGAGAATTGAAACGGCCCGTGAGAATATACCGGAGGTTGCGGGCCGCGGGGAGCAAGTCAACCTCGCTCTTGCGTCAATGGCGTCCGATCATCGCGGACGCGCGCGTTGGCCATATCTTAGTCACCCATCGCTAGAATTGCGAGGTCTTTCTTGCCTTAGCCAAGGTCGTCGAGTGTTTCTATTGCTCCTGTGCTCCTAAACATCTGTTATGGCAAAACGTCGAAGGCATGACATGCAGTAACCTCATGTGCGTGGCTGATTTTGATCAAGTTAAAGGCGAGTAAACGATGCCGTATGTGCAAGTTCGAGGCATATTTCACGTTTAATATCCTTACGAGGTACGACAGCAGGAAAGTGGTGCTTACAATGTCGCATTTTGAGGAAGAATGGAACAGAACCGGGTTTGACTCGGCTGGTGCGGCCGAGTCTGTCCCAGGTCTTACTCGGTTGGAAGACGCAGGCGGGCCCGCCGCCAGCAGTTTCAGTTATCAACCGTAACTGTGCATACTAGCCGTGTTCATATGTCCCCCCACGCAACTACAAAATGCACGTTTTATTCTTACGCGGCACAAGGGGTACACCGGGATTCGGGAAGCACTGTTGTTGGACGCACGTCGGAAAATGGTCCACATACGACCACGCAGAGCTATCGAGGGGCAGTCCAGCCCTGATTCTGTTAGCCCACAGACGAGTGCGAGGGAATAGAAGTGTTGAAGTCGTAATGGTTCCACCAAGAACACACAGGTGAACGCCTGCTTTGAAGATCTAGTGGAGTGGTGCACTGTGTCTTCGTGCGTTTCTTTAATCACCACTGTCGGATATTCGCCTGACGACGTGTTTCCTGTGAACATATAGTAATGACGTATTGATGCGCGAGCCCCATGATATGGTTGGCAGGGAAGGCACCTTTTGTGCCGCGGACGAATGTGGAGACACGCACAAACGTTGCATGTTGAACGTATGCTCCACGAATCAATCAGACAGTCGGTCGTGCATAATCACAGGACTTAATTACAAGCGCTTCATACAACCAAGAGCATAGCGAGAGGACGGATAAACATGGGTATATACTTCGCAGAAATAGAGAAAGCCAGGAGCATACTTTGAATAAAGAGGTCATATGTCGGAGAAGGAGATCATACTTCGAACCAATGGATTGAAATGGAAGCAAAAGTTAAAGCAAACAAAGGATGGGAAATTTCTGGTGATCGAGTAAGAGTTTCACTACCACGCACGTCACTATGATCAAACGGTAAGCATCCGTCCGCGGAGACATAGTACTTAAACAACTCACGGGGCGCGTACATTTGACGTTTACATGGCACAAGGCAAGTTCGATTATCAATCGGACGATGTCGACGGGCCAGAAACGTGTGTAGTGCTAGGTCTGTAAACCGGCTCGAGAGCGTGTGCCAGCTCCGAATAAGCGTTTACGGGCAGCGAATCAGATGAGATGGATCTGTGGATAGATCCTCCAAAACCCGGTCCGTCGCTTCCCGTTTGGGAAGTAGGGTTAGGGCTAAAACTTAGATCATCCGGAGAGTGAGTATTTGGGGCTCGGACGCGGCGGAAAACTCATCTCACCATCCATATCCATCTGCCCATACTCTCCTTCACCGTCCTCGCAAGGATACAAGAGCATAGGCGTCGACTCCGTTGCTGAAGGGGGATAGCCAGAGTTTGATAATTCTGGCGTTATGTCGAAGGCTGACGACGCCGACGACGCGTAGTTGTGTGTTAATCTCTGGTTATTCTCTTCGCCTATCGAAGCGAAGAGATGCTCGGGGTCTGAGACCGAATCTAGTTGGATATATGGGTCAGCCTGGCCCTTGTTCGTCTCATACAACAACGAACAGATGGAAGACGACAGGTTCGTCTTTGTCCTCTTTCTCGGGGATTCATTGGAGGGGCCAGCAGGTACATCTTCTGTGGTAACGTCATCGTCGACCACCTTCCGCTTCCCCTTGGTGTCGACTCGGGGAGCGCTGGTTTGACCATCGACAGCCGCGGATCCCGCGAGGGCGGAAGCCTAACGGAGATCAGATCAGAAAATTTCATTTATCAAGATAAATCCACGCACGTTTGGCTTGCGGGAGACACCTTGCAGAGATAGGACGGGAGGCGGTAAACCCGAAATAGGCAGAGAACATGGTAGATTGGGAGGAGGTACCCTCGCGGGTGTTTGGCTGGTATGTCCCGTTGTCGCAGTGTCGCCCACGTGGATTGATGTCCCATTCGGCGCAGGTAAACTTCCGTTATTCTATGTGAATGTTAGCATGTGAATGATGAGCTTCAAAGAAAAACTTACTACATTGCCCGAAGTTTCACCCTGGCGAAGGTACGGGTCCGTCAGCGCCCGGGCAGGAATGCTCTTCGCGAACGAGTCGAGGGCCTGCTTGAAGAGCCGCGTCTGGTCCATCAGCAACAACCGGTCGTCCGCAAATTTCCCCATTACTTCCCTCGGGATTGCTGAATAGTCAATGATAATCCCATCGATGAGTCCCCTAATGGCTCTAACACGCGTGCAAAAGTCGACCAAGGAGTACAGTGGTGGTCGTCTTTCCTTCGGAAGGCAGTTAATCAGTACAAATATGTTCTGATTGTTTACGTAATGGGCTCCGGGATGAGAAGGTGGGCCGAGCAACTTGAGGAAGACGTCCTCATCTCCGTCGGGAGGAGGGTCTCGTGATATAGCAGGACACAGACTAGAGGGAGGCGGTACCTGTGCAGTGCGGGCGGTATAACCCGTAATGACCGTTGAATGAACGTTCTGTGGTACATGCTGGGCGGTGAGAGGCTGCGGCTTGGTTGAAGCCAGGGGTAAAGCACCGATAGGGTATGGGTGATGCAACATGACAGGACGCCCATACTCCCCGGGTCCAGGAAAGTCCTTGAAGCGGTCGACGGGCGTGCCCTGAGACTCAGTTAGCGCGGGTTCATGAACGCTGTCGACATCGGCTACCTACCTCAGAGAGAATGTTCCGCTGCTCGTTGTCAGACAGCTTCGAACCAGGTGTATGCTTGTTCTGCTGCGTCTGTTCCGGAGCTGCATGGTTTTCTTGCGCTACAAAGTGGCCAGGTTCGAGGGGATCCTTCCAGACCTGATTTCCATGAGAAAAGGGGGAGCAACGAAGAAATGACGACGACGAACGTACAATTGGGTTGCAGGATACTTCGGAGTTTTCATCGATAGCAGAAGGAGTCTGACCATGGATAACAGCTCCATCCGAAACTACCGACGGAGACGAGGCGTCCTGGACGGGAGTGTTGACAAGCTATGTCTCGTCATTAAGCGCTCTGAGCGAGGTAAACACCGACAAGGAAGACTCACCGGGGTTTGATGAGTAGCTATGTCCGACTCCGAAGCTTGTTCGCCCTCCTCAACGTGAGTGGCATGGTGTCCCTGCTCCTCGGTCGTACCCGTATACTGAGAACAATAGGTGAGTACGACTGTCTGCAAGGTCAATGCGAGTGTTACTCACCTTCTGGGGTTTGCCGAGGGTGTTGACGATATCACTGGGTAACAGGTATCCCAACATGAAGGTTTGCAATCCAGGCTCTTGCAGAGGCCGCGGAGGCTGGTGAGGGACGCTAGGAGAACTAGACTGCGATTGAGGCGGCACAGTTGGGGTGGCGGATGTACGCGGGGGATGTTGGCCATGCGACATCACGGACTTATTGGAAGACATCTGCGTAGTACATTACTGGCGTCACAGTGCAAGAAGAGGCAACACTTACTATGTGAGCCTTGCGCGAAGCGTTGGGATTGAATTTGCTTGAGAGAGGCTCGTGCGCGTCTTGTGGCATCTGAGTGGCACATTTTAGTTAATGGGAAGAAGTCAGAGTCAAAGCGCGCATTTCCTTACATTTGAGTTACAAGGATAATTACGAGGGTGCTGGAAAGGATGAACGGAAAGGAGGGATGGTGAAGATGGTTCAGCTGTAGAGGCTGATCTATAAGGAACCATTGGGGGAGGGAGGGTCTAGGTCGCTAAACAGAGCGGAGCGTGTTGCAATTTCGCGCGGTTATCGAAAGCATGCTCAGGGTCACCCCAGATTTTACGCCGGTGGCACATGTGTCGGGTCTGTGCGTGATGCGCCGTGACATTTCGGAGCCTCTTTCAACCCTTCATTATTCGGGAGCGTACACCACACGTCCGCAGGCTAAGAGAGAAAGTCGGTGGAAGATGTGTGTCATTTTGCAGAGATATCGCAAGAGCAGAGGATAGAAACACACGAGATTCTGGGTAGAATATTTCCAGCTAGCGACGGGTCAGTGCACTAGGCCGGTCTATACAGATAAACCGGCTGAGACGATGCGGTCGCGGACCTCGAAATTGCGCGTTTGCCGCCTGTATCAGTACAGCTTGTTTAATCTAAATGAAATCATGGTTAATTGGGACCTACAACAAAGCAATGTTAGATCCATCACGAGACCATGTGCGCAACACATGTTGTTCGGTACAGACGGAAACACGTAGTTTCATCAGAACAGAACAAGAAAGGCATATCGATGTTTGCATAAGCGCGCAGCATTATGACTCACCGAAGCGATATCAATGAACAGGCAGCACGGCTAGCCGAGAAACGCGCTTTGCCTTTTATGACGCAGCTGGCGATGGCCACTTGGTTTTTTATCCTGGTAAGGCGAACAATCAGGCCTCATCCTTTTCATGACGTCAAAGCTAATGAGCGCCGGGATGCACAAACGCACAGGTGGTAAAACATGGAGTACGAGTTATTCTGTGTCTTCATGCATATGTATAGCATGTAATGCCCCTGGACATAGAGGGCGGGGAGAGGTGGTGTCCGTGAAATGACGAGATCTATCAATTTCGCTGAGAAGGGTGTCAGGGTAGAACTGGTTCGAGGGAAGTGAAGATGCGGAGATGAAAGGAAGCACTGCCCAGAAGTTGTACGTGATAAACAGCAGGTTGAACGCGAGACTGAGTATGTCGCCTGGCCCTTAATGTACAGCATTGAGGGAACTGGGGAGAGGAACGACATAGCAGCACCACCGAGCACTAAGCGCCCGTTGTCAGTTCGACAGCCACGAGATACAACCGGCAATTTCTAAGAGTCTCAGGCATGAGCAATGTCTGAGGTGCCCTATGCCATATCTTCAACGCAAGGATGCAAAATATACCTTTCAGTAGAGACAGAACCTAGCCCTAGGCTCCCTTAGCGAACAGACTCTTGGACCTAGCGAGAGCGGCAACGAGGCTGGGGGATCTGCGGATCTGCGAACATGCCAAGCGGTCCATAGACAGAACGTTGTTGCATGTTCGCAACTGCATTCTCCTATGACCAGAACTGGCTGTCTTGTTGGTGTGTCGGTGTCGTGGGCGGGTGTGGGCGCGGGTGAGAAAATTTGGCGGGCTGCGCTGGTGGGCACCAATAAGCGTGGGAAGTCGTTCACCCGCGCACCTGCCACGTCGCGCTGGGCGGATAGGGGACACGACCAACTGGCAACCTCTGAGCCAATGGCAGCATCCCTCATCTTCTCATCCAGCGTGTTTCAATAGCTCAGCGCCTTCAAACTCATAGAACGTATCGGAGATACCTCAACGCACGTCAAAGAGGTCGATCTTGGACAACTGCATAGAGGGCTGTGTTCGACTTGGAGTTGTGCCCGTGCGTCTTCGTTAGTCTCAGTGGTTCTGCTTTTCTTGCACAGCTGAATGGAATCATTGACAGACTGCGCATAGTTATGTGTATAGATTGCTAGGTGGGGACACGCTGTATATGCGATCCGCCTTGATTGAGGAGTGAGTCTATTGATGGGGTAGCGCGCCCGTCCTTTCCGAAGCGCGCTCATACGGGCTGATATGTTTGTTGAATCCGGGTATGAAGGTCTTACGTTCAGAAATTTCTCTCACTGTTACAGGAAGAAACATAGTGCGGAGTTCAAGGCGTCGCCGTTCTGCTACATGTTTGCACGACATCGGTGAGGCTGGTGGAAGGGTTTCCAGAGTGCGTACTTGGTATGCAATAATCTCATATCTGACGTGCTATTGTATGCCACTCTTATCAGCTAGCAGGTCCCTATCCGTAGCCATGCACCGTCACGGGTGCAATCATGGCATGGCTACGAGACCATCAATCGCGAAGGATCGCCTATTGTACCGGGAATTAGATTATCTGGTCACTTCGCCTACATCTACCCGCTAGTGCTCGCACTCAGGCTGCGTCCAACAAAATCTTTCGGCTTCGCACGGCTTGGCCACTGCCTGAAAAGGACTGTGTATTGATTCAGTAATATCAAAGGACCGGTCCGAGTAAGGCCGCCGTCTACTCCCTTGTGAAGAAGCCGTGCCTTGAGAATCTTCGGTGAGCTGTCTTAGTGGCCTTCTTGATTGGCACATGGCTGAACCTCACAGCTTTTCATACGATATGATGGCCAAGCCCTTGGTTTGAGTATCACAACCTGGTTCCTATCATTATGCTGGATACGCCACCACTTAGAGAGATCTTTCGATAGCCGACCCATCGCGTCCACTCGCCGGATAGTTGACTTCAGTTACGCATCTCAATTTGTACTTCTCAATGTCTCCGCCTCCTAACATCGCGAGCCTTTTGGACTTCGTGGGGAAACGGCGGCACTGAGGTGTGTGCGTACTTGCTCGGAAGCTAACGGTTGCCAAATAATCACCACGGGGACACAGCATTGCTTATGTCTCATCTGCAGTGTATCACTTGGAAAAAGCACAAGAGCAACATACTGCGCATTATCGTCTGTAGGTGTTTGATGATTCGGCTGCAATGGCTATCTCACAAAGCTCGAAAAACTAACAACGAGTCTTAATACTTTAGAGTGTTTCATCAAGCTGCTGAAGCCGGTGACTATACCCAGCTCTCAGCGAGCTAGTCTCACCGGGTCCAGTCCTTAGCTTGGAAGTGCAACGTTGTTGTACATTTTCACTGGTAACGCTAGTGACCGGATCAAATACTCGGTGCCTCTCTATGGCCCCTTGGCTCGTTTCAGAGGAGGGGCGCCAGGGGCAGGAACGCTTGAAAGCTCAAGCCTCGACGCGTCGGACAGGCACTCAAAGCACTCAAGGGTTCCGTCCAATCACTCTTAACAAAACGTCCGGAGACGGCCGCAGGAACAGCGCTATGTCGTAGGAATGTGATATCGCTCTCCAGCCTGCCATTTAGGTGAGCACGTTTCTTAGCAAGCCTAGAACATATGAGTATCTTTCCATTATAGACCTAGCAGTCTCATACAATACCCGCATTTTTCATGGTCTCGCGGTTCATTGGACAGGAAAAAATGCCAAGGGGAAATCTGCTCCATTTCTAGCAGTCTTCCGCGGAGATCGTCCAAGATAAAGCATCGCCACTGCGATTCTTCGAGTGGACCTTCCTGCCTTCTTGCTTAGGAACGCATTCGGTAGCACACTTCGCTCTCCTTTCAACACGGAGTTGAGGCCGCCCAAGTTCTCCGAGGTGTAAGCATCCACTGTAAGCTCGGCAGCTCGCTCGAAGCACAGGTGTGGCTGACTGTAAACGTCAATTTATATGCACAGCGGTTCTGTCTTATCCCACCTATCACAAGCCCAAGAGGGACACCGCGCCGGTCTCCCGCCCTTCAGCTTGCCACGGCTGTCTGGTGGCGCACGATTGACCGCATTGTATCAGTACAGCAGTCTTTTTATAAGGGTTTACTTTCTCAGGATTTGCTGCGCTCTACCGGGCTCCCGGGCGCTTGTTGGCGGCCAAGCTCGGTCGCCGATCTCTGATGGTGACGCAGATCAACGACTTTTGAGGAACTGCACACCAAAAGCGTCTTTTGCACAGGCGCGGTGAAATGCGATGGCACAATGCAGCACAGTGCCCTCTCAGAATGTTTTGATTCTGCCATCACCATGCTGGCCACGATCAGCCTGTGCTCCGTTGCTGGCAGGCGCGTTAACGTTCTGACACGTTCTGTCAGTAACAATCGCGCAGGAACACCGCCCGGAGCGCCCGGAGCGTCCTTAGCCCCGTTCATGCTCTGATGGCCTCTAGCGAGCTAGCTCACAGACGGCAAACATGCAAAGACGAAAAATCGGTATAAAGGACTGGGATATGGCTCTCCGGACGAATCGGCCCCCTTTGAGTAGCGTCTTCCCTTGACCTGTTCCCCGTCTCACTTTTTCTTCTTTTTTATTGTGCTTCTCCTCGCCGAGCGGGTCTTCCTTTAACCATACATATTCATGGCTTCTCTAGGTTCACAGTCGTCGGCGTTGTCCACGCACTCCATGCCTTCTTTTTCATTTACAGATGCTTCTGGCTCGGCGGGCCCCTCCCCCGCACTCACCACCACTTCGATGTCCTCCGAGGTTCCTCCTTGCCCATCTTCGAAGGCTGACCTCGAGGTTGCGTCGACGCCCGCATCTGGGTTCGACTACTCGCGCTTCTCATGGCGACAGCCCTGCCCCGACGCTCCTGGCTACTTCGAGCGCGAGGCTTTCGCAGCGGAGATGATCCTCGATACGTGGCACCGCTTCGCGCACGGCGAGCAGACGCTCTTCCTCGGTGTCGACCTCTCCCTCCCTTCCTCCCCTTCTCACACTCTTTCCGCTGCCGAATTTATCGACGCCGTCCGTTCGGCGTGGTCAGCACTGCGCTTCGACGTCCCGACGGTCGCATCGCACACGTCCTACACGTGTGATACGGTTCACCCGCTGGTTACCTACCAGTCTGCAGCGTCTGCGT
This sequence comes from Coniophora puteana RWD-64-598 SS2, assembly GCF_000271625.1. Classification (NCBI taxonomy): domain Eukaryota; kingdom Fungi; phylum Basidiomycota; class Agaricomycetes; order Boletales; family Coniophoraceae; genus Coniophora; species Coniophora puteana. Next base: position 630,556 of record NW_006913069.1, on the reverse strand, counting down.
CGGACGTCGCGACTTGGGCGAAGCGTACGGTTCGCGGCCGCGGCGACATCCGTGGGCTCGAGACCGTGCGTACGCTCGACGAGCTGCGGTACGAGGTCGCCAAGCGTACCATTCCCGAAATCACGGGCGACCAGACTTTCATCTACGTCCTCGACAAGCCTTCATCGCCCTCTCAAGGAGGCAAGGACCGTAGTGCAGAATACGGTCTATTGCTGCACACGTCGCACGTCCCGTTCGACGGTGCGGGAACGAAGATCCTCATGACGCTCCTGCTCAGGCACCTCGCTGCTGTCTTGGACGGTAGATGTGACCCCGAGGCGTGGCGCTCCTTGGCGTGGGGCGAGGAAGGAGCTAACTTGCTCCCGAGCGTTCCGGATTCCCTTGGCCCTACTGAGGAGAAGAGTGGTCCAGTATACGAGGAGACGCTGAAGGAGACGATGAAGGATTACGCAGAGTGGTTCCCGGTTCGTATTTTCGTTATTCACCCGACTGCGAAAATCATTTAATTTAAGGGTATAGAGGATGTATGGGTTCAAACCGCGCAACATTGGACCCGGACCTTCGAACAGGATTTGGAGGACGTTCTCGAAAGAGAAGACTTCCCAACTCGTTCGTGCTAGTCGTGCGCAAGGCTTCACACTCAACCAACTTGGTAGGTCTCTTGAATGCTTGCTACATACCTTTCGTCCTGATTTTTTTTTGCCCAGCTCATGCTGCCGTATACGTCGTCTGCTCTAATGACAACCCCATCCCGATCGATAGCAACGGTGCCTTTGTCAACTTTGGGCTCCGGAATAGCCGTTCTACCCTCGCACCGCCGTACAATACCGCGGACGGCTATCCTGGTTTCTGCCTTGGCATTTCAGTCGTCGCCGTACCTTGTTCAGTATTCGTCGAACTCTCTGACGAGCCTCTCCTATTCCGAGTGGCGAGGAGAGTCAAACAGGGGTATGTGAAGATGAAGGAGCTCCCTTCGCTTACTGCCGTAGCCGGGGAGCAGATGGAGATGGTCATGAGGCCAGCGAAGGAAGGACAGGAGTACGTAGCTTTGTCCTTCAACTTTGACTCGAGAGATGAGATACGATGGCTAACGAGCTTGATTTACTAGGTTGCCGCCACCTGCTATGGGCCCATGGTTCTCCGGCGATGGTATTGGCGAGGACTACCTGCAACCTGTCTACAGAGGTGCCCAGGGTGCCGAGGTGATACGTGTAGAGGACTTCTTCACGTCGCTGAACAAACAGGATCCTGGCCCGTACGTTTCTGCCACTATCTATCTGTTGTTTGTCTCCAAGCTCACTTGAAATTTGACAGGTTCTTCCGGTGCTTCACGTGGAACGGGCATCTCCAACTTAGCGTCGACTACAATGAATATGCGATGCCGACGCCCCTCATGCAGAGCTGGCTGGATGAGTGGGTGGGTCACCTCGAGGGCATTCTGCCCGCTGACAATTCGATGCCTGGTGAATGCACGATGGCCAACGAGACCATCCTGCCCACGCAAAATCCCAACTCGCTGTCGATCCGATCACTCACAAGGAAGATCAGCAGCCTCTTCAAACGCGACTCGTAAATATTTTGGGCTTTCGTTTCGTATTAACACTTTCTCCCATCTGTACCGGGTAGTCGCCACTGGTTTGGCGAGTTGTTTTGTTCACGTTTCCTTGTGCTATTCGTTATGCAAGGCTTATCTTAGGTGTAGATAATCCTTATTTATTCGGTTGTAACCTATCATCCCCTATTTTGTTTTCTACATAGAGTCGCGAATCTATACACGTACTATATCATGGGTCTCAAGCAAAGGGAATATCTAGGGTGTTGTGAACCAGTGAAATAGACAGGGGCTAGTTCGCTTAGGGCGGGGTGGCAGCGCCGACAAGTTTGGGCGCTTGTTCGCTGCGCGTCGTGACCGCGTCGAGGCGCGTCGCGTTCCACTTCTCCCTTCGCCTATCCCTTATACCTGAGGCTCGCAGCCGACCACGCTCAGCTCATTCTGTCTCTATCTAACACTCGGTATCACGTCATCGTCGAACGCCTCTCGTCTACGAAGATGACGTGCCAATGCTGGTCCAATGGACCATTAAAGAATGACGCGCTAAGTGGACTGCTCGCATTGTCTCACAGGACCGTCGGATATTTGTTCTCCGACGATCCCTAGTACGCTATGGGACTGGATGCGAGACCTCAAGGAGTTATTTGTTGGAGACTTTGGAACCGCGTCACTCAGTTTCGTATCAGACTGGTACGTCACGGTAGCCCCTCAGCTCTCGTTTCACCAGGGGCTGACGGTCTCGGTTCGTTATAAAAGATGGCCTTTCGTTGGCCCTCATCCTTTACCAACTACCTCAGCAACTCAAGCAGATCCAGGTGATCTCTCGCAACAAGTAACTCGCATCAAGATCCTCAGCACTTCATCGCACTTCATCGCATATCATCCGCGACAGGCTTCGCCTACATCCACACATACCACTACCTGAAATCACTCAACGATGGTTTTCGTTACTCCTCGCTTTGCTGCCCTCGCTGCGCTGTGCGCGCTTGTGGCCATCACCGCACCGTCGACTGAGGCTGCGTATGTCCAAGTTCGCAACCCCGGTGCGACCTCCTCGACCAACCTCGCCCGCAACCCCCCTGTCCTTCCTCTACCCGCTCAGCTCGCTGTCAAGCACTCCAAGTTGAAGGTCAAAGGCGGCGGGAAAGACAGGTCCAAGGGCGATGAGAAGCACAAGAAACAGGGAGCGGAGAAACCGGGGAGCGGGAAGGGGAAGGATGGTGATAAGAAAGAGACGTCGGGGAAGGATGAGGATGACAGCGGGAAGCGAAGCCTTCCTGATGAGGTTTGTTTTTTATTCTTCGAGTTTTTCAAGCATATGCTCACGTTTGATTGCAGAAGGACATCATGTCTCGCATCACTGGCAGAGCCCATGACCACGATCACGACCATGACCATGACCACGACCACGACCACGACCACGACCACGACCACAGTCACGACCATGATCACCGTCGTGCGTTAACAGACAGGTCGGACGCGCATGTACACGTTCATGATCACGACCACCACCATGGCGACAAGCATGACCATGTTCACGAACACGATCATCGACGGAGTCACGGCCATGATCACGATCACGACCATGACCACGACCACAGTCATGATCATGACCACGATCATCACCACCGTAGGAGCCCGGACCAAGATCACGACCATGAGCACGACCACGACCACGACCACGACCACGACCACGACCACGACCAAGACCACGACCACGGAGTCGACCACGACCACGATCACGATCATGACCATGACCACAAGCGCTCCGTCGTCCAACCCCTGAGGAACACCAGGGTATCGGGCCGCCGTCAATTGCATGGGCGCCCCGGTAGGCGTTCCTCGGTTCTCATCCCCAGCGAGGCTGGAGATTCGTACATAGTCACCAGCGAGCGGCGCTCGCCTTTCTCACCTCCCAGTGTTGGCGAGCGGGCCGCCTCCGACCCTATCTCAGTGGAGCGAAGGCAGGACAGTGGGATGGGTCGTGGGGTCCCCGGTCGGATTGATGTCATGGTGTGTATTCCTTTATGACTATAGGTTACATCCTTACTCACGGATGCTTCCTTGGACGATGTAGATGCCGAGTTTTTCGTCAGGTCCAGGCAACGAGAACTTGGCCGAACCCCATCGTCTTGCGTCCCTCATGCTCGATGAGAGTGCGATGACCCAGGCTCAGGATGGCATGGGCTCTTCTTTTGCACAGAGCACCTCCAACGGCACGGCTGGCTCTGTCCAACCTGCGAGCTTTGCGCTCAATGCATCGAACCAGAACAAGACTCGATTCTACATCGTTGCTGCCTCTGATCAGGGTGTGTTTTGCCTCGTTTTCTATTAATGCTATCAAATACTAATTAAACTCGTTTTGTGTAGATCCTGCAAGTCCAGACGTCCATGTGACGGTTCAACTTCCCGTCTTCGACGCTGCGCAGGCGCGGCTCGTGCAATACTGCGCGACGTTTGACCCGAGCCCGGTCAAACCCGCGCCGTTGTCAATGCAGAAGTGCTTCGCTGCCACACCTCCGCCGTTCCCACCTCCGGACGACTCGTCTGCGAACTCGACCTCGACGTCGTCTTCGCCTGATGCACCCTCGGCGTCTTCCGCTCCTGCCAACCTCGCGTCTATGGCCGTGGGAGGCAACGACAAACTGAGCCAGCTCTTCTCGTACAATGCGGAGAGTGGAGTGCTTCTTCCTGTCTGGAACCGCGGGGATCCGAGTCAAATGGTGGCTTCAACTGGGTCAAGTTCGTCAAACGACACTGATTCGAGTTCGAGCTCGAGCTCGATGTCGGCAACGCCCACCGACTCTACATCCGACTCTTCAGTCATATCTTCTTCTGCGACCTCTTCTACAACTGCCACCACTCCCTCCGCTACATCCACTTCCAGCGGATCAAGCTGCGCTGCGCGTGGCGAGCTGGATGAATGTGAGGGCGAAGGCGGGTCAAATGGTGCACCCGTCGCAGAGCGCGACGCTACCACCATTGACAATACCGACTCGTCTACCGTCACTCCTTCTCCTTCCGCGTCCTCAACAACCTCGAGCGCGCCCACATCGACAAGCACTCCTCAGAGCGTGCAGCTCGTGTTCAGGCCTGATGGTCCCGAGGTCCTTCCCCCTGATACCACACCTTCGTCTCAGGCCAATGCCCAGAAAGATGGTGATGATCAGGGCGACGGCGACGCTCCCAGCGCACCGGGCGACAGCCCGGATGATGGTGACAGTCCGGACGACATCAACGAGACAGTCACAGTGACATCATCCTCGACTGTAGCGACCACCACTGCGACTGTAACTGCTTCCACCTTCAACTCCCAGTCGCAGATCACGTCCAGTGCTTCGCCTTCTGGATCGCCCGCTGTTCAGGCGGCGATGTCGACTGCTGCGCCTGCTTCATCGTCAAGTGTCTCGACCACTTCGGCGGCGGCTGAGAGTGCTCCACCTTCAAGCATGTCTGACTCGTCTGGCTATCCTTCGCCTTCCTCTTCGTCCGCGATGTCCGATTCTACGGGCGAGAATTCGCCAGGCATGTTCATACAGAGCAGCGACGCCCGCAAGGCCCATCACCCTGCAAGCTTTGCCTCCAGTCGCACCACGTCGCCAACAGACAGCCCCTCCGCCACCACCTCTGCCACTCCTTCCGCGTCGCAGTCGTCGTCTGACGATGATGGCTGGAGCTTCTCGATTGATGCCGGTCTCGGTGCTGGTGACGGCAGTGACGGCAACAGTCCGTCCAACACCGGTTCTGCTACGCAGCCCAAGCACACGCGTCCCACCCGTCCTACGTCGGATGACGATGGTCAGGGCGATGACGAGAACTTTGCCAATGGCGCTAACGTCATCGTTGGACCTAACGCTGGCGCGGCTCCGACTCGTCGCTCGCCGGATTTCCCTTCCGAGACCGGTACCCCCGCTCCGGCCCCCGCATCTTCAACTGCGGACTCAAGCGCCAGTCCTCCTCCGAGTGCCGGATCGCCCTCTGCCCCGGTCGATCCCAACGCCAGTCTCTTCACCGAGATCCCCGCGCCTTTGACGCCGAGTGGTGCGCCTGCTCCTGGGGCCCCCACTGGTGCTCCTGCCGCGTCGTCTTCGACTGCCTCTCCCTCTGCCTCGGCTAGTTCTTCCAGCCCGAGTTCAACACAGAGTGGGACTTCTTCCGCCAAGGCTGCGAAGTTGATGTTCGGCGGTCGTCGTCCGTCGAGTAAGAAGTTGTAATGCTCGGCTGGTTTGGTCCCTAGTGAACGCAGTATCCTCAGAGTAGAATAGTTGACTCGATGTAGCCAGGTTAATTGTGCGAATAAAAATGAGGTCTAAAAAAACCCTTGTCCAATGTTTTATTCGAAGTTAAATTCTTCGGCACGATCAAAGGTAAGATTCCCGCCCGCTTTGTGATTTCGATTATTTTTCTATGTCTTTGGTGTTGTTATGATCACACTTCTCCTAACGTTACCTTTTCTGGCCTTTTCGGAAATTATTTTCGCCCGGTTCAAGTCTTCCAGACGTGTTCTGGACGTGTGAGATTTCGCTAATTATCTGGGGTCCAAATATCATGTCAATGACCTCGTGCATCAGATGGAGCAAACAAGAATATGGAACCCCTCAAATGGCGTTCTCGCAGGATCGTTGCATGACGATGGCACCGCGGCTCGAACGCAGTTCCGCGTTGACAAGCGGAAGTAATTTGCCGATCATGGCCGCCTTGGTATTTTCCCAGACTTTGTTGGCAGAAGTCTAAACGTCTGACACCTTGTACTAAGCTTTTTCGGGAAACATTAAACTTCCTTGTGATCGTGCTCCCATTCTAGGGTCCTCTCGCCTTGCTTGGACAATGCTTTTGTCGCGAGGCTGTGGCGGTTGTAAAAGCAGACAATCGGGCTCAGCAGCCCAAGTCACGGTCGGTGATATCAGTGCGTGCTTCGACGGGTACCTCGAAACAGACACGGGATAGAATGCGCTTCCGTCATCCTCTCGAGAAGCTTGATGATGTGATTGGCGCTCTCGGAGGATCTCAAACCCGGCGGCGGATCTATCAAATGAAGCCGATGTCTCGGGTAGCCGACCGACATGGTGGCCTCGACATATTTTCTATGGCCGCCGTGACTGCCACTCCAAGCGAACAAAGGGTATGTTGCGGCATCATTCCCTGCAGAAAATGAGGTTATTACAGGGAAAGGGCAGCAAATTAAACGGGCTCTGGAGCTGCAATAAGTGCAAGACCATCTAGCCAAGTACGGTCTCGAATTGGGCGCAGGCGATGCCAACATGAAGGTCCAGACGTCCAGAGCCGACGTGACTGTACCAGGGGAGTCCCTGAAAAGAAGCCTCATGTCATAATATTATTGTCTGATGGCAGGCGAATCGCACCGCAGCATCTCTCACAAGGATCCACAACAAAACACGCCACTGAGGCCTTGCCTCAAAGCGTGACTCGCCCCCGCCTTGACTTGCTGTGTAGACACGGGTATTTAACCAGTTCACTCCCTCTTGAGCTTCACTCCAACCGCGCCTTTGTTTCTGCTTCGTTCACTCTCACGATGGAACAGCTATATGACCCACTCTTCGATACTCTCGACACTATAGTTCCTCATCCTCCCGTCGACCCGTCTATGCTGTCCTTCGACATGTACACGCTTCCCAGTGACACAGGCGATACAGCTGACTTCTTCAGCGTTCCCGGCCTTGATCTAGACGATGCAACTTATTTATCTCTTCTTGCTGATCTCCGCTCCGACGTCCTCTCGACATCCGCAAACCCGTTTCCATTGTCCTTTTCCGCGTTGGGAATTCCTGGCGTCAATGAGACGACAGTGTCTTCATCATCCACTACCTCTTCGAGTCCTACATCTTCCTCTGCTTACGGCACTGCTCGCTCTACGACGCCACCATCCAGCGTCCGCCAGACCATGACACTGCCTCCCGTCGAAGCGGAAGAGCTGACTTGCCATGATGTACCCTCAACACCCGCTGGTACCTCTAACCATAGCCAAGCATTCCCCGTAGTCGTCTCGGAACCTCGTATCATCCACGCTGCCTCTCACCCATCTACGTTCTCAACCGCTCCTCGTGCGTCGTCCCGGCGCAAGACCGCAAGCAGTACCGCTGCCTTCAGGTCTTCATCAAGCTCTTCTGCCGCGCCTAGAAAAGGAAAAGTCTCAGTCTACCAGGCTAATGTGAGTATCTCGATCCCTTTTCCTGCTTAGCGCGCTCACACGTAGACGTAGCCTGCACCCGGGGCCACTCCTCCGACTACTGTACCGACACAGACGACGTGGCGCCCAACGCCCCCTTCCAGGTAAATTTCAGACTGTTAGCCTCAGTGACGCTCTGCTTACTTCACGTGTGTATGATAAGGCAAATCAAGGAGCCCTCGCAGACCCTTGTGAACGTGGTCCCCACAGGACGCCCCGGAGAGTACACTTCGTTACCAGAGCCAGAACGCACGAAAGGGTTCATTCCGCCACCGGTACCAGAGCGGGAAGATAAAGCTGAACTATTTCGCCTGCCTAGACTTCCAGATAAATGGGTAAGTCGCAAAAGTTGTAACGCAGTCGCTGGATGCTAAGTGCAATTATAGGAGACCCCTGCAGAGTTCAATCGCTACTTGACGGAGAGGCAGTGTTGGGGTTTCTACGGACTTAACATACACACCATCGGTCAATGCATCATTAAGCAGAGCCCCGTTTCTGCGGGCGATGCAGAGTTGGATCAGCTTCTTCGGAAGGTCGTCAAGAGAGTTGTAGAGCTGCTCGCAGAGATAGATCCGATCAACCACGGGAAACTCTCAGCGGAGAACCAGACAGTGAGTGCTCATTTCAACTACGTAGGATGTAGCCGACGCTCATGTATTACTTTCAGAACGATGTTCAAACTTCGTCGACGACCGATCTCGCTCAAGATGTCACGAGTGTAACAGATAAGGGCACTGCATCGTCGCCCACCAAGACGTCTCCTTCAGGTGTGCCGCTTAGACTATTTATTTCCCGGGATGAAGACCGCTTACCTATTATCTCAAGAAATTCCTGCTTCCGTTGAAGGTTCTCCCGACGCGCGATGCGAGATCGCCCAAGATCTACCCGCACCCATCGCTCCCGTGCCTCCGACCAGCACTTCGTCTCCCGTCGTTGATGGCGAGAAAACGCAAACCGTACGCCATCGCATCTGCTGCTACATCATTGATTTGCCTAACCGCTTTGTTGTATAGCCTCGTGGCCAAGCCTCCACCGCTGCTCGTTTTGTTCGCAAAAATGCGACCAAAACAAAGCAGCGGGTGGAAAGTAGGAAGAAGACAGAACCCGCCACATCGCTGTCTAAGAGATCGAGGGAAGACGACGAAGACGCTCTCTCTGCCCACTGCGGCGAAGAGAGCAACCCTAAACGAACAAAAACCACCAACAGGTCCACAACTTCCGCAGCCGTGCCCGCTCAGCCGGCGGTTTCATCCGCTGGCCACTCCCCTTCTGCCTCTGGGGGCGACTCTGGAGTGCGATGGACGTACCACTACCCACCGACCGCGTCGTCTTCGAGTGGCAATCAGGGATGGGAGCAAGGAGCAAGAAACGCGAACGCAGTTCATATGCAGCAGCCTCGCACGATGCCGGAGCAGATCAACTCCGTTCCGCCAACTTCCTCATCGGGTCATCACGGGTACTATCAGTACCCGAGACCCGACTACCGCGCGCCGCCTCCGTCGACTTTGACTTCGACTTCGAACGCGACCAATTTCGCGAGGAACGAGGCGCCATACTCTGCATACCACTACCCTAACCCGCCGATGCAATATGGATACCCTGAATCCATGGTTGGATATGGCTACGCTGCGCCTCGCTACAACCATTCAGGCCCTCCGGGCCCTCCGGGACATGGTCACCCATCCAGTTCTCGAGGGTTTCGGCGTTGAGCAATGTTGGTAACACTGCATTAGATTTACTTGTTTTTTTTTCGGACCAACCTTATACTACTATAACTCGCTATCGTCTCAGTTGAGTCACTGCGCAATGTCTTGTATCTTATATTTAGTGTACAATATCAAATCCCGGCTGCTATCTTTGATTCGCTTGCTTGTTTACCGCGCAACGTGATAGGGCTCAGGAAATGAAAACTAGCGTTTCAGAATTTTTGCCTCGCGGCGTGGAGATCAGCCATTCTTACCAACAGGTTAGTGCCTTGATCAACTCGATTTTTGGATACTCGGCTGTTATCGAAGAAACCATGAATTGTTCGACCAGATCAATAGAAGGTTTGATGCATTTATCAGAATTCACATAGAACACGGCAGTGCTGAAGCGTTGACTGCCTAACCTTAGTTATTCAGGCTACTTCACCCGTCGTAGATGTTGACTGCTTCAAGGTGCGAAATTGTGTTTCGGTGCCAAGTCCGAGGCCAGGGGCAAGCGCTTGGGTCAATACTGCCGCCACTCCTCGAGGAAACACACGTTTATCAGGTCGGTCGTTAATCCATGAACGAGCCTTCGTAATCGTTGAATACGTCACGAAGCAATGATCTTGACGGAAGGAATCAAGAAGACAATAGATCGCTAACAGACGACACTGTTGCCTTACGTCGCCGTCAATTTTGCATGGTGGTGGCATGGCTGAACTGCGGAATCAAATTGACAAGCGGAAGTATCTGGAATATCATTCTCGCCTATGTCATTTCTTCCCAGACTTTGTTGGAAGAAGCGTAGACGTTTGACAATACCGACGTTGTTGGACCGGGGGAGTGTTTTACTCCAGTTTATTTGTTCTACGTAATGGAGACGGCTCACGCAGCTCAATTTGTGAATCTATACAGGTCTCCAATGGCTACCACGATGCGGCAACGGAGCCCATTATTTCCAACGCTTTCTGAGGTGAGAGTGCTCATCTGTCGTTGTAGAGAAGCGTGATGAGTTGATTGTGCGGGGCATCCCGATCTGGTGGAACCATCAAATGAAGCCGACGTCTCGCGGAGCCTACAAGGCGCCCGCCGCGGCCTACTAGCTGCGATGGAGTCGTCATGGCCACATTGACCCAGACTCTATTCAATTGTTGGAACTTCGAGCTGGCGAAAGTTGCCAAATGAAAGACAATAGCAGGCGCACCCAGCAACGTAGAATAATAATAGTAGATATATTGCAACGTGCTCAACATGCGGCCGAATCCAAGGTACAGGTAATGTCCAGGCATTGACCGGTCCAGCATGAAAGGTTCAAAGAAAATGTGCTTAGACGGAAGGGTCCCCGAAATAAACGTGTTACGTTACTATGTCTGATGGTAAATCCGTCGTGCGACGGTGCGGATCCATATTGAATGTACGCGATTAGGCACCCGCTGTCGCCCTCGAACTGTCGCTTGTGCCGCGTCTTGGCCTTTTAAATATTTGATCCCAAACGACTCTTGTTCCTCCAACCCACCCCTGTTCCTTTCGCACATTCTAATTACTGTTTTACCTCATCATGTCCCAGCCGTACACACCGGTCTCCGACACGCTCAGTACCGTGGAGTGGGACCTACTGGCCGATGCGTCTATGCCACCTCCGACTGACGTGTTCGCGGCGTTCGCAGACGCGTCTATGCCACCCAGCGCCATCTTCTCGACATCCCAATTGGACTTCGAGGAGTGGTATGAACAGGACCTAGGGCTCAACTCATCATCCTTTCTCATCGATCCTATCCAACCCAACCCCTCTATGTCACTCAATGACGCTCACCTTCCTGCTCTACCCACGCCTAGTCGCGACTGTGGCCCCGTCGATGACATGCCACCAACACTATCCTCCAACAACTCTACTCAAACGTCCCCCTCGATCTACGGCACCCCGCTTTCAACGGCACCTTCATCGAACACCCAATACCTGACGCCATCACCTCCAAGCAGATGCGAAGAGCCGGCTCGTTCTCATCCTCCAGCCGCCCCAGCCGGGGTAATCAGCAACTCTCAAGCTCTCCCCGACGTCGTTTTATCGGAGCCTCGCGCCGAGAACGCTGTCTCGTATCCTTCTAAACCGAGATCCTCAGACACTCCTCATACGCAATTGTCTCTCAACGCTGCAAGCAATTCCCTTGGCTCCTCCTACTCTACTAGCGAGTCGTCGGCAGGATATCGCCCAATTCGACCTAAGAACGTAAGGACGTTGAATATCATTTACCTTTCGGGGCGCTAACGTCTTCGAACAGCCTATAAGTACGCATTGTTCGGGTGCCAATGCAGACTTTGAGGGTGCAAGAAGGTAAGCAATAAGCTATTAACAAAATGATTGAATATGTGCTAAAATTACGTTTACTACAGGATGAACGCTCAAGAGAGGGTAAAACCTCTCTTGAACGCATATCCCACCGGACGTGCAGGCGAGTCTACACCTATGCCTGAGCCAGAGGGGATGGATCGGATAGACTTCCGTAATCTGGAACTGATCCCCGAATGGGCAAGTCGTCCCTTTTTATTTTATTTCATCACCGGAGATTTACCTGTCACGAATAGCAACTCCCAGACAACGTGGGCGTTCCGGAGTCTGTGAACAACAGGCGCTGCTACGGCGTGTGGGTCCATCAGGTGTTGAAGGACCTTAAACCACCTCCCCTCCGGTTCGACGACGACCTTGAGTGGCATCTCGAGATGCTACGGCGGAGGTGCTTCAAGTTGCTCGCCGACTACGATCCAGCGACGTTTGGCAAGGACGGGACGAGAAACAAGACTGTAAGCGTTCGCTCAGAATCTCTATTGCAAGATGGTACTCACCATTCGCGATCAGCGCGGTCAGGATGTTTTGGTGTCGGTGGATCAACCCGTAAAAGAGGATGAAACGACGTGTTCCGAATCAAGTTCGGGACCTATTAACCCATCGCCTCATCAAGCTCAAGTATCATCTCTCCCCAACAAAGACCCTCCTGATGCACAGACGGAGAGTACGAGCCACGATCCCGTAAGTATCTCACCAATCTCACCTGTATCATTTATTCCGCTGTCGGCCTGGCTGACGGCCTATGCGTGTAACAGTTTCAAAACCCTGGCCAGTTCGCTGTCTATCGACATGCGACTGGTACGGCCAAAGGAAAGAGAAAAGCCTCGCCTCAATCGACGAGCACCAGGGCGAACGCTCGAGCCAAACGATCAAGGCCCAACGACAACGACACTCTCTTCGTCCACTACAGTGAAGAGAGCACCACAAAACAGAAGAAAACCAGCTCCGCGTCCACGACTTCCCATGTAGTCGCGGACGTACAACCAGCGGTGTCCTCCGCCGGTCACTCTCCTTCAGCCGCAGCGGCGGGATGGGTATACCCCCAGCCGTCGATGGCCAGTGGCAATTGGAGATGGGATGGAGGACGAAGACAAGGGCACACGACGGAACCTCGCACGATGCCACATCACCCTATCAACTCCGCGCATCCGACTCCTCCATCCGGTTATCACCGGCACAGTCAGTACCCGCCTTCCACTTACGGCCCGTCACGGCCCACCTCTTTCGCGCCGACTTCGATAATGGCGAGCGAGGCACCTACTCCTACATATCCTGGCCCGGGGACGCATTTTTATCACCCTGTCCCGACGCCGCATCATGTGCACCCTTATCCAACGGCGCATCGTGGCCACCCAGCCCCGATGATGTCGGGTTACGGCCACTACCTGCCCAACTCCACCATCCCGGCAGGCCAAGATCATGTAGAACAACTTCATGGACTCATGTACTGAAGGAGGCTTCGTATCCAACGTCTCATTTATTTAGACCGACAATACCTCACTTTACTTACGAAACTACCAGTCATAGTCGCGCGTGCGGTAGAGTCACCACCATATATTTATTTCGATCTCGGGTATATATTTTGTATGCTGTACTACATTTACAACGTCTTAGACCACCGCATCCCATAGCACGATGTCCCCGACACAGGAAGTTGAAGAATGGTCTCAATCCTCTTGTTCATAGGTTTCGGTTCTCAGTTGTAATAATTAAACAATGCAGAGAGTACCAAGACCAATTCCGTTAGAATAATTCACCCAGTATGCTCATGGGAAAGTACCGGTCGGTGGTCTAGAGAAAGAACAGAGGAATAACATGCGGGTATGACTATGTCATCTCTCTTTTGGCTTCCGATATGAATTGCTAGACGGAGACAAGACTCCACGTATTCACCAAAGCCGTGCAGAAACAGGATTGCGCTGGCGAGTCGCACACCGTCTCGGTAAGTAACCCATTGGCAGTCGTTAGCAAAATTAGCCCTTGCGCGAGACCTCCACCCGCACAGTTTTCCAACAACTGAAACACGGGTAGCCCTACCTTCTCCTGGCAGTCAAAGATCGTCTAGGGCGACTCCACCGTCAACGGCTCTGTCGTCGGTGCTACCGCGTGGCTCGACGACGGCTCTTGTGGTGCACTCGGCGCCAACTGCGAAGCCGCCGAGTTTACCCTCCAGAACGGCCAGATCAGCGCGGCTGACATCACTCTCGTCGGCGGTCACGACAACTAGCTAGTGCCACCACTGCTCCCTCCGTGGAAACGCGAGGCCGTTGCGCTTACCATGCGATTCCAGCAGCGCCTACCCCATCGCTGTCGAGTTCATCGGCCCCGCTACTGAAAAGCTCAGCTGCGCTTCCGCTGACTGCAAGGATGCCCTGCACACCTTTACCCAGAAGACCGGCACCACCATCTCTCAGGCTGATAACGTTGGCGTACATACCCTCAGGTTTCTTGCGTCAGGGCTTTTTGCTAATTTCTCGGCTCATACAGGCCAAGGTCACCTTCTGTTAAACGATTGCAGACGTATTTATCGGCTGCATTGGAAATAGTAATATTTTAAATGAATATATGAAAGGGCATGTTGGAACGTGCCTGAGGAATTGATAGCAGGACCGAAGTGAAGGTTGAACGAACCTCGCAGTTATTCTCTGGATATGGGACGGCACTGACGCGCTACGAAGTATCGTCAGCTCTGAGCGTCGTATCCCGAGGACAGCACCGTTCACGTCGACAGTTAGTACTGATGTTCGACCAATTTCGCTTTTCGTTGCATCGCTAGTTCCGGAGCTATTGGCAAGAATTCCGGTACCGATCTTCGTCAAGAATTAAAAGAGTATTGCAAACTACCCATTAGACACCAGAGCTCCTCCAAGGGGCAAGTTGTAACCCTTGAGGTAATATAGCGCGGAATTGTTCCGTCATGCATGCGATGGACTAACGCGTTGAAGTAGAAAGATAAATTTACACCAATAAAGTACATCCAGTTTGACTCGTTGCATACGACGCTCCTCTTCTAAGTGGCCGAAAGAGGGATTACAGTGGAGGGATGACGCGGGTGAGCCACTTCGTCAGATGCTCTCGGAGCTGAATCAGCACGGCCTCGTTGTAGACGTGGCCTGTCCCTTTGTACTGGTGCATCTCGATGAGGGCCTTCTTGGGCTCGGGGTTGATACCCGTGGAGTGGTCGATGATATCGGTCTCGCTGCCCGAGAGTTCCTTGATGACCTGGACGGAGGCTTCGCCTGCGGGGAAGGCGACCACGTTGTCGACCTTGACGTGACCCCAGAAGAGTGGGGTGTTGCGAGCATGCGAGGAATACATCTGATACGGATGTTATCAGAAACCATCGAGCTGGTTCGACGGTTATGGAGTGAATGAATGATATAGAGATGGGCACACACCTTTCGGAAGTCATGCAGACGGGGAATGTACCCGCTAAGCGCTGCCACGCCACCAAGCTCCCATCCCTCCTTCGCCTTTCCTTCCCGGACCAGAATCTCCTCTTTCACCTTCCCGCCCGACGTCTCCCGCGTTAATATCTCCGGAGTTGGGGAGCCCGTAAGACCCGTGATGAGCGACATCGCGGCACCTTGCGAGAAACCAGCGACAATGATCCGCTTCTCTGGCGTGTCGGTGAACCCTTCGCCCAGCGAAACCTTCAGCAGCTCCGCTTCTTCTTGAATGACGGAATCCACGTCCCTTACGGAGCGCATCAGGTTCGCGAAGTTCATCTTCTCAGCCTGGGCTTCGATGCTGTACAGTAGGTGTGAGGGGCCGTTGCGGGCGAGGATATGATCGATGTCGACTTGGTGCCAAGACGTCATCTCTTCTGGAGACATCGGGGTCTTGACTTTGGGTGCCGAGGGGAAGACGAACTTGACATGGTCGAGAGCGGTGTTCTGGGGGAGGAAAAAGTTGCTCCAGATTGACTCCCAGCCTAGCGGTTGATCGCCGAGTCCCTGACGGAGCCGTCAATCTCCAAGGGAGAAGGTTGGATGCAGTGCGCTTACATGCATGAAAATCACCGTTGCCGTGTGCTTTGCACCACGGCGGGGGGCGATCTCGAGAGTCTTGTGCCTCGGGGTTGCGTAGAAAGCCGCGCTGGACATATTGGACGAGAACACTAGGTGTGGTATCCGCTGTGAGGATAGAACGTTAAGCTTCTTCAGCAACAATGCAGTGATCCCAACCAGGATACAGACGAATGCGGGCGCTCGAAGCAACGAGAACCGGAGAATCATCTCATTTCGAGAAGCCGAAGGGTGTTGAGGACGGTAATGTGTTTGGCTCTGTTATGATCCGCGGCTGATGACAAACATGACTACACAACCCCTCGGGACGCGTTTGGGAGCGAGGCGTCTCGTTAGACCCTCGTATCACAGTCGCAACTTTGTCTTAACACTACTACTGCTACGTTTTTCGATTTTAACGAAGGTTGCGTGAACTCGCCAGTCAATTGACATAGAAAGAGCACGAAACAATTCCTGAAGCCTGCTCCGAGCACAGTACACGTTCCGTAGCCTCATGGATACCGGCTATGGAGCAAAGCAAAGTTCGGTGCTTGCTTTCTCAAGCCCAAGACATTTGATTATAAGATGTTTGATGTCGAGGGATTCGTCACATTGATCCAGATTACGCTCACTCACTTATAGATTCAATTTATAGCTGATTATCTGACATTATTAACACGCCGAGGGCAACACGTTGACGAGAAAATATCTATTTATTCCAATTTCCAGAGGCTAGTACAAGGGTATACGTCTGAGCATCATCGATGTCAAGTTTTACGACAGATCATCATCGTCGCGCCGCCACCAATGTCATCGTAGTTGAATACTAAAAACAGAAGACGTTCAGATCGAATACCAGGTGATGGCCCAGATAAGCCGCAGCTTACCGATCTTAGGGACCATGTGTCCATGTGGGCGTGCCATTTTTCCATTCACGACGCTCGCCCGCTGGCCGAGCGCTGCGTGTGGCTCGTGAGAGCGTTTTCCCCTTCTTGAGCAGTGCGCGGGTGGGTGAATAGTTCGGGGCGACCCGAAACGCCGGGGCCCGTCAAATATGCAGACGGTATGAACGGAGTAGAGCGATTGGGCTGATGGACGGATCGGGACGGAGCTCCACGTCGGTGGTGCATAAGGTCGGAGGCTTCGGATACCGGCAAAACTACCCGCTCCCTCAAACCTCCTTCTGTAGACGCCAGAGAGCCCGTTCTCTGAGACCCGCCCAGTGAAGGGGGATGACCGAGATTCGGTACTGCCGCGACGGGATTGGCAGCACCTGAAGCTGCTGGTCTTGATTGGTATACTGAATTTGTTTGGTTGTCCTTTTCGTGGAGGACAGAGGTGGCTTCGTTCGTCTTCATCCTTTTTCTCAGCGCATGTGGGACGTTGCTGGCCCGTTTCCTACTAGCGGGTACATCGCTTTCGGAGACGGGATAGCCGAGGTCGTCGTGGATGTGCTGCGCGGCAGGATGAGCGAAGTCGCTACCATTAATCTGTTGGATTGTCGGAGAGTAATATCGAATATTCGGTGAGTTCTCATAATAATCGCGGAGTGATCATACTCACATTTCGTTCAAGAGACTGAGGAAGTACGTGAGAGGGCGGAGCAGCCAGGTTCAGACGAGGGTATGTGTCGTGGTGCTGATCTTTATGCTGTGATCCTAATTGTCGAGCACGCCTACCTAGCCTCCGCGAAGACGTAAGCGCCTGGCCTTGAGAAGGGACAGGAGTCGACGGAGGTGAGGCAGGAGATGGGCCTTCAAGGATACCGCGACGGCATGATGGCTTTGGGGCACGCGTACGCGGCGGCGGAGAAAAGACGTAGCGCGGAGAAGGTTCGGGGCTGGGCTTTTTGTCATGCGATGTCCCTCGGATAATCACCGGGGGGATCGGCGGATAAAACCGTTCGCCGTTGTGCTATAAAACGCTTTAAATACGAGCACGTAGTCTCAGGAAACACTTTGGTGCTCACCATCACGAACTCTTGAGGTTGTACTATGCTGTCGTCAGCATAGGCATCCGCAAGATCGCCGTGGTGCATCATACCAGAAGGTATCAACGTAGGACTCTGCTGGACCGTGCTCCATTCCAGCTGGTACCCGCTGTTCCAAATTCCTGCCAAACCACGTGGAATGTGATCAACACCCTCCTGTGCCGACACATCGTCGCTCTGCCATCATTCTCAGCGACGAACGCAGACGATGAGTGACGGAGAGGCGTACCAGGATTCCATTCACATGCCCAGTCGTATGCTCCGTGTTTTCCTTGCTCGCGGAGCCCTTGAATTTAGCGCCGAGATCGCAGATGAAGTTGCGCAACGATGCGATATCTTCGACCGGGATACGTGTGTAGCAGGCTGAACACTTCCAGACGCTCGTGAGCAACTCTGCGATCCTGAGCGCCACGGTATCGGAGTGTTGCTCGCAAGCGGAACGAATGGCACCCTTTAATCGGTATATCGCATTAGGATACGTATCTAAACAGTAAGAAAGGTTTAGCTCACGATAAGAGGAGGAGCGTTAGGCACGCGCTCGTTAAGCCGTGCTTGGTGGCCCGGTATCAAAGGCGAGGGGTAATTATGGGCCCATTCCACATCGTGAACATGCGAGCACGAATGCTGGATGTGCGACGCCCTGACCTGATCAGGAAGAGCTGGCTGCTCATGCACGTCGGGCTGAGGCGCATAATTCATCTCGTCAAAGTCCCACGCAGCATTCCCATACGGAAATTGCATGTTCTGAGCTTGCGGCGGCGGAGGGTATTGTAATGTGAGTTGGAGGGGAGGAGTCTGGAACGATGCTGCTTGCTGGAGTTGATCGAAAGGAGGAGAATGTTGCGGTAAGGAAGGGGAGGTGTACAAACTTGTCAATTGATGAACGTCTCGCTCAAGACCGTGACTGGAATGATCGACAAAGCCCGTAGCCGTGACGGCGTTGTCAAGCCTATGCGAGCTACCGAGATCAACGACTCCGTGACCGGAGAGCGCAATAGGAGGTGTAGACTGGGGAGGACTAGCTCCATGCCGAAGACCTTGACCGCTGTTCAAGGTAGCCTAATTTGAATTGTTAAGCGTCGTCCACAGACACACGATAACATGGACGTACTCTGGGTTCTTCATTAGAGCCGGCCAACGCGAACATATCTACCACCGACGCTGAAGTGGGCGTCGCAGCAACCGTGTCTATGGAGTACGTTTCGTTTGTTCCAGCAGGGTGCATATGAAGAAACGTAGAGTTCAGGGGGTTTGGTTCGGATGACGGGGCTGAGCAAGAGACTGAGGCGGAGCAGAGGGCGTCGAACGACGGCGATAGTGTCTCGTCAGGAAGGGTTTCGTGCATGTCGTGCTCGGCGGAGCAGAGGGCGTCGAACGACGGCGATAGTGTCTCGTCAGGAAGGGTTTCGTGCATGTCGTGCTCAGCGGCGAAGGTATCACCCCCGCCAAAGTCCCATTCATAATTGACGAGACCGGCGGAAAAGAACGGCGAGGATTCGTCATGAGTCACAGAATACCCATCTTGAGGAAGAAAGGCGGATAAGTCGGAATAACCAGGAGGATAGTTCATGGTTGTGGGAGGAGACGAGCGAGCGTGATGGGCGGGGAAGTGAGGAGCAAAGCAACAGGTAAAATCGTGAGCCCATAAGGACCCCCAGGCAGGCCTCGACACAACCGCGGTGTCATGTCAACATATTTGGAAAGCTCGCGTATCGTATTAGAAGATCCACTGCAGGTCTTGACAGGCGCCACAGGCCGCCGCAATTGAGAAACGCTTTCCCGAGTGGCGGTGACGGAGAACGTGTCCCTGAAACCCATTCAATGAAGGAGCGCCCAAGCGTGCTCTTGTTCGCTCACCAATGCTCACTAGGCCTAAGAGTGCAAAATCCAAAGGCGTTTTGGGTATGTCGCATTAACGATGTAGGGTACAAGGCGGCGTATCAAAGACACTTGCTGTAGCTTGCTGTACACCAGAGCTGCGGAATGTGTGATGGATCCTTGAATTGAATACACATGCAAAAGAAGCTTGATGGTCAAGTTGATGGTGCCAGTTGAAGTGACAGGTCCCTGAGCCTGTGTAAATCCGTAAGCGCCCAAACCAAACGGCGGTACCAGGCAAGTTGGAAGTAGGGTACGGTTGGGTTGGACACCGTGGAGACTCTGTCCTTATTTTACTTCAACTTACTGAGTATGACATTAGCCAAACGAATCGCCCTTGGTTCCTATTCTCTGTTTGCGATAGTACGACGTGGATGGCGGATGAGTGGACGGTGCCAAACGTCTGGTGAACGCTTAGTTGACGCTAGAACACTGTGCCGGCGGAACAGTAAAGTTCAAATTCCGACTGGCGACAGATCCTTCGCCGCCGTCTCGGACCTCTCGAGTGCAAAAGGTTGCAAGTTCACTTCGTCTTGAGGTATGTTGTCGTGTTGAAGAGAATGGGCAACGAGCCAGAACATCCATGTACTGAGAGTGAAAGCTTCATTTCAGCCGCGCATCCCTCAGTTAATGTGGGGAGTGTTTAGACCTTTGTTGCTTAGTGTGGCCCAGTAGCCACAACAACGACCAAACAATTTGCGGCTGTATTGTAAGCATTCGATGGAACCTGGTGAATACAGAAGTGATCTAAGGCGGCGAAATTGAACTTCGTCTCTATGAAATGGGGGTGGGGGGACGACACGCGTGAACCACGCAGACAGACAGACATTCCTTCAGCTGAAGAAACTGGGCTTCGTTATATACATGCACCACTCCTCCAAACTGGTGTACCTCAATAAGACTGTCCCTTCGCTCGTGGTCGTGGTTCGTACTGTGATCGATGATGTCGACTTTACCTCCAGAAAGTTCTCGGATGACTTTGGCAGAAGCTTCGCCGGCCGAACAGGCGATGACAAGTACTGTCTGCCTTGACGTGCTCCATGATTAGTAACATAGGAGTGCTGCGTGCGCGACGAGCACATCTAAAAAATACGCATGGCATCTAACCGGACATCGGAGCAGCGAGGACATCATGGAGGCGTCAGCGTGATAGAGAGATGGAGAAATAGCTCACAGCACGAAAATCATTGCAGGCGCGGAACATACCCGCGGCTGAGAGCCGCTACACCACCAAACGCCTGTCCCTCCTTTGCTTTACCCAGTCGAGCCAAGTCACCTTACCTCCCTGCGTCTCCCAAGAAACAATATCCGTGGCCGAAGAGCCTGTGAAGCCAGCCATAATCGACATCGTAGTGCCTTGCGGAAACCCTGCTAGGATGATCCGCTTCTCAGGCACACCATCGCCCCTCCGCCCCTATTTTACAGTGTCAATGAGTATGTGTTGCTTAAGAACGGTAGAGTATACCTCACTTACGCGCATCAGTATCACCGTCGCTGTATGTTTACTACGAGCAGGCATTTCACGGGTCTTGCAACGTGGAAACGAGTACGAGGCCGCGCTAGACATCTTGTGCTGCAAGAAATATGATGAACCTGTGGCTTAGGACAGAAGGAGACCGATATGACACTATAGCACTGAATACACAAAGTACTGGCACAACGTCGCAGAAAATGCTGGGGTATCAGAGACAACAGGATCCAGCGCATACCCACCAGAGTCATGAGTCAAACACCTACCAGCTATAACATGCCTCGGTCTGACTAAAAACACAGTAAGCACGGTCATCGTATCGACATATCCTGAGAAGAAGCCGAAGCGCTAAAGAGAAAAACCCCGTGTATGTGGTCTTGTTATTCTCCAAGGCCGCCGGTAAACACGCCTATACAAGCCAAAAGCAGCTCAACATTCAGCCGTACTCGTAGGTGCACCATGGGCTCGTTTAACCCACAATGCTACATCACCGACCCAGGTAGGATTAAAAAAACATGCACAACATGTAACGAGCCTCCAGACCCCACACCTCACACCTTGCGGAACTTGCCCTGCACCCACACCCTATACATCTTAAGCTGCCGCTTGCGGTTGACGAGCAGCCGCCGGTCGACGCCGAGCTGCTCGGCGGTGAAGAGCGCGCCGGAGGCGTGTAGAGACGCTGCGGCGCGTTCTGCGGACGCGAATCGGGATGGGTCCGAGTCTGATTCTGATTCCGGGGCTGGTGTTGCGCCCGCTTGTGACGGGGGCAGCGACGACGGATCTAGAGAAGGCGTTGGCACAGAGAAGCCGGCGGTGAGACCAGCACTTGAAGCGTCTGGTGACGATGCACCGTCGCTCTGAGGGACAGGTGTATGTGCCCCCGCAATTCCGGGCGACGCTGTTCCCCCGTTCACAATCGCGCCCTCTTGCCCTTCTTCTTCATCCTCGACACGCACACCTTCCGCCGAGGCCTTCTGCGCGGGCGTCGCGCGCTCGCCCGTGAACAGCAGCGCGAGCTCGTCTATAGACAAGCACGCTCGGATGAGATACTGTGAGAGCGGACAGAGGAAGACGGCGGCGCACCGAGCTCAAAGAAATACACCCGCGTCTTATCCCCGCGCGCATAGAAATTGTCCCCCAGCAGCCGTCCCGTGCGGAACCGCAGCTGCGCGAGATCGTACCGGCCGTAGTCCCTTAGGAGAAGCAGCCCGCCTGGCTTCAGCAGCTAAATCCCCCGCCCAAAAAAATCAGCAACCGCGGCCTTTCCTGCGTAAATGCAGAGAGAGAGAGAGAGAGAGAGAGCCGACGCACACGCCACACACTCCGCACCGCGCTCTCCCACTCCCCCGGCCCCAACGCGCTCATCACGAACACCATCAACGCAACATCCACGCTTCCCTCCCGCACGCCCGCGGGCATCTCGCGCGCCGTGAGATCCCACACCGCCGCGCGGACGCGGCCCGCGCCGGGGGGCGGCGCGGTGTAGAGCGGGTGGCGCTGTACGAGTTTGATGGCGTGTGCGGCGAAGTCGAGCGCGTGGATGGTGAGGGAAGGGTTGCGGGAGGTGGTGAGGAGGGGGAAGGCGGTGTTGCCTGCGCCTGGTGCGGTGCGAAGACGTGAGTGAGTGTGGGTGGGTAAGCAAGGGAAAGGGAAGGGAGAAGGGAGGAGGAAGGGAGGAGGGAGGCGTACCGCAGCCGATTTCGCAGACGGTCTGAGGGCCTGCCTTTGTGTGGTCTCAGATACTCGACTTTCGAGAGGCGAATGGAGGGGACGCACGTCGGGCGCCGTTGCGGCGAGGAGCTCGGGGAACTCGAGGCTGAGCCTGCGTGGGTGTGCACGATAATATAGATATCAGCACACTGCGCGTTTCGGCGGATGATGAAGCCAGGGAGAGAGCGCACCAGTTCCGGTCCCTGAAGAAATTGTCCGCGTTCGTCTTGTAGAAATTATCCCTTCCGCCTGATGTATCAGCGTCCCCGGGCACTATTAACTCCACAAGGGAGACGCACCAGTGCTTCGCGGGCCTGTCGTTGATCTTCTGGCGCTCGGGCTCCGGACAGGGCGCGGCGCGCTGGCGGGCGAGCGAGGCTGCGATGTGCTCGTCGTGCTCGTCGGGCGGGGGAACGTGGTCCCATGCGTTTTGGGAGAAGACGTCTGCGTCTGCGGTGAGGAAGCTGGGTGTATGTAAGCGCCGGAGGTTGGTGTTATAGGTCGGCCGGGACAAGAGCAGACGGAGGACTGACCGGGAGCCAAAGGGCGGTTTTTCGGCGTTGACGTCGTGCACAGAGGACGCGAGTTTTGGTGTGCGTCCCTTGCGCATATCAGAGGCGCTTGCATCGGGTGTAGGAGAGTCGGACATTGTGTCTTGTGGTTTTATGACATGGAGTCAAGGTTTAGGAGAAAGGCCTGTTTTGGGGGATTAACATCTGATAAGCCCACGGCCCGTCCCGGGGTCCTTGTAGGTGGTGCCCATCGGTGTGATGCTCGGTGGATGATGGCGCCAATCCAAAGCTTGAAACGACTTGGTGGCTCTGGAAGGGCGATGAGGTGGGCGACGATATACAGCGCTATTAAAGAGGGATGGCAACGGGGGCCGAGGGAGGGAGGATGGAGTGGCCGGGGACTGCCGGAGTGGTGTGGCGGGACCCGGTGTGAATTCAGCGACAGTCTTGTCCCCCTCACCACCGTGCCCGACGACACAACACCCCATCATCCCACCTTTCTCCTTTTCTTATTCCACTACTGCTCCTCTATGCTTGCTCTTTGACTGCTGACGAGCACGGAGGACAGTTTGCGACACAAGTCATCGAGAGGATCCGCAAGACGCCATCAGCCAGGCCGGCAGGCAGGGCAGGCTTTGACAGCTCAGCCCCGCCTACAACGTCAGACGTCTTCCACAAAGTCTCATTAAGCGTCAAGACTACCCTTTCCCGCCTTTCGAAGATAACCTCCACAACCACTAGGGCCGCAGCGCCAGCGTCGACACTAACACAGACACGCAACCCATCCAGTCATCGAAACAACTCATAAGCGACACAGCAATGCAGAGCAACGCCCACAAACCGCCCCCGCCCGACGACGAAGATCTGCAGCACCTCTATGAAGAGGTCTGGCGCGCGTTCGGCGACGAGACGCCGGCCGAGCCCTCGGAGCCGTCCCCTGCCGGGAGTGGCAGCGTGCACAGTGCGACTCGGTCGTATCGCGACAGGGACTCGCCGACGTACGGGCCTGCTGGAGGAGGTGGTGGTCGGTACAACAAGGGTGGGTCGTGTTCTGTGTTTATAGTGTGGTGGATTCCTGGGGTTGGAATGGGACGTGGTGGTGCTCTTTCACATTCCATCGCGGTGGTCGGGGTTGCGTTCTGTGCTTCCATTTCTCTCGCCCTGTCCATCCTCTTTCCTTTTTTCTTCCTCCCTCTTTCTGGCATCTGACGCGACCTCCAGCGATGCCCGACCCCACAGCCCAGCAAAACTCCATCTCACCTACATCGCACCGCCGCCCTCGTCCCCTCCCGCCCCCACCGCCCCAACAGGGCCCCGCGTCATCAGGATCGGGCGCTCATAGCCATTCGGCGTCGTTGCCTGAAGACCCTCAAGCCCGCGCTTCTAATGAGAGAGAAGGGAGACCGCCTGGATCCGCGAGCTCGTCGCGACCGAACACGGCGGGTGCTACAGGCTGGGACGGGTGAGTATCTGCCTGTTCTCTCGACTTCTGTTGCGTTGGGTTGGGATTTTGGTTCCGCGGATGCTGTTTCTTTCATTCTACCCGGTCCTTGCTTGGATTCCCGCACGGCGCAGGGCGAAAAGTGCGCAGCTACGCGCTCGCGATTGGTGTACTGCCTCTCCACATCGCGCTATCGCGATTGCAATTTGGCGCGACTGCGGGCGTTGAGTCTGAGCCCCTATTTCTTCTCCAATATTTTGAACGTCCTGTCGCCTTTCTACCCCGTTCTCTTCTTTGCTCCTCTGCTTTCGATCTCTCAATCTCATTTTCCTGCTCACTGCCATGCTCACCCCCTCCTTCCCTCCTCCCCACAGCCGACGCCAACTTCCTTTTGCACCCGGGTACCACACCACCCGCCCCTCCGACCCAAACGCTACCTCACCCGTCTCGCCATACGGCCAGCAAAGAGCGCCTGGAGGCGGCCCGCCACCATCGATTCTTGCACCCCCGCCTCCGCCTCCGCCCGACATCTACAAGGCGACACCGCCTCCACCGCCACCGCCCCCGCCGCACCTCGCTGGGCTGCCGCCTAATGGGACTAGCAACGGCATGAACGGCGGGGAATACGGAAACGGAAATGGATATGGAGGGGCAGCGCTCACGGCTCCCTCGATTCAGATGCCGTCGCCGCACGTCCCGGGGCTGCCGCGCTCGCACAACGCGTCGCCTGCGCCGCCGGGTATGGGCGGGAGTGCGAACGGGGCGGGGGCGGGTGTGGGGAGGGCGGGGAGCTTTAGGCCGCCTGGGGCTGGGGCGCCGGTTACGCCTGGCTTGGGCGGGTATGGTGCGGATGGGGGGTACGGGAATGGGAACGGGAACGGGAGTGCGAATGCGCATGTGAATGTGAATGCGAATGTGAACGCGAGGGAGGAGGAGTATGCGTATGGAAGGTCGTGGGGGTACTCGGGCCCGCCGCCTGCTACCGAGGGGCGGTACGACGATGGGCGGGCGGGGCGGTATGGGCATGCGGGCTCGGGGGTGAACAGGAGCGGTGGATTTTACGATGAGGTGTTGGAGGAATATGCGGGTGGAGGCGGGGGGCAGCCAAGGCAGGAGATGGACGCGGGGCCTGTGGTGGGGTACGGCGCTGGGGGCTTGCCACGTACGTTTCCACTGCTCTTTCACGCACCGACGCACGTTGATCTCCCCTGCTTCACACAGCCGAGCTCACCCGCGGCGCGTCCGCCGTCTCGACGCTCTCCGCCACGTCCGCGACGACGAGCGGCTCGTCGTCGCTCTACCCCGCTGCGGTCGGGCGCGGCGACCAGACGTCGCTGTTCACGGCGCAGACGACGCCGTCGCCGTCTGTGCATATTGACAAGGACGGGAGGGGCGCGTACGAGACGTATAGTGGCACGTCGAGCGGGATCGGCACGCCGACGGAGCGCGGGCAGGGGGAGGAGGATTATTTGACTGCCGGGGCGGCGTATGCAAGGCATGCGCAGGCGTCTGCGGCGTCGTCGCAGGTGCCGATTGCGCCGCCGCATGGGCATGGGCAGGCACCGGCACAAGGTCAGGCGCAGGGACAAGGACAGGGGCAGGGGCAGGTGTACGACGAGGCGTACGATGAGGATGGGTACACGTTCGACAGCGCGTCGGAGGACGCGGATCCGGATCGGTTTGTCAACTTTAGCTTGCTGAGCCATCTTGCGGTGCGGTTGCGGGATAAGGTGCCGCGCGGGACGCATGTGAAGAGCAGTATTCCGTATCCGAGGGCGTTCACGGGGAAGGACATTGTGGTGCGTCTCCGCCGCTCATGCCTCCCTTGTTTATTGGGAGTTGGCGCTGATGCTTGATATCTGGCTGGCCGGGTGGACACGATGATGACAGTCGACGATCCAGTCCCAGATCCAGCGCGAGCTCCTCATCAACCACGGCATCTCCACGACGGACCGGCGCGCCGCGCTGCAGGTCGCACGGTCGCTGCAGCGCCAGCTGTTCTTTTACGAAGTGGAGTGGGGCGACAAGCCGCTGCAGGACGGTGTCGAGGACGTGTACATGTTTCTCGACGACCACGACGCCGAGGGCGCTGTGTCGCCCGGGTTTGAGCGGTTCAATGATTTCGGCGGGAGTGGTGGAGGCGGCAGCGGCGGGGAGGCCGGCCCGTCGAGTGCGGCGGCGGCGGGGAGGACGCCGGGCGGGAAGGAGGTGGAGGAGCTGCCGACGGCGGTGATTACGATGCTGACGCGGTGTTATTCGACGAATTGTTCGGACGATGCGCCGTGTTATTCGTATGCGTGTCCGAGGAAGGTGCGTCTTTGCCTTCTCTGTGTCGAGATGTGAGCGCGAGTGCTGATGCGTGTGGTGTGTAGCGCCAGAATCAGGCGGCGCAGCTGTTTGAGCCTGTTGCGGTGGAGCCTGAGCCGGTGCATGTGAGTGTTGGTTTTGGTAGTGTGTTGGGGTTTGGGAAGGGGCTGATGCGGAATTTGGGGGTTTTAGCAGGCGCCGGCGGGTGATTGGCAGTTGATGGTTGATCCGAGTATTCTCAAGACGTTGCCGGAGAGCGAGGTTCATCGGCAGACGTACGTTTTTACTTGTACTTTTTTGCTGCGTTTGGAAGGTTAACATGCGGTAAAGGATTATACACAAGACGATCAGTCAGGAGGAGCAGTATATCCAGGATCTGGATATGGTTGAAGAGGTGTGTAGCACCGTGATGTCTGGTTTTTGCGTTGGGGCTAACGTCGTTATGTGCAGCTCTTCATACGGCCACTGCGTCAAGTAGACCCGCAGATTCTAGAGCCGTCCGCGCGAGACGACTTCATCGAAGAAGTGTTTGGCAACATCCTCGACCTGCGCGAGTGCAACAAGCAGCTGCTCGAGTCGATGTACGTCCGGCAGCGCGAGCAGGGCTCCATCGTGCAGAAGATCGGCGACGTCTTCCTCGAAGCCGCGACCGTGTTCCGGTACGCGTACCCGACGTACGTCGGGCACCTGCCGCTCGCGGAGAAGCGGTTCCGGGACGAGACGGAGAGCAACGCGGGGCTGCGGCTGTTTCTGGAGGACTGTGCGCGGCAGGGGGCGCGTGCGCAGGAGGGGGCGCGGCGCGGGCTGGATCTGAAGCACTTTTTGAGCCGGCCGAGCGAGCATCTGCAGAAGTATCCGATTGCGCTGGAGGCGATTGTGAAGGAGACGACGGAGGGGAATCCGGACGCGGAGTTTCTGGGGGAGGCGATTAAGGCGATGCGGAATCTGCATGCGGTTGCGCAGCTAAGGACGTTTCAGACGGCGATGGGGCGGGGGCCGGCGGGCAAGTGGGAGTGGTTTGATCTTGTGGGGCAGGATGTGAGGGAGGGGTTGCCGAAGAAGGAGCAGAAGCGGCAGGCGTGAGTTGGCTTAGCATCTTGGTGTGGGTGGTTTGGCTGATGGTTTTGCGTTGGGACTTTAGCATTATTTTCGAGCTTATCAAGGGCGAGATGGCGTATGTCAAGGACCTGGAGAACATCGAGACGATGTACGTCGTCCCCCTGCGTGAGGCGGACCCGCCGATCGTGCCCCGGGACCGGCTGCAGTCGTTTATCACCGACGTGTTCCATAATTTTGCGGAGCTGCATGCGCATCATCACAGGCTGCTTGAGCAGCTGCACGACATCCAGAGGGAGGAGCACCCCGTGATTAACAGCGTTACGGCGCCGCTGCTGGATACGGTGCTTAACTTCCAGGACGCATATCGGGAGTATGTGCCGAATTATCCGATTGCGGCGTATAGGATCGACGATGAGATGGGGAATAATCAGGACTTTAAGATGTTTGTTGAGGTGAGGCCTCAGCTTGCGTTTTGCTGGACATTGCTGATCTATCTGTTCTCGCTAGCATTGCACGCGCCACCCCGACGCGCACCGTCTTGACATGAAGAACTTCATCAACCGGCCGATCCCCCGGCTGCTGCGGTACGAGCTCCTGCTCAAGAACGTGCTCGACGAGACGCCGGCGCACCACGAGGACCACGAGGCGATTCCGCACGTGCTCGAGCTGATCAAGGCGCTGGGGAAGGAGACGGAGCCGGGGGTGCAGTCGGCGAAGCAGAAGGTGGAGCTGTGGCGGTACAACTCGAATCTGGTGTTCAAGGCGGGGGACGCGGTCGATATGGACCTGTTGAACGAGAACCGGTCGTTGATCCATTGTGGGAAGCTGTATAGGCAGCCGGATACGGGGTTTGAGTGGAACGGGTGGACGGAGCTGTTTGTGTTGTTGTTTGATAATTATTGTGAGTGGTTGGTTGATTTTTGGGGCTGCGTTTGGATGGCTGATGGGTTGGGCAGTGGTTATGACGAAGGTCAAGGAGAAGGATGGGTTGCAGAAGTTTAATGTCAGCCGGAGGGTACGTATTCCTTTACGCCTCGAGAGGACGTCTTGACAGTGAGATATTCAGCCTATACCCCTCGACCTCTTGACGCTGGCCAGCTTTACCGACCCTCCGACGCAGCGCGGAGGTGGGCTTATCCGTCTAGGTGGCTTGCGTGACCGGCACGGCGGCCCCTCTGTCGGCGGTGGCAACCCGAACGACGTCTCACCAGTGGGCGGAAACATGCCCGAAAGCAGCACCTCGGACTCGCGCGCCGTGTACCCATGCACGATATACTACACCGGCCGGCTCGGTGGGCTCGTCACGCTGTACGCCGAGTCCGCGCAGGCACGCGCCGAATGGAAGGGGAAGCTCGAGGAGGCGCTCGGCCTGCGCAAGGTGGTGCAGGAGAGCAACAAGGTGTTCGAGATGGAGGCGCTGAGCACGGACACGTTCCTGATGCCGACTGTGAGCACGGGGTCGTCGAATATCGGGTCGCAGCAGCCGGCGTGGAACGAGAACGCGATCACGGGCAAGGTGACGTGTTCGGTGCCGTTTATGACGAGCGATGGGCGGTCGTTGGTTGCGATTGGGTGTGCGGAGGGCGTGTGGATTGGGTTTAGGCATGATTCGCGGTGTGCGTTTTTCTTTGTGATGTGGTGGTTGGTTCAGTGCTGACGGACGGATGTAGCCATGCGACGCGTTTTGCACCTTAAACTGGTGACGCAGTGCGCGATGCTGGAGGAGTTCGGCATTTTCCTTGTGCTTGCGGATAAGGTTGGTCGGTTTGCCTGCACCAGTTGTGCCTGGTTAACATGTTGTTTGTTTAGTGTCTGTTCGCATACCACATTGAGGCTCTCGTTCCATCGCCATCGAGTAACCCGCACGCGACGCAGCAGACGCCTCAGCGAGTCAATACCACGCGTGATGTGCAGTTCTTTAGCGTTGGACATCAAAACGGGCGCACGCTCGTCATCTACATGAAGAAGAAGCAGGTGCGTGTAGCTCACGATCAGAGGGTCCCGTTGTTGACGTCTTGCGACAGCTCGAGAGTATCTTCCGCGTACTTGAACCCGTCGTCGAACGCATCAATGACCGTAGCAGAGCCAACGCGTCGTTCACGTCGCGCTTTGGTCTGCGTCAGCCTCGGTCGGAGTGGTTCCGTGTATTCAGGGTGAGTTTTAGGATTACGAGTTCATGTGGATGACGACTGACGACTCTGCCAGGAATTCTTCCTTCCGTCCGAGTCGTATGACCTTGTGTTTTTGAAACACAAGATCGCGATTCTTTGTACGAAGGGCTTCGAGATCATGGATTTGACTGAGTATGTTTTGAGTCATTTGACGCATAAAAAAGCTAATTGATTGTGTGTTTCAGCTTCAAGAGTGTCAGTATTCCGACGCGGGATGATCGCTACGAAAAGCTTGCTAAACGTTGCGAAAACTGCCGCCCGATGGGCATGTTCCGTGTCGATAATGAGTTCTTGCTTGTATACGACGGTGCGTCGAGCGACTTGTTCCTCGTTGACCGAGTTTGCTGAGCTTCTTGGCAGAGTTTGGGGTCTACGTTGACCGACACGGCGCACCGAGCCGCGCGAACCACACCATTGAATGGGAAGGCACCGCTGAGCGTGCTGCCCTGCACTGGCCTTACATACTTCTCTTTGACTCGCGCTTCGTTGAAGTCCGGCACATTACAACTGGCCTGCTCGCCCAGATATTGCAGGGCACCGAGATCCGCTGCGTCTGGGACGGCCGTGGCACGTCTGTCAACCTCAACAAGGAGTCCGAGACGTCGAACGAGGGTATGAACCTCGAGCCGCACATCCACATCGTCATGAACAATCTCGAGCCGGCGCAGGGCAACAGGCCGCGCACGACGTCGCAGCACATCTACGAGCTGACGCCGACGGTGCCGCTGTATCTCCCCGGCTCGCTCGATTCGCCCACGCAGTCGAACTTCAACCAGACCAACTCGCCGCCGCGCTCTCCCCCGCTCAACCCGAACTGGAGAGAATTGCGATGAGATCCCTTCTCAGCTACTAATAGATCATAAAATGGAGACATGGACTTGAGCCCGGATTCCACACGTACATACACTTGTTTCGATTTTCTCTTTCGCTGTTTTACTCCCCTGTTCTGTTACTCACTTTATACTCATGATCAGTTAGTGGATTTATTCCTCATGTTTAGTGTGCTGCATAGCTGCATCGTGTATTCGTACTCTTACAAGCCATCAATTATCGTTGTTTTCATCTTTTTCTGTTATGTCGCGGAGCGATGAATCTCATCTGGCTTGTACTGCTAATTTAGCTTGTATTCTACTACAGTCGTGATCACCGGCGTCTTTGGAAGCTAACAAGGCCACACAAGGCCCTTCTTTTTCGTAGCGCTTCGGTTCATCGAGACGTACGCGTAATGTTCCGCTGGACCTTATCGCGTCGAACACTCATATTTGTTTGTGTCGCGGTTGCACTCTTCGCATCTCTCCTCCAGTGCCTTAACGGTTCCGTCTATCGACAGGCCCAACCAATCCGTCTGTCCAAGATGTCAACTACAGCCTTTTACTCAACTCCACGACACAAGACTCGTGAAATCGCTGCCCAGGACAAGCACACGGCGACGGTGATCTTGATGCATGTGCGTGGCCTGCGCTTTGCGCTTATACCAGGTCTACTCATGCAATCTTGAACCAGGGTCGCGGTGATCAACCGCTAGGCTTGCAATCCGCGTGGGAGCACTATGTCATCAGAGACAACGATGCTCTCAAGCACATCAAATTCGTCATTCCCTCTGCCCCAGTGATCAAGGATCCATTGTACTCTCAAGAGGTGGCGACCTGGTACGATGCTGATGACTCGAAGACGTTCGCCACTGGGCGTAGGCCCCCTGCCCTTATATACGACATCGAAGAGCAGGCTGAGCGAATAGAGTTCGCGAGTCTCATGCGCTCTGTCCGCGATGTGGACTTGCTCGTTGAGCAAGAGGCGGAGATTCTTAGAGGCTCGCTGCAGGGACAGGATGTCGCGCCTGAGAAGCGGATCGTCCTTGCTGGTTTTTCACAGGGCGCTGTGATGTCGATTATGACAGGACTGACTGGATCGCCAACTCCAGATATCCTAGCGCGGAAAACGAAAGAAGGCAAAGTGAGGGAGGAGGACTTGGTAAGAGAAGGAAAGGCAAGGGAGGGCTGGGAGGTCGGTGGGATAGCAGCTCTCAGCGGGTACGTTCCGCGTCTGCACGAGTTCCGCGCAGTAAGTTTCTATCTTTTCCGGTTCCTCTAATTCTCGGATCCCTCGTTGATACCAATTGCACTAGATGTATTCCCAGAACGCTCGCAACACCCCTCTTTTCATGGCACATGTCAAGGTGGACAATGTCGTGGCCTGTTCTGCCGGCGAGACTTCTGCCAAGCTCATCCAAGAGCTGTCTGGCGGTGAAGCTGATATTATCGACCACAGCATAAATGCAGACCACAAGGCAAAGAAGAGCCTTATTGAGGTGCATCAGTTTGGAGGATCAGGGCATGTATACAACGAAGCCCAATTTCTTCAGCTCAAGGAACATCTGTCTGCATGGCTCACGCGTGTCGTTCCTCCGCTCTAAGCGATGCCAGTTCACTATATTACATAGAGCAACTACTGCGTGAGTTATGCTGAACCAATAGCTTGACTTGGTTTGTAAAGGGCGTGTCATACTACAGTACTAGTAGTAAGTATCTCAAACGATTTTCTTTAATCGTTCTTGGGGTCCGACATAAATGATGCTTATCGCTCAGGTTTAAAGTCCTCTTGATACCCATCGCCTTGCTTTCAGCTTGACATTAAATGATGGAATTCTCTCGGCCTTATCTGCCAGACGAGATGACTTTATCACCCGAGAGATTCGAGGCGGCGGTCGAGGTCGAAGTGCCTGCTGAGTCGGAGATTGAACTTTACTGTTCCGCCGGCACATTTTTGTAGCGACTAAGCGTTTACCAGACGTTTGGCGACGCCGGCCGTCCACTCACTCATCATCAACGTCGTGCCCCCATAAGCAGAAAGCAGGGACCAAGGGCGAATCATTCGGTCAACGCCATACTCAGGAAGCTGAGAATAAAGCCCAGACCAACTTTTCCTGGTGTCCAGCTCAACCGTGCACAGCTTCCAGCTTGCCCAGCACCGCCGTGTGGTTTGGCCGCTTCCGACTTTACGCAGGCTCAGGGATCTGTCACTTTGACTGACATTGTCAACTTGACCATCAAGCTTCTTTCGAGTATGCATTCAATTCAAGGGCCCACCGCGTCTTCCGCCGGTCTGATGTACAGTAAGTGTTTTTACACACCTTTTATCATACCGAGAGCCTTGAGTGTGATGCTTATGAAACAAGCCAGAATACCTGTGGGCTGTGGGTTCTGCGTTCGATGAGCTGCATAATCAAACAAACGAGAAAATGCTGCAATTCTATGTCGTCTGGGTGCTTTTATAGATATGTTTCTCTGTCATCACATTCCGGGAAACCGGCGCCTATCAGCACTCCAAATGACTTGCCAAATGATTCTTTTAATATAGCAAGCGAACCTAATATGTTCATATGGTGCCGTGAGGTGCACAGGGGCGTGCATGGGGGTCCTTATAGGTGCACGAATTTCCCCTCTGGCTACTTCACATTTCCCCGTCCACCATACTCAACTGCGTCCTTTAGCAACCATGAATTTTCATGCTCCTGGCGATCTTGACTCTCCTGCCTTTCTTCCTCGGGATGGAAGTTCGGGAGTTGATGACGGATGGACACTTTTCCCCGGCAGCATGCATCCTTACAACCTGGCCTCTGGTGGCTATGTGAGCTCCACCGCCTACGAGGACTTGTCGCATCCGCGGGGTATACACCAGTCGCTCCCCGTCCCGACACCTGCGCTGTCTCCAGACACACTCCACTACCCGCTCACATCGCCAGAGTCGGTGGTCTCCCACTCTACGTCTCATGTCTCCCCTGTCACGACAACCGATGCATATGCAGCCCAAACGCTCGCTTCTTTGCCTGACGCAGACTTTGCGCTCAGCTTCGCCTTCGCTTACGTCGATGACGAGTCAACGGTAAGCCGATGTTTATTGTGTTTGAGGCCAGGACGCTCACGTCTCTGACTCAGACGGTCGTGAACACCACCGAGGGTTTTCATCACGAAGCTGGCTCTCCCCAGTCTCCCGGGCACATCGTGTCTTCTCGCGTCGAAGTCTCCGACGTTGGCGAGCGAGACCAAACTTCTGTAATAACCACTGGCCAACCCAATCATGGTATCGGTCAATACGCGCATCAGCTCGTCATGCCAACATTGCCTATCCCTCCTTCCCTCTCTCGACGTCCGCCTCCTCCAGAACAGATACATCTTGTTTCATTGCCAGCGCAGCACGAGCCCATTCCTCCTCAACAGTTTCCATTGTTGGTTGGTCCACTGTCGCAAAACCCCTCCGACCAAGTCCAGCACCGACTTGTCGCTGGTGGAGACCCTGACGCGGTCAATCACGTTCATCACACATTGCCGTTCTCCCTGAGTCAGAGCGAGAATACCCTGCATACCCAGAAAATCTACTCGCAAGCTCCAGATGGGAGTCAGCCCCGTAGCCACTCCGCGAGTTTGCCGTCCAGCCCCCATGCACGAATTAATGGGGAAGTGGCGGCACTTTCACCCTCAATTGTGAGTCAAATACTCGTACGCGCACGTATTATCTGTATTAACGCCATGAGCTAGGACGCCGTTCACTCCGCCTGTCATGCTCACTACGACTCATTCACCAGAGCGATGAGCCAGTTGTTCATGGTCATCACGGGATGTCCAGCCTGCCGCGAGTTCACATCCCGCAACAATCTCTTATCCATGTATAAGCTTGTTGCCGAGCTCGCCGTTAAGCACCCCGATTCAGCCGAGTTTAAGGTCGCTCTTGATCGGATCGTCGAGTGCGGAGCGTTGGTACGCTTCTTCGTTGTTCCTACCAGCATCCGTTCAATGCTGATGATAATGTCAGCGCGACGATATATCCCCGCAGGAGGCGGCCTCCTGTGTCCCAAACGACTTGGTTGGAGACTGGCGTCTCGCTTACTTATGCGGGTGGGGCGCAGCTCAGAAACGTGCTACTCTGAGGCCTGCTGAGGTGATAAATACGGGCTTGCCCGTTCCGTCGCTACCTCTTGACGGCGTGACTCAGAGTCAGAACGCGGTACCGGTGAGTCTTACATGAACTATTGTATTCCCGTACTCAAACCGATCAGCAGGCATATGACTTATCTCCCACAACGATCTCTCCCGCGAATCATTTGGCACCGGCGCACGCCCACAACATCATTTCCTGCCAGCCATCAAGAGACTGCGGCCTCTCCATCCGCTCGTCCTCTAGGGTTTCATCTCCCTCGGCCTTCGCCCAACTTCAGGATGGGCAGTTGATGTCTGAGGTGTCTGCGAATGATTTGCATGAGCGTTCACAGAGATTAGACGTCAATTCCGAAGAAAATCGGAGCGATATACGCCCTACCCTTCGCAGTACGTCCATCTTGTATTCGCCGGCTCACCGTACGCTCTTAGAGCGGGACGTAGAGTTCGCCCTTGCTGCTGTAAGTCTTTCAATTGAGCGACCATTAATCAATACTCATCCGGTTTTCCTTTAGCAGAAACTCGATGTTTCGCTTTCATCCGCGGAACCCAAGTTCAGTAGCCACCATTCCCCTATGACAAACCGGCCCACTTTCGCCCCAAATCGTCCCGACGACACGAGTAGGAAGCGAAAGCGCACCATTCAACGATCGCTGCAGAAGAGGTTGAGAGTAGAGAAAACCGCTGATGTCCTCCGTGAAGAGGACAACACGAGAAATCTGAAACACCATGCGCAATCCGCAGCTACGGATGCTACCGACCACACTTCGGCAGTGTCAAACTTCGGTCGCCCCCCTTCGACGGGTGGGCCTCAGTGGACGGGATCTCAGGCGCCTGTGAGAGGAGGGTTGAGAGAATTGACAGGCATGCCACCATCCGCACGTTCTGATTTTATCTCCCAGCAGAGCGTTCTGTCCGTCCATCAACCCGATGATTCTGTCCGTTGCGCACGATCCGAAGATCTGATAGGACCCGGCACTCCGGGCAACCCTAATCCTTACCGCGCTTCGCGAGGTGGAGCAGAAAGACTCACGCGCTAGGGTTGCCACCGAGCCAGTCCATGGGATACGTCCGCATGGACGTATAATCCCAATGTCGGTGAGTTGTAGCTTATCTTAGCCATCACCAGGTGCTAATACGAAGCTCCTTCTTTTTCCAGTACTAACCACAATTTTCCGCTAGCTGAGTGGTGGAAACCAGGATGCGTACTCGCAAAGGCTGCTGTAAATAAAACTCACCTTCATGCTCAATTACTTCTCTCTGCACAATGGGACGTTTTCCCAACAAATTGTAGTCGCTCGCAAACATTCCTTACACATCGAATAATTTACTGTGCTTCTCGCAATATTAGAGTGAAATGTCTCAACTCAGTAGGTCTTAGGGTTTGAGCTCTAGGGCCCGGGGTTGTCCTATATCAAGGCACTAAGTGAGATCGATGACGAAGATGGATCTGCATGAACTACGAGAGTATTTTCCGTTACCAAGCGTCCCATAAGAATTCAGTGATGTCCTATACTGAACAGGGCGTATCTTTCCCGGTTCAAATAGGCTACAGTATAATTTTCGGGTTATTTCCAGTAAACTTTTCAGGGACATGCGCGTATCTACTAAGATCTACTAAGCATGGAGCATAATCAGCACATTGGAACCAGTGCACACCTAACCCAATACCGCTTCAACATGCAGCAATCTATACATGTGTGTGCACAGACGCGAAACGCACATCGCTCACTGCCTCTTCCTCGTCGCCCTGTGGCTGAGAATTTCCTCTACGTAGTTTAGCATCGTATCGTCTGATACTCAGCATCATTGTCGGACCAAGCAGACACGTTTGATACCATGGGAGCACATCGGTGATGACACCGATTGCAGCTAGCGCGGTAACGTTGTTTAGTAACTGAGCAGATTAAGAAGTCAGAACGACTGTCGAAGATGGGAGGCGGAGCCTTGCTCACCCCAGCAAACAAATTAACTCCGCTCACGCCGAGGGACGACTGCAAACTGCCAAAGGCGCTCGCGATCATAGATCCTGCGAGCCTTGAAAATAGGAAACGTATCAAATAAAAGCACAAGGTCGAAATTAGGCTGACTTACGCAAGGAAATAAAAAGAATTGTCTCTCATCATGACGTTCATCAGTCTGCCCCTTGGAAGCCCCGAACTCGCACGCCAAGTCTCTCTCACATGCACAGCGAAACGGCTCAAACCCAGAATGAGGAGGATCAGCTCGTATAACAGGACTGCGCATTCGCTCGCAAGGGCGAGGCGAGATGCAGTGAGGGTGGACGGAACATCACACGTTCCTGGGGGTATAACTAGTACCCACATAAAAGATAACCACTAGTCAACACAGCGCCTTGTTCCCGTAGATATCGATAAGTACGTACCGATAAAATCGTGCATCCCACTCACGACGACTGCCGTCGACACAATGTTGAGAACTTGGACAGCTATAAACAGAGACAAAAGAACCACGAGTAGGAACTTGGGACGACCGGACATAGCATACACCCGGAGTGCTATCATGCCTGATTTACAGCGTAGTTTTATGGATCATGAGCGTGATAAGCCGTTGAACAAGTACAATAGTTGAGCGTACCGTTCAAGCTAAGAAGTAGAATTGCCTGCATAATATGTTGTTTGCGGAGCAAAAAGCTACCTGTGATTGATGTTAGCCCGATCGAAGGGCTATGGTAATAATGAAGATTTAAGCCCTACATCTAGAATTAAGTGAGATTGAAGAGATAATGTCGAGTCAGCTACGAGAAAATGATGATCGCGTAATAGTAAACAATAGCCGTACATCTGATTCAGTGTGTCAGTGCCATGATATTATTCAACCCAAATGTCAGCTCACGTCAGGCGTACTTTGCTCGTTGAGCCACACCTCTTGCATGGATGAATCTCGGATACCAAACGACCAAATAATAACCAAGTCTGAGCTACTCAGCTATGAGTTAGCATTGACATATTCTGGAAGTTGGGACTCACATAGCATAGAACAGGCCTCCGTAGCGGAGCTGAACATGAACGAGGATGACGGCGTCGCATTAGGTCTTTCTCTTACTAAGTGAAGCACATTTCTTCTCACTACGGCATAGAGAACTGTCGATAAGAAAGGAGATCCCTAATAGAAACTGCTCTAGACATTTTCTGTGTGCTTGAGTTACGTAAACTGACCCATATATATTCCACCTTGGTGAAATGAATGTTAGCGCCCAAATAGACTTGTGTTCCCGACTCACCTCGTCACCGATGTTAATTACTGACAAGCGTATTCGGTCAAGTCAGTTGCAGTGACGGAAACAGCGCACTCGACTCTGTATGCACTTACAGTAGTCGTGGACCACCAGGAATCCCATAGCACCTATATGGGTCAAAAACGTCCAGTGGAAGAGATGTGGAGAGTACGTACATTGGGCATAGTTGGAGCTCTGCCACGCGACTGAGACTGAGATAAAAGCTTCGGGCGAAGACGTCGTTGCCATTGAGTTATGAGGAACTCTGTGGAAGATGAAGCGCGAGGTGTCTCACCGAGACGCGCGTTTTATAGCGGCTTATGAAACAGTTCAAGCGTCGTCAGAATAATCGTCAAGTACACTGCAAATGTGAAGTGGGGATCGGGAGAGTAACGAACCTGAAACATGGGCACGGCAGTATATTGAGCGGATAATGGCAAGTAAACCATAGGTATCAAAGGGCGTACGTAAATTACTACCAGCCTAGGAGGATCCAATTGACTTCATGGTAATGCTGTGAGCGGCGAGCACCGCTTAGCTACTATGTTTGCTGTGGGTTGTGGATATTAAATTCTTAGCCAGTGGAGCATTACTCCTCATCATTTGTTCCCTCATCTAAAAGGGAGAGTTGAGCGCATAGCAAATGGCGGCGTTGATGAAAGGATAGGTTGGCAATGGACGTGACGTACGCAGTCAAGGCGGCAATCAATGCCATTTTTTAGCTGTGCCTTTCCTCTATGCTCGACGCCATCCCTTACATACATGGTTTCTAGAGATGTTTCCATGATTATTGCACACAGTATATACCTGTTTCTCCGTC
Source organism: Coniophora puteana RWD-64-598 SS2 (assembly GCF_000271625.1). Lineage (NCBI taxonomy): Eukaryota > Fungi > Basidiomycota > Agaricomycetes > Boletales > Coniophoraceae > Coniophora > Coniophora puteana. The sequence goes on along the minus strand of NW_006913069.1, from coordinate 591,247 downwards.
CAGCTCGTTTGCATGGGTGAATCACGAGCGAATGGCCGCATATTATTGAGCATATTAAAATTGTCGGACAGTGGTTAGGTCACGACTTGATGATTATTCACTTTAGGACATATACCGAGGATCAGTCAACCACTTTTCATGTCCATACGATCATGAGATGAGCTCCTCTCGAGAGGAATGAACCCCGACTTACTGAGCAGTATGACTTCTTGTAGACAGCAGTGGTGATCTGCTTTCGACGTAAGGTGAAGGCAGAAAATACACCTTGAAGAGAAACCCTCAAATGATGTATTAAGCTTCTTCAAGCCAACACATCCTTAAGCGGAGGAGAACCAGAGCGCTTTCCCCTGGTGCAGTTTGCTCATTCAGAGGGCATTGACGAGATCGTTCTTAGCAGTCGCCGGAGGACAATGTCTCTCTGAGCCCCACTGCCTTGGATGGTGATGAAGTATTTGTTTTCAAACTGCCGCGTGTTGAACAAGTTTCCATGGATTTGTAGTATTCAGTGTGAGCCATGGCCATGATTGCATCACTGACTTGCTGCGTGTTGGCTTGCCTCAGACTCAAAACACGAGGCCAACTGCATTTATCACGTCAAGATGATTCTTCCTTCTTCTGCTAACGGGATCGAATTTAACCGCTATCGCTCGGGTTTATCGATCAAGCCTGGCTAAGCGCAGGTGTAAGATGGGAGACTTTGGCGTATCGGACAGTTATCAGATGGAAGAAGAAACGTCAGTCGATTGAATGGTCGAAGTCAATATGATATGTCGGAGTTTAAAGCCTATATCAACACTTTGACTCCGCCGGCCGTTGACGGCTAGTCTCGGTGGCTGTACCCAATGCTGTCTCACCCGGTCCACCACAATCCTACTGAATAGTGCGTGTCAGCGCTATTACTACTAGTGGCGAGGTGTAGAGTAGTGTTGAAGTGACACAGAATGTCCCCGCCATTCCTACAAAAATAAAAGATGTCCTGTGCCGAGCGCTGTCAGCATTGAGGGCGATGTTCGGGTCGGGCGCTTCTGGTGGCGCTCAGGGTTTGATATCAGTTGCCGTTTCTTGAGTAGGCACTTCAGGACCTACTCTTTGGCGGAAAGGGAATAAACCGCTTCCTCCGCAACTCTTGTAACGCGAAATAACAATCAAAAGGTCGACGCTTCGTGAATCTTGGCATGCAATAGCAACTTGGCTCGCCACTTAGAACTCTGACGGTGGCATGCACTATAGTCTCAGGCTACAAGTGATGAAGCGACCAGAGAATGCGAGCTGATGGATATGATATGCATTCGTTTATTAAAAGGGACCGCCCTGTCTGATGACGAGCTTGACAACGCGGGGCCCGCAACATGTTGACATCGACCGCATCGGCGTCTGGACCTCGATACTATGGGTCCTTATAGGTCCAACGACGCGCCATATTTCGCCCCCCGAGTCTCACTGCTCATCACCCCACCACCAGCCCCTCTCTTCTGCACTTTGACTTTATGTATTTTCCTGACGCTGTATCTCGACTGCTGTCTGAATCCGACTCCAAGGGTCTAGACGATGTCTTCCCATCGGCTGATGCGACGAGTGAACTAAACGATGCATTCCGACTTGCCCTCAACACCGTCGTGGACAACCTAGGGAGCGACACTTCGTCACCGCCAACTACGCCTACCCCCGAGACGCCTCCTCCCGGAACTCCCCCGTCTTCCCTCTTCTTGACTCTCGACCATCTAATTTTATGGAACGATGTCTACGAAACGGTACGCACATCACATTGGTCTCGGCGCCATGGTACTCACATGCACGACTAGCCTATCGACTGGGAGAACGCCCCTCCACTGTTGGACAAGACGCACCAACCTAGCTTGAAGGACGAAATTGATGTCCTATCTTTGCTTCCCTACACACCACCCCCGACTTCTCAGCCCGAACGGCTATACCGCACGGACCAACTGAGTCAGGTTGCTCCTCACCTACCCCAGCTACCACCACCACCACCGCCTGCTCTCGAATCGCCCAAAGTGGTAAAGCGTCCTCGAAAGGTCACCGCATATGCTGGTAATATGTCCACGTTCAGCGTCGATAACGTAAGTGCTGGCCTTCGACTTCAACTCTGTATACAGCATTGAATCCATGTGAATAGTCTAGCTCAGAGGTGCGCTATAGACGTACTAAGAAGCTGACGCCGAAGCGCCCTCTATCGGAGCTGCCGGTGGTCACACCGGATCGCGAATACTACCCTGCACCGAAGTTGAACGCCGAACCTCCCCCTGGCCAGCTGAACGCGGATGAGTCTCTCTTCGGCTACTATCGCACACCAGTGGTGGTGACGGAGAGAAAAGAGGAAAGGGAGACGAAGGAAGAGGAACCTGACATCGTACTCATGGGCTTCGGTCACGTTCAGAGGCCTGATGTCCCAGCGTCGAATCTGAATTCGGTGAGTCAGCAGGAATCAGGGGCAATCAATATACCTACTAAGCTTCCTTACTCCAGAGCGGCGTCACCAGAACAGCACCAGCTTGCACGACCGACGAGACGAGTCACCAGGGCCGCAAGAGGGGGAGAGACGACGATAGTCAGGGCCTAGAGAACGCGAAGAGGCCGAAGATACAATCCAGCTCGTCCTCGATGAAGAGGACAAAACAGCAGAAACATAGACACACATCGGGAGTGGACACCACGGGGGCTACCAACTCGCTACATGCGAGGTATGCTTCTGGTCTCCCTCCTTCACTCGGGGGAACGGGAGCGGCAGAAACAGACGGCGCCTCCGCGATGGGAGACGCCTTGGGGGAGGGCATTCGAGGAGGACAGGCCGATATCGAGAAGGAAAGAAGGATCCGGGACGGGCATGTAGCATGGTGGCCTGATTTCGATGCTCTCTATTTGAGTTTTACCTTCGACTTGCCATATGGCCACACGGGGTGAGTCTGAGTCCGACTCCGGATCGATCCTTCCTTGCGTGCTGATTCCGCATTGAAGTGAAAATTAGGCCAAGGGGAATCTCGGCGATCGAAAGTTGTAGCTCACCAGCGCTGCTTCAGGCCCGTTGCAGGCAGATAGTGATGATACCCGTTGTACTATCATAACGTCTTCTGCTCTTGTCTCGCTTTTCTGTACCATAGACCAAAGGCATTCTATTCTCTCCCTCGAAATGTTTTGAGACGATGACGCTCCCGATAACGGAGCTCCGAGAGATGGAGCAGGAGAAGCTGCGACCTAGTGACAGATCCAGGATCTCGGAACGCCAACGCGGGGAATTGTCGTGCTCACTGCTGATGGCTCGGATCGAGGCATCCCAGGTGAAATGCGGAACATGAGTTGTCCTCATTTATGATACATTTGGCTCACCTGAACGCGGACCTCTGCAGGTGTTGACCAGGACGTACAAGCAATAATGCCTGCGTGTGATGGTGGGATGCACTCGTCGAGGGTAAGACGACGCGTGGCAATGGCGTCATCACGAAGTCACGATAGTTATTTACCCTTGTTGATGAACTTCGTGCATCTACGGCACAAGGTCCATCGCGACGTCACGACGATATAGGTCCATATGGATCCCGCCGTAACTTTGGAAATGGTCATCAAGCATCATGGACTCGCTGAACTCGGGTCTCTAAAAGAGCACATGCTACAACCTGAGGTTAGATACATGTTCAGTGCAATGCGCATGTCCTCAGGCACAGATTCCCCCGAGAACTCCCGTGTATCTTCAGAGAAACGGGCCTATGCTGGAACATACCATGCTTATCCACATAGATGCATAAGCGAGAGATCGGTGTCTGCTCCGACATTCGTTGCCAATCGACGGGCAGCATCTATTGAATCATCGAGCTATGAACATCTTCGGCGTCCTTGGCGGTTTCCTCATCAGTTTGTCGTCAAATATGAGCTGCAGAAGATAATGAACCATCGATTACAAGCAGCACGAGGGCCATCTCCGAGGATGGAGCCATACGTTGCGTGACACATCACCACAAGTCTACTGCGCGTTTCCTTCCGCGTGCCGGGCCCACTGCCCCAGGATCGTCCGCCTGCCTATCCACATCCATTGCCTCTGGCGGTTCAGGCTGGGTCCCAGCCCCCAACCCACGCACGATCTCTGGAGGCGCCTTCTCCACCCACATGTCTTCCCCGTCCTCTCCGTCTTTCTCCTTGCGCTTCTTCTTCCGCGGCCGTTCCCTGTCCCTGTCCCTTTCGCGCTCAGACGACTTCTTCGGCGCGATCGACAGGCCCTCAACGCCGTCTTCATCCAGCTCGAACGAAACGAGCGGGCCCGACTTCTTGCTCTTCTTGTCTTTCTTTTCCTTATCGCGTTTCTCCTTCTTGTCCTTCTGCTCTTTCCTGTCCTTAGACTTCTCGGAAGACTTGCCCTTCTCCTTGGGTTCCTTCTGCGCACGAGGTACGAACGTCGGCTTAAACGATGCGAGATCCACGTGCTCCCGAATGCCTTGAACGTCGTCTGCGTGACGACGCACTTCGCCCCGGCTTTCATCGCCTGTATCCTGTTTCCCTCCCCCAAGGCTGGGATCAGCTCCGTTCGACGCTACGGCAGCCTTGGGTCCATCGTCGGGATCTGGCGGGTCATCTGGGTCATCACCATCATCCTCGTCGTCACTGGCGAAGATGGCCTTGAAGATATCCATCGACGGTCGCTCGTACGTCAACACATCCCTCGCCTGCGTATCGTCCTCTCCCAGCCCAACGTTTGCGAGGTCCCGTTTCTTCGGCACGTCTCCACCTACGTCTCCTCCCGCATTGCCTGCATCGCCAGACAGGTTGTCGGCTGCAGTCTCAGGCTCAGCGCCAGCATTAGCAGCACCATCTGTATCGGCCGAGGATGCTTGTGGAGGAGGCGCCGACGGAGCAACAGATGATGAGGATGCGACGAGCGACGGATCGAGCTCAGGTTCGCGCACGCCAAAACGTTTGCAAAGCAGCCTTGCAGGCATCCACGCGCGAGTCGTCCGCGTGAGCGGGCCATACATCCCGAGCTTGGCCGCATGCACCTTCGGATCCTCCTCTTTCTTCTCTTCCTCCTTCATCGGCTCGTCTTCGTCAGGTGACGCAGACGCATTCGCCTCAGCTTCCGCCTGGGGCGTGTGCAGTCCCTCGATGATCTTCGGCCCCAGATCAAGCGCAGCAGCACTCGTGAACCTCCCCGCCATCGCACCCTGCACGGGTCGGAACAGCGCAGCCGCCTGCGCGTACTCGGCCATCTCCCGTGCGAAATCGTCTGGTGTCTGCCCTGGCGTAGGTACGAGCGACGCGTACGCCGCGCTCGCGGCGGACGACTCTGGTAGTTCGGCATGCGCACGGAGGTACGCCGTGTACCGCACGTTCCTGCTCGGGTTAGTCGCGAAGGGCTGGAAACCGCGCAGGGCAGCTTGGGCAATGTGCGCTTCGGTGGGTGGGATGCGTGGGGGTTCGGGAGGCCCGGGTTCAGCGGAGGTGGAAGTAAAGGAGATGCGGGTGGAAACGGGGATGGAATTGGATGAGGTCGCTGAAGGATGGGCATTTTGAGTGGTGGCCGCCGCGGCGCGCTTGATACGCTCTTGGTCGCGCTGGGACATGTACTCGAACACGGAACGCGGGGCCGATGGGAGCTGGATTTCTCCGAGGGCTGCACCTCGCTGAAAAGAATATTAGGAATTGCGCAACTACGAGACCTAGTGGATTTGACGGACCTCGTCAGCACTCATCCCCTTCTTCCACTGAGCGTGCGGGACATCCTTCGGAGGACCTGCGGGAGGAGCAGCATTCTCCTTTTCCGACGTGACCTTATTCGCTTCCCAAACTTTACGAGGATCCGGTGCCCAGTCCGAAGGTATCTTGGGGAACGGGAACCTTGAATACGGTTAACGTCCCAATAAATATTAGCAGCAATTCGCTACAATACCATTTGTCTTCTGAGACAGGTTTCTCTGCGATGACGAACCCAGAGAGGACGACCGAACCATCGCGGAATCTTCCCGTACTTAGGGTAGACGCCTGTGAAATACGAACTCCATGACCATTAAATATTGAAAAAGGCAGATTTATTCACCTGTGTGCTTGGCGGTGCGGCACTTTGACTCCCATGGCCGCTACTTCTCCCACTAATATTGATTCTTTCTTCATCGTGTGCGTCTGAAGCATCGTACGCAGTCCGACTTCCTCTGTGCGCAGCGGCGGCATCGTAAACGTCGAAATCGTCCTCGTCTGCATCATTCAGTGCCCCAAGGCCGAAGCCGCCTAGCACAAAGAAAAACCAAGACCCATCAACGAAAGTAGCCTAACCCAAGAATAATATTACCCGCGATGTTTGAACTTTCCCTCTGCGCAGCCTTCCCGTCCGCGGCCGCTAAACTCTGCATCAGAGTCGCGCCGGGCGAGTACCCCAACCCATGTGAGTTCTCCTTGCGACCGAGGGCAATGATAGGTGTGTCGCGCCGCGGATAGAGGTGTTTCTTCGCTTCTTCTTCCACGTCTGCGTCTGCGCCCGGTGCGTCGGGGTCGCGGCCAGAGAGGAACTCCCGCTGGCGCCATGTGAGGCGGGGGCCGATGCCGTGGCCAGGGCGCCAACCCATTTTCTTGAGGATGCGGGCGCCAGCAGAGTCTTGAGGGGCGGGAAAGAGAGCGTTTTCGAGGGCGAGGGTTATTGCGCTGACGAAGGCATGATGGTTAGGTGGTGCATTCGTTGAGACAGTGAAGGAGGCAACGCACTCTTTATCGTTTGCGGCATCCGCCGCGCGTCGTGATAACTCTGCCTGCGTCCCAGCTGCAAGGTCCATCTCGTCGTGCTCATCGACTAGCTTTTGGTCCGCGCGGATGTCGGCGAGGTCTTCCTCGTCCATGAAGTCTTCGGGGCGTGCTTGGTGACCTTTCGCTCGATCGGAACGAGACGAGACAAACGTTGATGGTGCCCATCCTGTTGTCGTAGGATGAGGACTTGGGTGTGGTGTGAGGGTTTGGACAACGTACCTTCCTTCGACCCGACTGAGTTGAAGTACCCTGCAGAGAATCCCCCGGTGAAGGCACCATGTAGCCTACGGCGACCCTTCTCGTCTCTGACCTGATAACATGGGTATAAGAATTAAGATTCGAGCTGTGGTCTCGTCAGTCGCGTACCTCTTGTTTCCATAGTGGTACAAACTCGCCAGTATCCTTCGACTTTTCAAGAGGTGGAAGCGGTGTACCAATCTGGACGAATGGTCCGATGAGAAGCTACTTTATCAGAGTATATTTGTCACTCACCAAGCAGAAGTTTTCGTTTGCCTTCCTGCTTGAAGTGTCGATCCCCGCGTCCCCGAGTTTCCGCTTGAGCTTTGACGTATGCATGAGGAGACCGCGACTGAGAGCAATGTTTGCGAATGTTTGATCCCGAGGCCACTGCCAAATAGCTGTCAACTTGGCCGGCTGTTCCTCGGCACGAAATGTCGCCTAAGCGAACCCCACGACCTCCCGTAACACGATGTCGTCCAGTCCAGCAGCAGCGTTATCGAATCTTGATGACATCCAGCATCTTCCAGTGTTTCAACCAGCTCATACGCGCGTACCAGCAGTACGTACCTAGACATACGCATCGGCTAACGTCTAACGACGTCACCAACGTCGTAGAGGCCTCTGGATCCGATGTCCATGCACTGGATGCTACGAAGCTCCGGTCTGCGCTGGCAACGTTCTATCAGTTACATCTTTTTCTAAAACCTCATTTGTTTGCGCCCCATTTACATCTGTCCCAATACAAATTTGACTAGGGCCTGCAATTCCTGCTCTCTGCGAAGCCTAAACAAGGATTTCTATTGCATCTCTCGTTATAGTTCAGCCATGTTCAGCATATATACAGTGCCAAATGAAGGTCGATGCGCATGCGAACCATGCACATGAGATCTCACTCAACTAGTTGAATGCTTGGCCGTGAGTTGTGTATGCATCTTCTATACTACAAAAGGCTTATCAGCTCCCCTTGTTACTTGGCGCTCAGGTCGTGTGTTCGCACCACCAGACCGCCACCATCAACCCAGGCGATACAGTAAGGCAAACTAAACTTGGCCTCATTTTAGTGAGTATCGTTTTACAATCCAGGCTCCTTACAGGATACCTTCTGAGCAACTGGCTCTCATGTTCTGTTCCTGAGAATACACCGATATCATTAGGTTGGCACTTGGTGCTTTGTGGGCTCGTTCTCTGTGACGATTTCCGCAGCCTTTTGGCTACGATGCAAACTCAGCAGATGTAGCAGCCCGAAAGCAATATCGACGGTCCCCTGACCTTCAACGTTGCAACAAGAACACCCGCATATGTCGACCATTTTGTTCTCATCACTGAGCATCTGAGATTCAGAGGGCATCTGTCAGAAGGTGGAGTCTGGAATGTATCCGTGTCCGCTCCGAGACACCCTGTGACACCGTACCCGGATATCATATGTCACGACGGGACACAGATTGACCAGGCACTGGAGTGATTGCAGGTTTATTATGAACAACTTCCGAAGTGCCGCTTTCACTACCACTATCGCAGATTCGCGGTCCCTTATCTGTCCTCTCCACACTGTCTCGCGAGGTCTGAAGCCAATCTGAAGCCCTCGCAGGCCCTCGCGCCCTCTTGAAACCCGTCAACATGTCACCGTACTAGGCGACGATGCCTCTGAGGAGTTCATCACCCGCGAATCGTGTGCCTCGCATTTAGCGCTACTGCTCCCCTAGTCATTGCGCCCCTGGCCTGGACAGCCAGCTCCTGCTAAGGCCCGCCTTTGCATACTGGATGTAGGTGGCAAAAGGTCGCTTTGCTCAGCCCAGATATACGCGTCGCATGATGCAGGCGCCAGTCCGTCGCGGGGAGGGCGGAGGCGAATATCTCATTATCGATCACAGTAAGACTCTAAGACGAACCCACGCCACGTGAAAAGAAACCGTGCCAAGGTATCGCCATCACAACATCTATGCGGTGATCTTATCAATGTTCTGACAGTCATCTTCCCAAATATAGGCACGTTCATACGCAAAACTTTCGATCTTTTTTTTTTTGAGTTTGCATGCCACACGACCAAAATCTCCTGTTGAGCTCAGTGTACAGTAGCGGAAGACGGGCGAAACCGCTTGGTCCTCGCGAATCAGATACCGCCTTCGATGGGCTGCAAAGTTCAACGAAGCTCGAGTCCGGAGCATCGTTTAACCGATAACGTCCGTTCTGGCCTAGCTTTCGGCAGTGCCCCGAGACCTCCTTCATCGACCCCTATGCCGCGCCCGGAAGTGCATACGCCTGGGCGTTGAAATTGCTCCTAAAACGGCAGCGCTTTCGACTATGGCAGACCTTTTGGCATGCCATGTCAAGCAGTTTCCCTTATCTCGCCAGAAACCACGTTAACATCCACACAATCATACGTTACCCAGGCACCGGCGTCATTACTTCACTTTTGAACAAGGGGGAGGAAAGGGCAGGGCGGTTATCCTGAACCTGCGTCGCAGCGGTCTGCCCTGGTCTGCCTCTGACAGACCGACCTTCCGGAAACATACATATATTTGATCAACGCGTGCGCCTTTCCTGCCAGACCCCTCGTTCTTCTCACCCACGCCCCTCCTTCTGGCGTCTTCCTTCGCTTCCCCCATTCGTCCGTCCTTAGCCCCTCCCCTTGGACACGGACTCGAGCTCTAAGGTGACGATGAGCGCATACGAGAAAGCGGATAGCATCGGTTCGCACAAGGATCTGCCGACCCTTGAGCACGGAAAGGCCGACGTCTACGTCGCCCCCGCGGACGACGATAACCATTTCGATGTCTCGGAGCTAGATTATGTTCGTAGGCAGCTGAAGCAGCGCCATGTTCAGATGTGTGTCTTTCGTGTTTTTGGTGCGCTGCTGCCCCTTTTTGACCGTCCCTTGAACATAGGATTGCTGTATGTTTTACTAGTTTTCTTCGGCGAACCTATGGGTCGTTGACATAGCATCTCGTAGATTGCTGGCACCCTCGGTACTGGTCTCTTTCTTGGTTCGGGAGAGGCTATCAGCGGCTCTGGCCCTGTCGGCGCTCTTATCGCCTACGCTCTCGTCGGCACAGTCGCGTACTCGTAAGTCGTCTTCACCATCTCATGAGTCGTTAGCTCAACGACCTCGCAAGGTCCCTCTGTTCTATAGGAGAGATGACCTGCTGGGCTCCCATATCCGGTACTTTCCCTCACTATGCTGCTCGCTGGGTGGACCCTGCTTTTGGTTTCGCTGTAAGCCCACCATTGATTTCCTGTGACGACATCGCTGACGCTTCACTGGTCTCTAGGTTGGTTGGGTATGTTCCTTCACTCCGATCAAAAGTTACGTTAGCTCAAGCATGTTTTCGCACCGCGAAAGAATTACTTCTATGTGTGTATTCCCATGCTTTCCTACCGAAACGCTCAATAATGCTCGACCGTTAGACAAACGCTATGACTGTCCCCGTGGAAATTTCCGGTGCTTCCCTGCTTATCACCCTGTGGGATGTAAGCGAGAGAGTCCATCGCAGTGCTCTAAGTACTCATGCTCAACGTGACTACAGGTGAACCACGGTGCAATCTACACCGCGGTCATTATCGTTTTCGTCTGCCTTATCAACATCTTTGGCGCCCGCGCCTTCGGAGAGGCCGAATTCGTGTTCTCCATAATTAAACGTGCGTTGCGACCTCACCCCATTCTCCATTTCGCACCATGCCTTCGCACCCCTTGTTCCCCCTCACTACCAACGAAACTAACTTGAAATTATCTGAATTATGCAGTGATCATGATAACGGGCCTGATCATTCTCAGTTTGATCATCGATGTTGGCGGCGGGCCGGACCACCATAGAATCGGCTTCCAGTACTGGAGGAACCCCGGTGTCCTGGCTGGCGCTGGTCTCGAGCCCAACAATATCGGTCTGGATCGGTTCCTTGGCATCTTGTCGGTTTTGGTCCAGGCTGCATTCTCGTTCCAGGGCATGGAGCTTGGAGAACGCCCGGGAAATGGGAAAGGCGGCATTTGCCGCCGCGGCGGCGTGGCGGCGCGGCGGCAGTGGCGGTGCCAAAACCAAACTCCCACGATCTCGACGCGACTGGCGCGTCGCCCCTGGGCCAGTGAGCCACAGATAAGTATTCCTTCGCCATTAGGGCTGTAGAATTCCTTCTGTAGTAGATTATCGTCCCCAATAAAAAGCGTTATCTCCCCAGAATCCCTCTTCGTCTCGCTCCCTCGCTTTCTCTATTTTCTTTATTCCCCTCGTCGCAGCAAACATGTGCCCAGGCGGCCATTCTACTACCTCGGGCTGTCCAACTACCTCGGGCTCTCCGTCTACGTCGAGCTGCCCATCTACATCGGGCCATCCGTCTACCTCAGGCGGCCCATCTACGTCGAGTAGCAGCCACTTTAGCTCGTCGGACGAGCCCTATGAGATCGACGGTGTCCCTTACTGCCCTTGGTGTCATCT
>NW_006913069.1:524717-575014 GCF_000271625.1 Coniophora puteana RWD-64-598 SS2 | reverse complement strand
CGGACCATAGGACCTCGGCCTGGTCGCTTGTAATGCCTAGACACTCGCAGATCCACTCGGCTTGCGTGTCTGGAAGAAACGGCGGGGCTGAACTTTCGGTATCAACATCCGAGGGGTAGGCAAGGGCAATCTCGTCGCGAATGAGACTGCATATATTAACGAAGAGCTGAATTTGATCCGTTGTTATAGGAAGTAGGTGTGGATATGTTTCAAGAACAGATGGAATTAATGATATGTCGAGACTCATGACAGCGGAATAGATATACGGCGTGTAGGGATATAACAGACGTTAATCTAATCTAAGCGCGGCGGCGAGGCGACGCGCGGCAGTCACATCGTGGGATTTTTGTTTTAGCACCGCCACTGACGCCGCGCCGCCCAGCCTGCCGCCGCGACTTGCCGCCTTTCCCAGATCTCGGACTTTCTGGGAGCTTGTCGCTATGTACGCTCTCCGGTTCCTGAAATCCACCACTGCAAGGGCTGATGCTATGTTTCTCCTGCAGCGCTGCATCCGAGACGGAGAACCCGCGCCGCAACATCTCGAAGGCCGTCCGCCGGGTGTTCTATCGCATCCTAATTTTCTACATTCTCGGAATCTTCTTCACGGGCCTCCTCGTCCCATACAACGATCCGGCTCTCCTCCAGTGTGCGCCCACCTTCACTTTCATGTCTTTCTCATCCGTCTTACCAGGCATGTAGCGGCCGGTACTGCCGCCCAGTCACCCTATGTCATCGCCATGACAAACGCAGGCATCAAGGTCCTGCCTAGCATCATCAACGCCGGTGTCCTTACCAGTGCCTTCTCCGCCGCGAACTCGTTCCTGTTCTGCTCGTCGCGTATTCTCTATGGTCTAGCGCTCCGCAAGCAGGCACCACGCATCTTCGCCAAGTGCACGAAGAAGGGTCTGCCCATCGTCGCTGTGCTGACGTCCAGCTGCTTCGCCTTTCTCGCCTTCATGGGTGTTTCGGCTGGTGCTGAGACCGTTTTCAAGTGAGTAGATGCATGCTGATAAGTGGGCTGGTGGCTGATGTTAATCTCGTGTAGCTGGTTCGTTAGCTTGTCGACCGTCGGTGGTTTCTTCTCGTGGGGTTCCATCAACTTGACCTATCTCTTCTTCTGTGTGTACTTCTTTCGCCGTCGCCTGTCCACTTATATCTAATATGTGGGCTTCTAGACCGCGGTATGAAGGCCCAAGGCATCGACCGCAAGCAGATGGAATACTGGAATCCACTCCAGCCCTATCTTTCTATCTGGGGTGTGGTCTGGTGCATTATCCTCATCCTCATCAACGGCTTCGAGGTGTTCTGGTCGTTTAATGCTTCTGACTTTTTCACCGCATGTACGTGTATTTTCAGTTTTGTGAAATCGCCTTCACTGTTGGCTGACGCTGATACCCTTCGGTGCAGACATCAACATTCCCTTCTTCGCCATCCTTTACTTAGGCTGGAAATTCTACAAAAAGACCAAAGTCTGGAAACCCGAGGATATGGACTTTTTCACCGGCATTCCGACGGTCGAAGAGACCGAGGGTCCCATCGCTCCGCCAAAGAACATGATGGAAAAGATTGCCAATAAGGTGTTCTAACCATTTTCGCATTATGTGATTAGCGTAGTCCACTTCTCTATCTCTCTTATGTTCGGGTTTTCGGTCTGCTTAATGTAATATTGACGATACCTACTTAGTGTACATGATCAATACCATTCATTTCACGACTTGCTTGACGACATATTCGTACTTCAAAGTTTGACTCGTGATTCTTATTTTGGAATTAAAACATCCGGCCGCCTGTGAGAGCAAAGTGCCGTCCGCCGGAGAAAATCCGGAAATCTGATATGAGCTCTACAGTCGCCCACGGAGAACCGGCTCATCCTCCCCACAATCAACGATGGCAACGGAACCACTGCAGACTGTAATTATCGAGGCCAAGAAGGAGCACACGGCCACCGTAATCCTCATACACGTTCGTAGCAGCCAACAACCAGTCGTATTCATGAACCGTTCTTACAGGATCCACTGCGCCGTGTAGGGCTTGACCGGGAAGCCCCTGAAGGACGACGAAAAGGAGGGCGACTTCGACTGCGTGCCCAACTACCTTAGAAACCAGAGCTCTCTCGACCACATCAGATGGGTGTTTCCCATCGGTCCCAAGCGGCTGATTACCAGGGACAACGACGGGATCCTGAAGACTGCGTGGTTCGATATCACGAAGAACTTGGCCGATGGCAGGACGGAGGCCGATGAAGATGTCAATGGCCTCCTCACTTCTGTGCGACAGCTAGACGGTATTGTTGCGAAGGAGGTGGAGGCGGGTGTCAAGCCGGAGCGTATCGTCATCGGCGGTTTCTCGCAGGGTGCGGTCATGGCGCTCCTCACGGGCCTTACAGGAACAGGATCGCGGACGCCGGAGGAGGAGGGGCGCGAGAATGAGAGCAAATGGAGCTTAGGAGGAGTCCTGGCGCTTGATGGATACATCCCTATTATAAGTCGCTTTATCAAGGTGCGTCTCTGTCCATCTCTACTCTCTCCCAACCCTTGAGCACACCTGTCCTTCTTCCTAGTACCTAGCCCCGAACGCGCGCGACACCCCACTATTTTGGGGACACGGTATTGAAGACACTATCGTACCGTATGAAGACGCAGGCGTAGCTTCTGTGCATGGCCTCAGTCGCCTCTACACGCGCCCCAACCCACCATCTTCCGCGCCTCCTCCACCCGTGCCGATAGGCGAGTTCGACCATCCCAACGCTCCACTTTACGTTGCAATTGCTGCAGACACTAAAATGGTACCACGAGGTGAGGGAGGGGGATGGATCGAGTTCCACTCGTTCGCGGGTGTTGCACACGAGATTCCAGAGTACGAGTTACCTTTTATCCAGCGTTGGCTAGAGCGCGTGGTTCCGTCAAGCTACTAGGATACGTCGTTCAAGTTTGCGAGAGATTTTCATATTGTCGGAATAAGCCCTGAAATCGTGAGCAATAGCCTCGTATTACCCACTCCCAGATCCTAAGCACCGTCCCTCACAAATTCGCCAATATGTAGGCCAACGATTGATACGAGTAGTAGTAGAAGACATACATAATGATCGTCGGATCGTCCAAGAGTCCCTAACGATTGCATCTGAAATTTGATAGTCGTATACTTCCAAGAGTCGTTTTCCTCAAGATGATCAAGTCAGGATCGCACGCCGATACATTGATGACATTACCCAAATGAAAGGGACCCATACGGATCTATAGCATCGTGACGTTACGGTGTAACATATGCAACAGATGCACGAAGTCGGTCAAGAATGGTAAATAATCCGCCCGATCTCCTTGCAATGACGTTCTCAACAAGATCAACTCGTACGTTCGACCCGCACACAGCAACGCATGCAAGTATCGTACCCTGTTGAAAGACCTTCAGACACCCACGTTTGGGTGAGTAAAGTATAGCACCAATATTGAGGATAACTCATGTTTGGAACACTAGAAAGCCTCGAGTTCAAGTCCGAGCCACCAGCGCACCGACTCACCGGATTAATGCGTCCCGAAATCTGCCACCAGATCGCAGCTTCTTCCGCTCCATCTCTCGGAGTTCCGTTATCGGGAACATCGTCGTCTTAAAGCGTTTCGAGGGAGAAAAATAAAGTCTATTTGGTTCATCGTACTATGGTAAAGAGAACCGAGACAAGAAGAGAAGACGGTATGGTAGTACACCGGGTGAGTTGTGACTTTTGGTTGCCGAGAATCCCCTGACCATTACTTCAATGTAAAATCAGCCGTGAGGCAGCGCTTAAGGATCGATCCGAAGATGGGATAAGATTCGTTGCGATGCGTCATCTGGCGATGATTTACGTGCCCTGACCCGAAGTCGAAGGCAAAGGGCTTATAGACAGCCTCGGACTCAGGCGTCCACGTAGCATCCTCGTCTCGGATATTGCAACCCTCCATAGTACCCTCATGCCCCCCTGCCCCCTTCTCCCTAGGTGTCTCCCAGCTTGGAGACGCCGTCTACGCCCACCCTCTCCGTTCCGCTGGATGAAGGAGAATGGCCAGAGCTATACCTCACCTGTAGCGAATTGGTAACCTCCGTGGCCTCCGATCCTATCTGGTGTTTATGGTTCTGTTTAGTCGTCCTCTTCATCAAGGACGAGCTGTATCGCTTCTTGAAAGGGCATGGAAGCACCGGCAACATGTGAACGGAGGTATCGCTGATACTGCGTTCCAGTGACTTGACGGACGCTTAATATACCTTACAACCCACGCGTAACAAGAATAATCTTCAGAGAAATGTCACATTCAAAGAAGCTAATGTATGATACAAGTTTGGGGCTATGCGAAGGGAAAGTTATGAATCATGCAGTCTAATCATCAGCCGCCGTACATCGATCATGCGTTATACCGCCGCTTAAGCGTACAAGTCGTCGTCCTGGGTGTCGTCCGCGAAGCCCGCGTTGCCCGACGGAGCGGGGGCGTTGCCGCCGGCGCCAGGCTGACCCTCGCCCTCGGGGAAGCGGAAGTTGTTGCCGAATCCACGGGATTGTTGCAGATTCTGAAGAAAAAAAACCCTGTCAGCACCACGCACCACAACCTCACAGCAAATGAGAATAAACATACCTGCGAGAACATTTCGTACCGCCTGATATCCTGATCCGACACCGACCGTCTCGCATACTTCATCGCCTCCTCGAAATGCTCCCTCGTGATCTCGGGCACGGGGTCCTCCTCCTCGACGTCCTCTTCCATCTTCGCATCCCCGCCCTCGGCAGCCTCCTCCTTCTCGCGTTTCTCACGCAGCCGCCGGATGTCCGACTCGATACTCTCCCGGATCGCGAGCTTCGCTGCACGCTGGCAGATCTCTGTCAGATCTGCACCCGAGAAGCCGTGCGTCTGCTTCGCGAGGAACTCCAGGTTCACCTCGGGCGCTATCGGCGACTTCTTGAGGCACGCCTTGAGGATCTGCAGGCGCGAGCTGTCGTCCGGCAACGGGATGTAGATCAACTGGTCCAGACGGCCCGGACGGAGGAGGGCAGAGTCGATCTGGTCGGGACGGTTGGTCGCGCCAATAATGAACACGTTCTTCTTCGAGTTCATGCCGTCCATCTCCGTCAATATCTGGTTGAGCACACGGTCGCCCGCACCGCCGGCATCACCCGATGAGCCACCACGGGCCTTAGCGATCGAGTCCAACTCGTCGAAGAACATCACGCATGGTGCGGCGGCGCGAGCCTTGTCGAAAACGTCACGGACGTTGGCCTCGGATTCACCGAACCACATGGTGAGGAGTTCAGGGCCCTATAAAACGTACTTCATCAGCGACTGATGGTAAGAGCGGGTTTAGTGGGCTACTAACCTTGATACTGATGAAGTTGGCATTGCACTCATTGGCGATAGCCTTCGCCAATAGCGTCTTACCCGTACCCGGGGGACCGTAGAACAAAACACCCTTCGAGGGCGCCATACCGTACTTGAGGAACTTCTCGGGGTGGTCGACGGGGTATTGCACGGTCTCCTGGAGCTCGAGCTTGACTTTCTCGAGACCACCAATATCGTCCCACGTAACGGTGGGCACCTCGACGACGGTCTCGCGGAGCGCAGACGGGTTGGACGTGCCAAGTGCGAACCGGAAGTTCTCCATCGTGACACCGAGCGAGTCGAGCACCTCCGCGTCAATGGTGTCCTCGTCCAGGTCGATGAGGTCCATCTTCTCACGGATCTGCTGCATGGCAGCTTCTGAGCAAAGGGCAGCAACATCGGAGCCGACGTAGCCGTGGGTATCGGCAGCGATCTGCTCAAGGTCGACATCGTCGGCAAGCTTCATGTTCTTCGTGTGAATACGAAGAATCTCGAGACGGCCGGTGGGGTCCGGGATACCGATGTCGACTTCACGGTCGAAGCGACCGAAGCGACGGAGGGCGGGGTCAATGGAGTTGGGACGGTTGGTGGCAGCCATGACGACGACGTTCGAGCGGGCTTTGAGACCATCCATGAGGGTGAGCAACTGCGAGACGACACGACGCTCGACTTCTCCGTTCGTCTGTGCATATAGTGAGCATCGTCCGCCGCTGATGTAACGGCTCGCGTACCTTTTCACGCTTGGGCGCGATTGAATCAATTTCATCAATGAAGATGATAGCGGGTGAATTCTTCTCCGCCTCCTCAAACGCCTTTCGCAAGTTACTCTCACTCTCACCCGCCATCTTGCTCATGATCTCCGGACCGTTGATCAAGAAGAAGAACGCGCCAGTCTCGTTCGCGACGGCTCGAGCCATGAGCGTCTTACCGGTACCGGGCGGGCCGTACATGAGGATACCTCGCGGGGGCTTGATACCAATGGACTTGAAGAGCTGAGGATGGCGGAGGGGAAGCTCGACGAGCTCGCGAATCTGGGCCATCTGCTTGCGGCAGCCACCGATGTCGTCGTAACCCACGTCAGCGAGATTGGCCTCCTCGTCTTCGCGCTTTACTGGGTCACCCTCTGAAAAGTCGACATCAGCGAAAAGTGGAAAATAAAAATTTGGACGCGATCGCGCGTACCAGTGTGAATAACGGTGTCCTGGGCAACAATACAAAACTCAGCGGGATCGGTCTCGATGACCTTGAACTCCACCGTCCGCATGCCACCACGAACAAGGAAAGTGTCGCCTTTGCGCACTGGGCGGTATGCTACACCCCAAATTAACATCGGCTCGCTCAATCGGCTCGGGAACGCGCTCACCTTCAAGGAAGTAGGGCTTGAGGTAGACATCGAAGATATTGCCGCTGAGACCCTCGATCGAGTCGTCGAAGGGGAGGACGTGGATACGCTTGCCGTACTTGATGTCGAGGCATTGGTGAACGCTGACAAGATCGGCGAGCTTGACGCGGAGGTTGTTGCGCGCGACCTTGTTCATCTGGATGCGGCCCTCCTCGACTTCATCTGAACTTAAGCAGATGAGGACGGTGTCTCTTCGCTTCTTTCCTCTGCTCGCTATATGTAAGCATACGGGAAGGGGGATCTGCCACAGGGACGCACTTTACAATGATCGTGTCGCCACGGAAGAGATTAAGAGTCTCCATCGTTGCGGGGTTCAGGGTCGCCACTACGATCCATCTCGTAAGCATCGGACAACGTCGATTGAAGGCATATACGCGTACCAGAGTTATCATCCGATGACGCCTCGTCAACCACCAGACGGTTGGGCCTAGAGTATAGGTGTTAGCGTGTGTCCACCTAGCAAGATATGAAGCGATACGTACGACTTCTTTGGGCGTAGGATGGCAGTGGAAATATCATTTGGGCCTGGTTGGGGAGCAGCACCGCTGGGATCAGCCATGATTATGTGGATGGATGGAGGTGAAGAAAGAGAAGATGTCGAGTGTAGTCGCAACTCGCAAGTCAAGAGGAGGACGCGCGGCCTGCACTCGCTTGCTGTTCACTCCTAAAATGGCAACTCCACGTGGCCATAAAAGTTCGGGGTCCTTCGACAACTTTCCAAAATTGACTTTGACAAAGCCGTTTGTCTTACAATTTCCGATTACAGTGAGTGAAATTGGTCAACTAATTTCCAGGAATTGGTCATTGAGATAATATACGGGTTTAAATGGACGCGTCGCCTTCACCAAGGGTTGGGCACAAATAGTCTCGTACATTACATTTCCTCGTCGTCAAAGTTGATCTCCTCCACGGGGAAATCCCCAACATTGACGCGATCTGGACGAACAAACGCCCCATGACTAGGTAGGCAAGTGAAGTACCGCTCTCCCTGGACGCTGCGACACGCGAGTTAGCTAGTCTTTCGAAAAGCTAGAACCCAGAGAGGACGCACGATCCGTCGTTCTTGCCAATGGGCTCATCATACTCCACCCCAATCCACACGCCCGTCTTCGCAAAGTTCGTCGGGCCCACAAAACGCACAGTCCCCCGCTTCTTGAAGTCTTCCTCCGTGGATTCGACTTCGCACCGCGAGCCAACAGTAACATCGAGTTTAGGGATCGGTTGAGGTGACGCGTCCTCCTCGGCGAAGCGGCCGACCTTGTGTCGCATCTTATAGGCTAGCACAGAGTCTATGTGCGACGACTTAGGGAGCGAGTTTAGTTTTGGCAGTCGACGTACCTTGCCGCTTAGCATACTCTTCATTACTCAACTCGAACTTCTCCACTTGCGACACATCCGTCAGCTGCCCAGTGAACGATGTCGATGGGTTCGTGTCCACGACCTGTAGCGCATCATGAATCCGCTCGCGTCCCTGACAGAAATTCAAGAGGATCTACCTTGAGCGTTTGGAATTCCCGCAGGGAGTAGAACCCAAGCGGCCGGCTGTCCTCGGACATGTGCGCGACGGCTTGCGCGTCATCCTCGCTGTTAAACACTGATATCTGCTGATTCGCGACAGGGATACCGGTGATCATTTCGAGCTTGCTCTACATGATTGCGGTGATGGCGCGAAGAAGGGTGATCAAGTGCGCGTTTCAGCCCATGAGATCAGAGATCGCGATGGAGGACGCAACCTTGAGCTGCCCGACGGTGAGGTGGAGGTCATAGCGCCGCTCTGAGCGCGTGTCTGGGGATACGACAAAGACTGAAACGGAATTAGACATGTCTGAGTATCTTTTTGAGTGAAATTTGTTCTGCGATGATGCTGTGGGCACTGGACGAGATTCACAGCAGGTGGAGCAAGCTCGTGTGAAAACGAGCTTCACACGCATTCTAGATAGGGGCTAAAGTGCACAGCCACGCGCATGCAGCCTCTCACGTTGACGAAGACAGATAATCAGACCTTTGATACCTTGGTCTATGCGGCTGCAAGATAGCGGCTCAAATTTTGAATAATGTAGGTTACTACGGCTGGTAGGCCATCATAGTTTGTGACGAAAGTGAAGAAACGTGAGTGGTATCAGCCAGTACATTATAGTTTAATGCAGGTAACCATAAGGTCCAACGAGAAGAAAGCTCCACAAACAAACCTTTGCATTCGCCTAACTCAAACAATCTTCGATACATCTCGACCTAATATTTCATCTGCCTTGTCTCGTTGCTTGGGCGCAATTGAGGATAGTGGGCCTTCTTGTGAGGACTCGTCCGGGTCATTGGCTCGCGACATTTCTGCGACTTGGATGGCATCCAACGAAACGGTATGCGAGATGCAGCTATGCCCTTTCTCGAGTTCATTTGATGTTTTCTCCGAGGACATCAAAGACAGCGATCGTGCAGACCCAAATGGCCGAAACACCATCGAAGCCAAACTACATAGTGTCGCGCTACTCGGTTTTGACTGTAGAGGGCTCGGGGGGCTGTCACTGAAGTCACACTATAAGTGATACTCCTTGTTAAGTACAATAGTGAGAGCATACCTGAATGATTTCAACTCATTTCCGGTACCATTTAAAGCGGTCTTAGAGCTGGAGGAGGTTGAAGAACGATGAAAATAGGGAAATGAAATGAAAAGGCGGACCAATCCGCGATAAGACTTCTTTGCATCGTTTGTGAAACCCAGAAGCCCAAAGTAAAAGAATGCGTGAAGTGTATACTCCCACTGAAATAAGTAGATTCCAACAGCAGAATCAGTGTTTCTCTGCCAGTATTCTTGAAGCCAAGGAGACCCTGGGAGCTGGGCTGAGGTACTATTTAGCGCTAGAATGGGGGAGGCATGTGATATATTTTGGTGAATTATATTCCATCCAGGCCAGAAAGGCAATTCACTGCTCTGCGATCCTTCGGTTACCATTTTGAAGAGTGAAAACAGCAGTTGAAACACGTTCTGAACAAGAGAAAGAATAATGAGATTTCGAAAGCGCTGTGGCGTCAGCAGACTCCTGTCAGAAGACAAGACTTTCTCTAACACATGACGTCGTTTGACAGAAATACTAATGGCGAGAACTATTTACCAGGTTAACTATGCTTGCATATATGTTGTACAAAGACTGACCAGAGTATATGGATGAAACAATGGTAGCTGCCAGCGGCCACCCGTGGATCAGGATAATACTGGCTCCGTACGCTCCGATTGCCGGATAGCAGCCCACATTCTCCACAATAAGATAACGATTTGTCTGGGTAACATAGTCTGGTAAAAGGACCGTAAACAACGATAATGATCGAAGAAGAAACCCGTCGGCATACATATGGCTATGGACAATACTGGAATACCGAGACCCATGCATAGATCTGCAGCTACGACGAACAAAGCCTATAATGTGCTTGAATCAAGCATAGGCGGGGAGGAAATAGGAAAGTGGTTTCATACCCGCTCCCTTCTATACGTCAGGGTCTGTATCTGGTACAGCCGTCTGGTTATGCATAGTGTGGCAGTGGGGATAGCGACCGCGCCACCAACGGCAAGGCGAGAAGCTAATCACAGTAGTTAAGGTCAGCCTCGACGGATAGACGGAGCAAGAGATACGAAACGCACCAATGTCACACCACACGGGAGCCCAATCTGTAATGTTGTTGCTCCAGACAATGGCATCGATAGCTACTGTGAGGCACATGATACTTGTCCAGGTAATGTAGAGGACCGATCCGGTGCTCCATGCTGTTAGAGATGAAACAAAGAACTACGTTAGTAATAGGATCAAGCACCGAAGGTTAGATTCACCTGTGTATTTCTGGCCAAGCTGCGAAACGACAAGAATGAAACCCAGAAACGAAAGCGCAGAGACAACGAGATTAGACGCCGGCATGAACTGCTACGTGCACTTGTGAAGGAAAACGCACAAGAACGCAGCTTCGCGTTGAGCTTACAACCAGCGAAGATATATATCACTGCACGAGTACAGCGACCCCTATCCTAGCGATCTTACCTCGTGAGATGGTGGAGGCTACGTCCTCATCAGTAGAGGTCATCAGAACGCGGGATTCCCACACAAACCAATGACCCAAGGAGCTCAGCTCGGTGTCCAGTCTACACACCCTTGATCTACACAAGGGGGCCTGCATAGACAAGGAGCGTAGTTCTGTGTAATCCAAACGACTTTCCTCACAGGATCTAAGGCCAGATATGTCAGTAGAACGGTCAGTACCTTCCATCATGTGCATCTTGACCAACGCGGCCAAGTTAAAGAAGATTCTGAATCACGAGGATTGACTGCTGTACATGAGCCACAGGAAGGAACTTCGTCATCTGTGATCCCCCGCTCATCCTTACTTAGCCACCTGTGCAACATCCCGCACCTGAAACCGTATCACCGAGGCAAAGGTGCAATACAGGAGCGAGGGGAGCCAATGTCAGCCGATGATCGCACTTTCGCATAGCTTGCACGCCAGCATACCTTGAAACCTGGATCGCCGCAAAGCGAAGAGGGGTGGTCGGTAAAGGCTTTGCAATCTGGTGAAGTATACTAGCCGAACTCATTATCGCGTGCTCAAGTCAGTCCAGGGCACTCGAAGGCCGCCGGTACCAGACGAGAGAGGAACAATTGTTCCTGGGGAAGCTTTGATCATGAAGAACCAAAAAACTTCGTGGTGTCGCAAGCGCATGCTGTACGGAGGAACCAAGGCCGTGTGAAGCGGTAAACTGTTGATTTGGCCTCGAAAAAGCTGAATGCAAGCTTTGAAATTGTGTATCAGATGGAGGATCAGCCTGACGGGATCTTAGATCAACTTCGATAGGCGTTCGTATGTCCATGGGATGGTCACAAGAGGAGATGCTGCTCGGAAGCCCTAGTTGCGAATGTCGATGTATTCTAAGCATGATGACAGTGAGAGAAAGTAAAGAAGGCACACTGGTCGTAACGCGTGACGCCGTTTCAACGCGATGTCACAAGATATGGTGTGACCTGCAGTGACAGCAACCAGGGGCAGGGCGGGCCGACTCGAGTCCGTGATGCATCGACGCTTGCTCCTCGACAAATGGCCAGAGTCAATCAACCTCAATCAATTAATCAACCCCGCATTCCGCAGCGTCGTTTTACAGACGTTTTCTCTCTATGCTCCCCAATACATGCAACATATTTCCCGGGACGGTTTCGTTCCGTGTAAACATAGCACACTCGGGTCAGCAGATCTTCTCTTGCATTCCGATAGATGGGATAAGTCCCCCACCCGAGTCGCACCCGGATAAACACGTCCAACGAGAAGCACATCCGTTTCTATCCAGTTCCTCCGTCAATGTACGCGCCTATGCTCCTGAGACCCCCATCAGCACAAGGTCGCTCTCAAAAGCAACCCACACTCTGCATGAAAACGGCCAGCGGCCAGTGGGCTTCTCACCATAGCTGCGTCATGTGTCTCACTAGATGGCAGACCGGGAATTCCAGGACACCCATCTGAGCTGCGGTAAGTAATACACTGGATTGGAATAGGAATTCGGTTGATTCACCCAAATCCCAGGATGTTCGTGGCCAGACAGACAAGCGACCCCCCGTAACAAACACGTGTACGCGTATGTGCACGTACATCCATTTCTTCCCTTCCCCACCCGCGCCGTCCGCGAGGATATAACTACAGACCACACCACTACGCGCCTCGTCTCCTGTCGAGGTTCTCACCGCTCGTTTTGATCTCGCCCGGGCTCTACTTTCGAACCCCGCGTCGTCTTCTGTCTCTCTCCCTTCCCTGGTCCTTCGACGCGACCTGCTTCTACCTCTCAAAGTTACCATGCGCTCCTTACTTGTTGGTACATGGTTGGCGCTCTTAAGCTCTAGGGTGTTCGCTGGAATGCCTAGCAAGATCTACGGTGTAAACTTGGGTTCTTGGTAAGTCTGTTTGAACACCATGTTTGCATTGGTCATGGCTGACGGGTATTTTACGTAGGTTGGTCCTTGAAGCATGGATGCTGCCCCAGGGTGTGTATACTATCCTTCTCGCGTCGCTAGCAAGAAACTTACTCGGCATACTCCTATGACAGAATGGTTGGACATGGGTGGCCAGTCCTGCACGACCTGTTCGGACTGCATCGCTACGGAGTCGTGAGTCTCTCGAATCTCGCAGTTAACAACCACAAACCTAGGCTGACATCGCACAGCTCATTCGCCAGAGCCTATCCCACCACTGTGGACCAAACTTTCGCCAAACACTGGGATACCTGGTTCACCCAGGACTACGTTTCCCAGCTTCAAGCAGCCGGCATCAATACCGTCCGTGTTCCCGTGCGTCCTTTCTATTCATCCCGGTGGTTGTTCCGTTGACGTGACCTCGTCCCGAATCCCAAGTTGGGCTACTGGATCGTCGAGGCCCTGGTCAACAGACCCGAGGAGATGTACCCACGGGGTGGTCTGGCGTACCTCGTGAGTACATACCACACACTTAACGCCGTGCTGCGAATTTTGCGGGGATATTTTATGTTGACGCGGGTCACGGTTGTGATAATTATAGCGTCGTGGATTAGGATGGCTCAAGGACGCTGGGATCAATGCTATTTTGGATCATCATGCGCTGCCCGGAGTGCAGACGCCGAATCAACAGTTCACCGGAAAGTGAGTATTGCGTCCGTCATTGTATAACTGTATCCAGACGTTGATGAACATCGTAGCTGCACGACGGATATTCAGTTCTACGTGAGTGCATGGGTACTGGTGTGAACGGGCTGGGGGTTGACTGCTCCACAAAACAGACCCCTTATAACTACCACCGTGCTTTGGTGTGGACAGCGGTGATGACGACGCTTGCGCACATGGACTCTAACTTTGGCAGCGTTTTCGCCATTGAGGCCGTCAACGAACCTATCACCGACGCGAACGAGACACCGGGCTACGGAACCTGTGCGTCAAGCTTAACCTTATGCTTAATGCCAACTGGGATTCTTGCTAATGCATTATGTGACAGTTCAAAAGAACTTCGTGCAAACCGTCCGCGCCGTCGAACTTGTCCTGGGAATCACAATCCCCGACTTTTCCTCACTTAACGTCGGGATGTCCAGCAGCAACTTCACTGCTGCGCTCGGCTCCGCGGCCGGAGCGTCAGTTCTCAACCCCGCTGTGCAGGCTGCGCTCACCGACGCTGTGCCTATCATCTTGGAGATCGCGGCGGAGTTCGGTATGCAGAGCGCGTTCACATCGGAGGGGTTCCAGTCGCAGAGGAGCGCTTTGACGACCAAGTGAGTGCTTCCACTAAATTGCAGGCGAGGGATGTTACTAAGGATTGGACGTGATCGCAGCTTCATGGATATCAATTGGCAGTATGACAACCCACCGAATCCGGCTAACGCTGCGATTGGGCCGCAGGGATACGACAACCATCTCTACTATTCGTACGGTGTACGCGCTCCGTACTTTTCTCATCCGCTGTAGGCTCACTTTTATATGCGTCAGGGCGTGGCCAATGCGACTCCCGAAGCATACCTCACTAGTGTCTGCAGTGAGCACTTACCATCCCTTCCTGTCTCCTATCTTGGCGCTCACGAATCACCTTCAAAGACTTGAACCGCATTCAAGCAGATGCAGCTCTCGGTGACAACCCGCTCTGGTTCGGCGAGTGGGGTCTGCCCACGCAGTTCGACGCGACGGACGAGTTCCTCTATCAGTGGGCCGATGCGCAGAAGTACGCGTATAGCCAGGGCGCCGGGTGGATTGTTAGTGCTCGCGTTTCATCACTCGCACGCTGAATGCTGATAACCGCTGTGTAATGCAGTTCTGGAACTTCAAGACCGAGATATCTGATTTGACGAACGGGACCGCGCTCGCGCGCCAGTGGTCCTACCTCGAGGCGCTCAAGATGGGCTTCTTTACGCAGGACCCGGCGCAGCTGAACGACCCGAACGTCTGTGCACCGTATATTAATAGCACTTCGTCGTCGTCTTAGACGAATGGGCGGCGTGAAGGTGACGGATGACGATGTATCACGATCTTTCTTGATTATTTGATGGGACATGACGAACACAGACTATTCCCGAGTGTACCTCAAGGGGTTGCACAGCGGCCGATCATTACGAGCGGTTATGTATTAAATACCAGATGTTGCTATTCCTCGTTCGTATATAGCGGGCCATGAATGTATAGGGTGTATTATCTCTTTGATATTACCATTGGTACTAGCGCGGCAGAACACGCTCAAGCCACTGATAAATATGCTGTAGCTCGTTCGCCGGCTGCGGAGGCATATGTCCGTAGCCTTCGTAGACATGTCTTTCAACCCACCCGCCATCTTCGCCTCGCGGATCTGTAGGTAGTTCCTCGCCTTCATTGTTTTCCCATTTATTTCTCGCGTGTATGAGTTTGTAAAGTGGAACAGGCGAAGGTCCAGAGGAGAAATACTTTCCTGCTAGATCTTCAGTGCCCTGGATGCAGGCATCGACGTAGATTACTCTGTCATCCTTTCCGTGTCCCCAAAAGACTGGAATCTCGCGTGCATGTGGTGCGACAGACTATGCAGCAGAATGGAACGTCAATAACGGACCATCGTGTTCGATAGTCAAAGTCTGTACCTTAGCAAAGACCTTCTTGATAGGGATATACCCACTGACTGACATCACACCCGCGAGGTTCCAACCATCCTGGCCGCTGTCGCGTGTTTTATTTCCAGTAAGCCCGGCTAATACAGAGACGACCGCTCCCTGAGAGTGGCCCGCAAGAACGATGCGATGTTCGGGAATTCCGCTCGCGCATTCGTCCTCGATCAACTCGTCGATGTATCGAACAGTCTCCAGAAGACCAGGCCCGTCCTCGCCTTCGTAAGGATCATTGGGATCGACGGGAAAGTGTTTGTTCGGGTTACGTCTGTCTTTATGCGAGACTATGACGTCGAACCAGCCGCGTTTCATCATGCCGTGGTCCTTCGTGATGGGCCGCAGCGGTGCGTACGGAAGGATCCATTTGATGTGCTGGAGGTTTGAGTTCTTCTTGTCCCTGCAGTATTTATAGATGCCGTCAATATCCTGGGGCATTTCACCAAGACCCTGAACGCTGCTTTCAGTTCATAGTCTAGCCGTCTGCAGATAAGGGGTGGATGGCTGACTGACATGGAGGAGGAAGACCGTGGCCGTATGTTCGCCTCGCGGGGGAACAACCAGAGGTTTCTCCATCTTGAATGCTGCCATAATCATCCAGTGCCTCGTAGAGGGCGTGAGTGATTTGTTCGAGGTCGAGGCTGGGTATGGGTATCGTACAGAATAGTGAAAGAAACGTAACGAGAGTGTTGACCAAGATCAAGTCGCGTTGTGGAGTCGGTCCTCGGAGCCGGCAGTCGTACCGATCACCGAGTAGCCGGGGAGTCAAAAAGCTGTGTGGCTGTGCAAAACGTTGAGATACGCGCTCACTGTCACAAGCAACGAGCTCAAACACCATGCCTACCCCGTCATCGCGACCACAGAAGAAGGTCCGCATCGAGAAGCCTTCATCAACGAAGAGCAAGCCTCACCATACAGCATCCAAAGAAAAACAAAAGGCCTCATCAAAGCCACTAAAAGCGCCATCACCACCGCCTCCCTCCTCGACGAAGTCGAAAGGCAAGCAGAAGGCCAAACCCCAAGAGAACGTACAAGGCCTGGGCGATGGGTCCATAAAGGATCTCCCGCGTGCATTCACCATCGTCGTCGGCTCTTACGAAAAGCTCCTATATGGCCTGGATGCATCTCTTGTTCCCTCTTCCTCTACCTCGGGTTCAGAGCCCTCGTACGACATCGTACTCAAGCCGACCTTCGCATTCCCTGCTCATGTATCGTGCGTCAAAGCTGTCGCAGCGTCTCCAGGCGGGAAGTGGTTAGCGACAGGGGCAGCCGACGAGATCGTCAAGTTGTGGGATCTTCGGCGTCGAAAGGAGCTGGGAGGGTTGATGCACCACCAAGGTATGCCTCAGCCCGAACCCCCTTTTCACCTCCCAGCCTCAGTTTACCTTATGTATAGGTTCGATCACCCAGTTACATTTTCCCTCACGGGCCCACCTCCTCTCGGCTTCGGAAGACGGCAGCCTCGCCCTCTTCCGCGCACGCGACTGGTCGCTTTTGCGGGCACTCAAGGGCCATACAGGACGCGTTAATGCCCTCGCGGTGCATCCATCTGGAAAACTCGCGCTCAGCGTCGGTCAAGATCGTACCCTTCGGCTATGGGATCTAATGCGGGGACGAGGGGCGGCCAGCACGAAGTTGGGCAAGGGTGAGCTTCCAGAATCAATCCTGATGAGAGGAAACCAGAATATATGCGTGCGTTTTGTAGAAGGAGAACTCGTAAAATGGTCAGCGACGGGAAAGTCCTTTGTCGTGCAGTACCAATCCACCATTGATATCTTCACAAGCGTGCGTCTTCCGCCTTTTTTCAGCCCTCCCACTGGTTGACGTGGGTTGTCTTTATCACAATACAGGACATGGCCTTACGTCACTCTATCAAGCACCCTTCCCGAATTCATTCTGTACTCTTCTGCAAACCCTCTTCTACTGACGCCGATGGCGAGTTCTTGGTTATTGGTGCTGAAGACAAAAAGGCCACCGTATACTTCGTACCTGAGGATCCAGATATAGCACCCTACTTGGTCGCTGAGTGCGTGGGCCACGAGAACCGGTATGTTGTCTTTAGCAATGCAGAATTGACCACGACATTGAGTTGGCCCTTAAAGCGTCAAAGCGGTCGAAACCATCCACATCGCCCTGCCCCACTCTTCGTCTCCACCCGACATTACGCCTAGCACCCTCCTCGTCTGCACAATCTCCTCTGACGGAAAGATCCGCGTTTTCGATCTCGCCAGCGTTCCCTCAACATCAGCGTCTTTGAAACCGAAATCGGTGGTTGCGATCGAAGCCAAGGCAGAGTACGACACACGCGGCTCCCGGCTTACATGCCTGACTGTCGCCTCGCGGGAGCTGACATCAGACGCAGCCGGAGAGGGTGAAAAGACGAACGCTAATGGAAAGCGGGAGAGGGACGACGAAGAAAGCGACGAGGGTGAGGCTGAAGATGACGGATGGGAGGATATGCCTGACAAAGAGGGAGAGGAGGTTGAAGAAGAGAGCGAAGAGGAAGAGGAAGGAGAGGAAGAGGAAGGAGAGGACGAGGAAGAAGAGGAGTAAGCTAGTCGCCTACTTTGCGTTTGCTATCGTTCTGCTATTCAGGACACATGCCTAGCCTATACCGGCCACATACCAAAAACAACGCTTTCGTTCGAAGCGAACATGTAGACGTTGGATCAGGTATTAAAGCTGAACGCCACGTTCCAGCGCATTCCGATCATCGCTGTTTTCAACGAGCGATACCCTAGCTGTCTATGGTATGTTTGATGCAGGTTATTTTACACATGCTTCTCAAGGGCCTTTCACAGGCAATACGATATCTCTTCTTAGGTGCGGAGGCGCCCGCGGATGAAGCGGTGTAGTGAATTGACCGTTGCGGGAAGTAGAGATGTCTCTTTGCCACAGATGACTCCTCTCATAGCCCCTCGAGGCGAAGCATCTTCTTGACGAGTGGATGATGTGTCTCGGCTCCCTCTTCGCTGTCCATTGTTCAACTGGAACCCCTGTAACAGGTTCCTCAGGAGCTGTCGTTAAAATGACGAGCGGTCCGTAAGTGCAAATTTCTCCCGCTTGCCACCCTCGTTCGTTCTCTGCTCACTTTACTCTGCCATAACGCTCCCCTCCTCACCGCATGTCTCGGCGCATACGACTCGAATGGAATCGGCGGGACGCCATCTTGAAGAACAACACCGATCGAGAGGATGCCTCCGCCCGAGGTTCGCCCGTTCATCTCGACAGGGAAAACCCGCCTACTGGCGTTCGCACCCCAGACGGGCTCATGTGGGCGCATGATCCCGAAGCGTTTTTCTGGGTTGCAAGAGACGCTCAAACTGCTTCCCGCGCTGAGAGAAAGGAGAAGGAGAAGGAAGCGTGCATGATTAAGGCGACGAGCAACTTAGGAAAGGAGGATGATAAACCATGCTTGGAAGAAGCTGGCACTGTTCAGAGCGGGAATGGCGGAAAGGGTGAGCAGGAACAAGATGCAATGCACCATCCCGATGGCGAAGACGCGATGGACGTGGATAATGAGGAAGACGACGCCCCCGCCGACGACGAGGAAGCAGAGATGCGGCGAGAGATGACGGTATACTCGCTGAGCATGATCCAGGACGCATTGGGGCCTTCGGATCCGGCGCTTGCAGCCCTTCCACGCGTCCAGCCTGTGCGCGTGCGACCGTGGCCGAGGCTTATTCTGCCTTCAGCTCCTGCCCAGGACTTGGAGAATCAAGGGAGGGTGAAAGCCGCTCACGCGGTTGAGTCGCCCGATTACCTCGAATCCAAATGCCGGCTCTGTGAGCAAACTTACCTCTTGCGGGGTTTCATCGTTCATCACTCTTTCTACAGTGTCGTCTCTCTTGGCTATGGATGATCCTCCGACGCGGTCCCTGCAAAACAACTTTCTGCCTGCGCCGACTATCACCCTCGAGAGAACGACGGCAGAGGATGACCTCTGCGTTGGTCAACATCGGCTGAGTTGGGATCAAATTGTCAGAGACTTGCGCAGACGAGGTTGGTAACTGTTTCATGTCCCCCCTAGTCCGTGATGATATTGATGTTTCTGGTCCCAGACAGGATGGAGGAAAAGTATTTCACTCAAAATCGTACGCAAATTCTTCCCCTCCGCTGTGAAGAATACACATTCTCCTGTCCCCGAAGGTCGTTGCGACTCGAACCAATGCAGCTTGATGCCCTCTAATCGTAAGAAGGTAAATCAGACTCGTCTTCTGATGTTGCGTACGCTCGCATGCTTAGTCACCGCTGTGCAGCATGGGTCGGAAAAAGCTGTGGTAAATCTCGAAGAGCCAATACCCACGGACCACCTACCGGATGTGCTCTTGGTGGACGTTCCAGATAGTCCTATCACCCGCCACGAACTAAGCGCCACTGGCCCTTTCGAAACGAGTCTCTACGTGCGCGCCGTTCTACGAAACGGTGAAATGGAACCTGTGGTTAAAGCTGGCCTCGAGGCTTGTTCGTCTTCGTCAACTGGATATCTGGACTTTTCCACGGCGAAGCATACAGGAACTGGACACCACTCGCGCGTTTATTCTGTCCAGCTGTCGCTAGCTAAGGGCGTGCAGATTAGGGCGAGTGATGGCGACGACTCGGACCCTTCGACAGTCCGAGTGGCCGCGAAGATGGCGATAGACAAATCCTCGGCTCGTACGCTCCTGACAAACGAGGCGAAGATGTACCACAGGTTCCCGAGCTCGCTTTCGGAGTCGTGGATGGGATATAACCTGGTGCCGCCCATGTTGGAGCCCGTGCCTGCAAGCGCGGTCATTCCTCAATTCTACGGGTACTATGTACCTGCGTGGCGCGGGTGCACGGAGATTGACGATAAAGCGAAAGAGAGTCCGATATTGCTTATGGAGGACTGCGGGAGTCCGGTCTCCAAACGCGATCTGTCTGAGGATGAAACGTATGTATTTCTTCTGCCTGCATCATGTGGATATGACACTGACGCGATTTGTGGCCGACGCATAGGAAAGAGATATTCTCGATGTTCTTGCGTCTCCATCTGGCAGAGTTTATCCACCTCTCAGCCTACCAACGCAATATCGTCTTTCAGCCGGGTCCGCTCACGATCCCGCCGCACCTCCGCTCCAAGGGCACTCCTAGTTTCCGTGTCATTGACTTTGGGCGCACGAAGGATTTCAATGCATTCGAGGAGGAATATACAGGGAGCTCACAGGAGATCCAAAGATCGTGGCAGCGCCACAAAGATTATGATATCAACGACCTGCGATCCGAGCTGGAGCTGCACTTGTATCTCTCTGGAACGCTGAAGACTGCGTTGTATGTTCGATCATGCTGATTTCCGGTATTCATCACCACGGATGGAGGGTAATGACGGTGCTTGGCTCGGGATCGAATAGATTTGCTGTAAGATGGAGAAAGCGATACCACTGTGATTTGTACCTGTTGGCGTATTCAAGGAGAGTTGAGCCTTGTAGGTTATTGTTGTTTAAATTTGCACAATGCGGCCGTCAAAAAGGTTTTTGGCTCTTTCTTTCTTTTCATGTACTACTTGCTCTCTGAAGGTTCGTGAACGCGGCCAGCTTTTATTCTCTGATATCCTAGAGTATGATGGAGCAGGCCGTACAGCCCCCGGGAGCGCTGGTCGTGAGTACTACATCAAACTGCAAATTGAAGCTGTCGAAGGCATCCTTCATTCAAGACTTGGGATCGTACAGTCTTTACACCGAGGACACGGGTGTTTGAAACACAGGGTGGTTTTAATCTCCACGAGGCTTCCAAGAGTAAGTTCGCGACGAAGCTCAGAACGGTGCTAGCGCGCTGCGGTGACAACGAAGTTACCATACTCATAGTTTCTATTTTTGAATGCCAGCAAAACCAGCGGTGTTAGATCATAAGGTAGAGAACAGAAATAAAGGTCATCAGCTCTCTTTTTCGGCTGGAGTTAATCTGGGTGGGCTAGCAAGTGCCAGACGCTTTCAGCTTAAATTTGTTCGATGAGCTCTTGGCGAGCCCCACAGTCGGAGCACCGTGCGAACCCGGAGCCAATGAACAACGCGTCAACGTTTCAACGTGAGCGCGTCTCCGACCAAATTCCCCTGGTGACCCGCCTTCGATGCACACGAATCTGGTCAGACCTCTGCTACCGGCTGATGTATGGAAGATGACTCGCTTCAAGCACATCCCTACGAACCTCTGCTCAAATCCATGGTCGGGGGTACTTCGGGTCCCTTGGTTGTGGCAAAAATGAACTCTTCTATGCTGATGATTGCCTCCGCATTAAACGCCTTCTCAGAATCTCAATGTATGTGTCGAAGAAACACTCTGAGGTCTGATCATGACTCAATGAGCTGTGACAGATAATTTAGGTTCGCCCTGTCCAGACACCCTGACTGTGACGGCGCGTAGAATGCTATAACTGCAACCTTGCTCTTCGCTGCACTTACCTCACCCCCTTCCCTCACTTCCCTTTTGTTTCCGCACGCGTCCGCTCTCTCCGACGCATCGACCCTCCTTTGACGCACCCTAGTCACTCTTTTCATACCCTACTTTCCCTCCATCGCAGTAATGCGTCTTCTCTTCGCCAGTGTTTGGCTGGCGTCGTTGCTCACCAGCGTGCTTGCTGGAATGCCCGACAAGATATACGGTGTAAACTTGGGCTCATGGTGAGATTTCGGGCTCGTTCCTCCTTCTCTAATTTGTTGACGAGAGCGTCACCGTCTTGCACTAGGTTGGTCCTCGAGTCATGGATGTTACCCCAGGGTGAGCAAAGCCATTGACACTTCATGAGCCACAAGTCCAAAGTCGCTGATGGTGTTTCAGGGTGGCTGGATATGGGCGGGCAATCATGTCAAAACTGCCAGGACTGTATAGCTACGGAGCAGTGAGTATAAAGTTCCTTCCTACGATGTCAACCATCACCTCATGGTATCCAAGCGCGTTCGCGAAAGCGTACCCTGAGACCGTGGACGAGAAGTTTGCGCAGCACTGGGAAACCTGGTTCACCCAGGATCATGTCTCCGAGTTGAAGGCCGCTGGCATCAACACGGTCCGCATTCCGGTGCGTACAGTTACTCTTACACCCCCGACGTAGGTTCTACACGATACTAACTCTCTTGCAGCTTGGCTACTGGATCATCGAGGCTTTGGTGGACCCGTCGCACGAAGCATACCCGAAGGGTGGTCTCAAATACCTCGTGAGTTCACCGGGTCTCAGTGGATTGGTAAGGTTCGCCAACCATGATATATCTAGCGTCAAGGTCTCGGCTGGCTCAAGGACGCTGGAATAAGCGTGATCCTTGATCACCACGCTCTGCCGGGTGTACAGTCAGCCAACCAGCAGTTCACCGGAAAGTGAGTACATAACTTACATAGCGCATACAAGCGAGTCTTACCAGTGATTCCTTCAGCTGCACGGACACGCCCCAGTTCTACGTGAGTTGAAGTTGTTCCTACAGCGAGTGGAAGTTCTGCAGCTAATCATGGATATGCCACTTCAGACCCCTTACAATTATCACCGCGCGCTTGTCTGGACGTCAGTTATGACCGCCCTCACGCACATGGACCCCAACTTTGGTAGCGTCTTCTCTATCGAAGCCGTCAACGAACCTACCATGAATGCCACCCAGACCCCTGGATACGGTGACTGTATGTACTCTATCTTCTAGTCCTCCACCACATGCACGTTGCCTTGTTGCTAAATGAGTTTATACTTAGTCCAGAAGAACTTCGTCCAAGTCGTCCGCACGATCGAGCTTATCATTGGCATCCCTGGTATCGACCTCAACCTTGGCCTCAACCCCGACGCGGACATTCTCGGTCTTGGTCTCGGCACCAACTTCACCGCCGCGTTGGGCTCAGTCGCTGATGCTGCCGCGGCTGCGCTTAACCCTGAAGTGCAGCTTGCGCTCGCGGATGCGGTGCCCATCATTCTTGAAATCGCCACTGAGTGTGGGCTGGAGAGTATCTTTACGCTGTTGGACTTTATGGATACGAAGCGGGATCCTATTGTGACTAGGTAAGTGACAGTCCGGGTGAGGAACAGTGCAAGTTGACTCTTCTTATCTTAGCTTCATGGATGTTAACTGGCAGTACAACAACCCGTCGAACCCTGCTGATGCTAAAATCGGACCGCAAGGATACGACAACCATCTTTACTATTCGTACGTTATAAGTCCGTCGTATAAGCTACAACAATCTAACATGCTTTCTCACAGATTCGGTGTAGGTGATCATGTTCTAGGGTCACCCGAAGTAGACTAATGTTCCGCAGGGTGTTGCTGACTCGAACCCGGAAGCGTACCTGATCAGTATTTGCAGTAAGTGCCGTGATAATCTCATTGCCCGATATCACATTGCTCATCACTCTGGTGCCTTTAAGACCTGAACCGCATTCAGAACGACGCCAAACTCGGAAACACCCCTCTGTGGTTCGGCGAGTGGGGTCTGCCAACCCAGTTCAATGCAACCGACGCGTTCCTCTACAAGTGGGCTGACGCGCAGAAGTATGCCTACAGCCAAGGAGCTGGATGGATCGTAAGTTTACCTTCCGCCGTCACTCGCAATCTCATCTGATATCAATGCACTCGACGCTTTACAGTTCTGGAACTTCAAGACCGAGATCTCGGCGTTGACCAACGGAACTTCGCTCGCGCGCCAATGGTCCTATCTCGAAGCCCTCAAGATGGGTTTCCTCACGCAGAACCCGGCGCAGCTGAACGATGCGGATGTGTGCAAGCCCTACATCGGGAAGACATACACGTCGACTACCATGAACGCTGTTTTGACGAGTGCTGCATCCACTAGCACCGGTCCTGCCGCCCCCGCCGCGACCACTGCTGTTACTGCGACTGCGGCGGACAAGACGACCGGCAGCGAGTCGTCTGGTGCTCCTCAGAACACTGGCTCTGCCCCGACGGAGACCTCTGCGAATGGTACGCTCCCCACTGGCACGCCTCTCACCAAGGCCCCGAAAATGCGCAAGGCTCTCCAAGCCCATAGACACTCGGGTGGTCACTACTTCTGAGTGAACAACGAACGAGTAGAAAATGATTCCTTTCCTTGTTTGCTTCTCATCTTCGCGTATGATTCAACTTAGTGATCACGTACAGTTTACTTCGGGTGTTTGAGCGACCTTTGTTTTACTTGGTAATTACTGGTTTCTGTAGTGAGTTCGCCGTCTTTCTTATGAACGCATGAGCTAGTAGGAATTTCGCTGCCTTATATTTAAAAACAAATAATCGCTGTTCAAGCATCACCATGGGTTCCTCCATTTCTCGATTCTGCACTTATCCCCCATCTGAGAGGTTTCATGTTGATACTGGGTACGTTGCACTGAGATATACAGTGCAAGTTAAGTTTCCTCTACACTAACTTCTGCGTGTATCCATCCGGAGGAGCGTGCATTTTATGGAACTGTGACAGTAGCTGCAGGGCATCGACTTCCAATCGGGGTTTTTTCAACTCATTCACCTTATTGTGAGACTTTTGCTTCCTGCGCAAGGCAGATTATTGGTCTTGACCCGCAGTTCGCCTACTTCTGGCTCTCGGGTATTCACTCTTTATCCAACAAACAATAGCATCGCACAACTTGTTCAAACGCAGTATCCAAGGATTATTATTATACACTAAAGTCGATACAAAATTCTGCGCAGTGAAGTAGCTAACAATTAGCTTTTGCGATACAAGGACTATCGAGGAGGTGAAAATGAATAACCTTGATGTAAAGTCAATATTAATGGCATTCTTCAATACTGAGGACCTTGAGAAGGGATTGGGTAACCGTGCCCCGGAAGGTTGTAGCGAGGCATGGTGTTGCCGAAGCCAGGAATAGGAGCGTGGCGATCGTAGTATGGCGCCGGAATATGGCGCTGATGCGCCTGGTATGACGTCTCGTTCCTCATAGCAGCGGTCATGTTCGCAGTCGAAGTCGACGAGGTCGACGCGCCATGGTCGGATCTCGGGTATTGATAGTACCCGTGATGACCGGATGAGGAAGCTGAAGGAGCGGAGTTGATCTGGTGCTCCGGCATCGTGCGAGGTTGCATATCCATCGCGTACGCGTTTCCCTGCTCCCATCCTAGATTGTCGCTCCCAAGGGATGAACGAGGGGGATATTGGTACGTCCGCCCGCCAGAGGTGGAAGGGGGGTAGCCAGCGGAAGAAACTGCCGGCTGTGCGGACATGGCTGAGGAAGCCGTGGTCGCGTTGGTGGTTCTCTTACGTTTGTTGCTCTCTTCACCGCGGTGGGTGAAGAGGGCGTAGTCATCGCCATCGTCTTCTCTCTGTCTCTTGGATCGAGAGTTGACGGGCTCTCTGTTTTCTTTCTCATGGGCGCGTTGCTTTGCTTTGACCGCCGTTCGAGTAAGAGTCTGCGCAAGCAAAACAATCAGCCAAGTCAGCGATGAAGCGGTAATCGAGGTGCTTTACCTTTTGTTTCACTTCGATTACGTCAACAGGGGATGAAAACCTGCTGTTCGAAGGCCTGTGTGCTGTGTAGACGGGCTCGCGTTGGGCGATCTCAAGTCGCGGGTCCAGGAACCCTTCGATTGACTGGGATGGTCCTAGAGGAGGCAAGAATACGTGAGTTATATTGATCTCGGATCGCGATATAATCAATTGACAAACCTGAAGGAGACGTCTTAGTGGACGACGACACGGCGGACTCATCGGTCGCGCTCTCAACACCCCGCACGAGGCCACCCATTGATGCGTTCCGAGCACGGCTTTGGTAGTACTGCGAGGAATGAGTGTCTTCACGTTGAAGAAAGTAGAACTGTACTCACCTTTGCGAGTTTTACCGAATCTTTTCCCCAGTTTATCGAATCCATCTCTCCGAGTGCCTCTATGGCCTTGTCGATGCATGTTAGGAAAAGTTGTTCCACCTCTTTGTTACCGTTGTATTCAGGAGGTCCGTTGCCGATCATGTCACATAGCCTTTTGTGCAGCCAAAGTCCGTAGGGACTCCAGACGCACTCGTCTACGTTTCTAAGATCGGTAGGACGCCTATTCATGGTCTATAAACGTTTCAACGGCGATGAGTATGCAGCAATCAAGTTGATATCACCGCCACTTACCCACACCTCCGGCAGTGGACTTAGGTTGCTGAGACAGGCTTTCATATTTTTATCCGGCTTTGTCAATGGAGTGAACTCTCGAGGGCGGCCGGTGGGGAGAACGTTCACACGGGGGCTTGAAGGTCCGAGAAACGTACTGGCCAAACATCCGGCAAGAAGTGAGCAGAGCATTGCAGTCAGTAGTCGGAAAACTACCTCGAAGCGCCCTGGCGATGCGACAACCCCTCCGTCGGAGGAGTACCATAATGGGTGCTGATGGGAACAGGCTGCTAAAATGTGAGCATTCTGAAGATTATCAGAGCTCGATATACTCACATTCGTCCGTGTAATCAAGGGTCCTCCTGCACCAGACATAGTCTGAGAAATTGGGGAGCTGTACGCGGTGGCGTTGCTTGCGGCGCTGAGAGGGGATGACACGTGAGGAGCATTGGAGAAGGGGTTGAAGTGAGAGACGTCGCGGTTGGTGTACCGTTCTGAAGAGACGGCGCCGGGAATCGCTAGGCCATCGTTGGTG
The DNA here is from genome assembly GCF_000271625.1 of Coniophora puteana RWD-64-598 SS2. NCBI lineage: Eukaryota > Fungi > Basidiomycota > Agaricomycetes > Boletales > Coniophoraceae > Coniophora > Coniophora puteana. Next base: position 548,106 of record NW_006913069.1, on the reverse strand, counting down.
ATATCAGCCTGTGGCAAAGGTGCATGACGATAAGTGAACTCTGGGTTTTCAGAGAGAGGTAGCGGCCGTGTTTGATGTGCGACTGAGGTTGGTGTTGTATAAGGGGGAGTGCCGTTAACAGAGGACGAAGCGTGCGTTAGAGTGTCGTAGGGAGTTGTCGACGAAGTCGTGTTATCCACACCAGGGGGACTGCCTAATGCTGAGAACGAGAGAGGATGCGCGCTTTCGGATGGCGTCAAGGCGTTAACTTGTAAAGCACCGAAGGCAGCGGTAGGAGACATGTCGTCAAGCCCAAGGTCGAAGCGCCAGCTGTGCGCGAGGTCCCAGTCGATTATGGCATCCGTGCCACTGGATAGGATGGGCGCATCGCTGGACGGCGGAATCAACTCTGCAGTGGGTGGCGGGAACATGTTCCCGGGCATAAAAGCGTCAGCTGGTAGGTGATGGTCTACAGCATCGAGGGTATGGAACAGCGGGTTATGGGATTGATTCATCGTGAGGGGGACGAAACAGAAACAAGAGGGCGGTTGAGGGAAGGATGAGGAGGGGTGAACTGGTTAAATACTCTAGAATGCACAGCAAGTCAGGATCGAAGCGAGTCATGCTCCGAGGCAAGGCAACAGCGGGGCTCAATCGCGCGTTTTGTTGTGGATCCTTGTGGGACATGTTGCGGTGTGACGAGTCTGCCATCAGACAATAATATGAAGTGACATGAGGCTTCTTTTCAGGGACTCCCCTGGTCCAGTCACGTCGGTTCTGGACCTTCCATGTTGGCTTCCCCTGTACTCCGTTTGAGGCCGTACCCGTTTAGACGGTCTTGCGCATAGTACTGCATCTTCGGAACCCGTTTGTTTTGCTACCCTGCAGTGTATTCGTGACGTATGCTCTTCTTCCGCAGGACATAATGACGCATCACGTACTCTGATAGCTCGGAGTGGCAGCCACGGCGAGTCGGCGACGACAGAGATTCTATTGAAGCCACCATATCATGATCGACTACCCGAGACGTCGGCTTCATTTGAGAGATCCGCCGGGTCTGAGATCCTCCGTTGCGCCAATCATACCATCAAGGCTTCTCGAGGATGACAGAAGCATATTCTCTCCTATTCTTTGTCTCGAGGTACCTGTCTAAGCACGCAACATCACTGACCGTAGCATCCGATTTTAGGTAGATGTTTTAAGCGCTTAACAAAGTTCACGCCCTCACAACAATAGCGCTTGTGCCTAGCAAGGCGCAAAGGGTTTGTAAGGCGGCGAAAAATGATGAGGAAATCTAATGTTTCCCGAAAAAGCCTAGTCCAACATGTCAGACGTTTAGACTTCTGCCAACAAAGTCTGGGAAGTACCCTGAAATACCAAGGCAGCCGTGATCGGCAAGATACTTCCGCTTGTCAACACGTTCGCGACGCAGTACTAGTGCTGCCGGCATTTGCGTGCGTGAGTGTCAATTAGCGGAGTCGCTCTGTTGTTCTATCTGAGACGCACTGGGATAATTCAAATATATCAGGGAACTCCTGAATACCCACGTGGATGCTGTGTTCAAGTCTGGAAGCTAGATGGGGGAGAGGAAAGCCCTGACGCTGTAATGATCATTATGATGGATATATGGCTAGAACAGACTAGCAAAGCCGTGATGAGCACAAGACGAGCAAAGTGAGTACAAAGTATAATCTCTTCCAGAGCAAAGGCACAGAATGGCGAAATGATATGTACTAAGATACATGAAATGGAGTAAAACAAATTCGATACAAATGCAATATCTCAGGCTAAATGTTCCAACAGACTACTCATCTCAGCGCAATGCGAGTAAGACCCCATCCTTCAATGCAAGGACGGGTACCAAAAACAACAAAAATCGAATTAAATGTTCATTAAATGATCCCTCTCGGAGGAAGCAGCGATTTAACCCGGTGAATGATATGGATGGGGTGACTTGTAGGGTGATAGACTTGGACGGATCGAGACTCTTTGAAAATGAGATCGGCGGTTTGACGTCGGGGTACAAGCTATGATTCTCCCAAGCCCCTTTGTCACTTCGCTCGACGTGGATCTCGATTTCGACACAAATCACGATGGGTGGCGTGGAGGAATTTGGAAAGGCGCAGCGACTTTCTGCATAGCGCGATCTATGTTCACAAATGTGTTCCCGGACATCGCGTGCTCGCGTTATGCATCGAGCCTGAGACCATCCAGATGGTCAATTCAACGAAAGCGAGTATCAAATTAACTTTGACTTACCGATTCCTTCATCCATCCCATTCCTTTCTTTCCCGGCTTCCTGACAGAAGAACGGACAAGTTGTGCGCGCGGGCGATTGAAAGCTGTCATGACAGTGTTTCCTCGAGATGAGGCTGATGCTGCTGAAAGAGATATCTTAGCGTGTTATATAGCTGGCGTGGAACGGCGCCTCAACGCTGTGGATAATGGTAGTGCAATCCTGTGATCTGAGTCAAGCTGTACCACCCAAACCGAGTCTCGTACACACTTAACTTGTTTTAGCGATGTATTTCAAATAGCAGCTTGAAGCGCTCTCAGGAACGCTGACAAGGAGAGGCGCCTTTGTGGGATGGTGCCCATTGTCCGCGTGTGGAGGCCTCTGAGCTAGGACTCCCTTGCCTAGGAATTCATGGATTAACAAATACATTTTAAGTGGAAAATGGACAGGTGATTGTGAGATCGAGTCACTGACAGTGAGTATGAGCCCCAACGAGTCGAACAAAGAGTCAAAGGAGCGAAGGATAGCTTGAAGGTGATGTGAAGGAGCTGAGTCAAAGAGGCTGACAAATTCTGGGCCGCCGCCTTCGGCAAAGACCGATGACGCCAGACGCTGTACGTTTCCCGACGCTTGCCGCGGCCGAAGGGCTGACTGACGCTGTGTCGCATATTCTCCATCCTCTTTTCCTCGTCCTAGGTTTGCATATTTTTCATCCCAGGGCTGGTGCAGCCAACGATGCGTCGCGCTCTTGAACTTCCCCTATGTCTTCTTTCTCTGGCACTCCTCGCAGCCGCCCACGAACATCATGATGAACTCACGGAGGAGGACGCCAACGCGCCTATCGATGCAATCCTTTGGATCCACATGGCCCTCCAAGCACTCGTATGGGGCATACTATTCCCTGTAGGAATGGTACTTGGCATCACACGAAGTCGGTGGCACGTACCTCTACAGGTGAGCGCTCTGCACCTTCCTATCCGTATCCGTGTCCGCGTCCAACTTACAGCTAATCCCGGTACTCGCATGGTATAACAATATCAGAGCACAGGAATTGCACTCACAATAGGCGGCATATTCCTTGGACACGCTCACAAGGGGCGCCAGTTCCTTCGCTCTGCGCATGGACCGTTCGCCAAGATCCTCCTGCTCCCTGTCGCAATCCAGCTTGCGCTCGGCGTGTACCTCAAACTGCACATCCACGAGCGTACTATTCGGCCGTATGCTGTCAAGGCGCACGGGATTGTCGGAAAGGCGTATCCAATACTGGGGTGGGTGCAGATGTTGTTTGGGTCGATATCGTTCAGGGGCTATTGTCGGGGCGGACACTTGGGACAGTGTTTGGCGCATTACATCATGGTACGTTGCTTTTGCTCGCATGTGTTGTACCATCGAGCGCGTGTTCACGTTTTAACGCTGGTTTAGGGAAGCGGGTTCATTGCGTATGGCACTATCATGGCTATCATGTTCATCGTCGGCGAGTCTTGGGTGCGGCGGAGCGGGAGGAGCCCAGAATGGTGGGATTCCTGGGTCATTACTCTGTGGGTGCGTACCTTGAACCTTCACTCTACTAATGAATGGACATCTGATCTGGAGTAAAGGGGATTGGTATGTCAGGCCCCATCATCATCCTGGCGTTACGCTTACCCATAGCACAGTCAACACGTTCACCGAGCATCACGGGGGCGCTTGGTCGGTCAAGGACATGCAGCATACGTAAGTCTTCGGACAATCTCACGAACCACAGCCTACTCACCGAGGTGATCAGTATCCTCGGTGTTCTTTGTAAGTTGTAGTAGCGAACTCTGATGCGAGGACCCGAGGCTCACGGAGAGTGTATAGGGTGGACAGGAGGAATGTTAGGCATTTTCTTGTCGCGGAACAACCAGGCATGTCGCCAGAGCTCCTGACATGCGTTATTCCCACTGACATTGCCTATGACCTCCAGCGTTCCGTGATCCCTAGTATTATGTACGATCCGCTCACATGCTCACATAGTAGTTCGGATGACTGACGTACCACAGCATTATCCTCACAGGATGGGCTATGGCAGGACACGCACAGGCGCTTATGATCTCGACGATGGTCAGCCAGCGTTCTTTCACCTCTTCACTCTATTACTTCCTTTCCCCCCTTCCATTGAGCCGAATTAACGCTGTATGGCTTGAACAGGTCCACGCGACGTTTGGCTACACACTCTCAGCTGCCGGGCTTTCACGCATCGTTGAAGTGTGCTTCCTCTCCTCGGCGAGGTACGATGTCCCACCGGTGCAGGGTGATAACAACAGCGAACACACGCTCGCGCCGGGAGATTCGTCAGCATCGCAGGAAGCTGGGAGAGTCAACGCTGAGAAAGCGTTCAGGCATTTGCCACCTTTCGTACGCTTTTCTTTGCGCGTTATCAATCTATGCTCACTTTCATCGCTAGCTATTGGTTGCTTCTGGGTTCGTGTATCGGTCCCATTCGGGGTTGGTGTACGTTTGGCTAATTATATGCGCCTATGCAGAATCCTGTTCATGTCAGCGACGGATGAAGAGCTTGGATTTGCCAACGATGAAGGCATGGACCATGTTACGTACATCCTTATCATGTTCAGGTCCGTCTCTCCTTCCTTTCCTTTCAACCTTTTCTTGTCTTCTTCGTCCCTGTCACATGGCTCGACCCATTCTTCTTTCTTATCGATTCGACTGACACCTCGCTTCAATTTACAGCATCACATTCCTCCTGTATACCCTTGTACTAGCGCTCATTCACCTCTTCACCATCTCGGGCCGAAATGCGTCCTCGAATTCGCAAACCGCTCTGGCAGGTGACAACGCCATTGAACTCACCTCGCCCCGCGGAGCTGCGCCCAAGTGGTACGCTGCTGTGCCGGGCGAAGCGGAGGAGACACATGTGCTCGGTGAAGACGAAGATTAGTGTCAATGCCTCTTCTATGACATCGATGACGGTGGGGTTAGGCATTTGGTGACGTCCACGTGTAAACGACGAGGCGTGTATGCTGTAGTGCCTATGGGCGCTTGTTATCCGTTTGTTTCTCTTTTAGACCTTGTGGTACCTCCTCTCTTACTCTTAGCTTCTGTGTATACCTGTAACCTCTTTGTAGATCGAGACGGTGGCTAACGACATAATATGTACCACTTGAATCAACCTCGGGCGCGACGTCCGAAGGAAATTACAGACACCACCAAGCCAATATCTAGATCTCTTGTCCCTCTCATTAACGTCACAAAGCTGTGCATATCGATGAACCGTCCCGTATCACGACAGATGACCATCTCGCAATTGTCTTTTTTGAGACAAAGCAAAGACGACAAGTGGGCCGCCTGTAGAAGCAGTGGCACAGCCTATGCCTACTTTTAGCCGCGCGGGAACGCCGGCGCTTGCATGCACAAGGGCCGACTCCCGGCATCTCCCGGTCGTCTCCTCGATTTACCAACGACCGTCATTTCTGTCAAGAGCTTGTCAAGAGCGCGGAGGTTTTGCACCTACGGTTGAGGCTCTTGGAATCTACAGCAAATAATATATGAAGACTCATGGCGTGCTCGACGACGTCGCCAATTATTCTCGAAACCTCTTTGCTATGCTAAGGCGACCGGGGCTCGAAATGGGAGCAGGGTACCGATGTCTTGTCCGTACTGGTGGATAAAGAGCGAGCGCTCGAGATGCTCTTGTGTCTTCATCAACCTCAGCTTCAAGTGATACATCTCTTCCTACTCGATTACTTTCATCACCTTCTCCATCGCCATCGCCATCATGACCTCCCATCAATCATCGTCGAATCCCTGCTTCTTCGAGAGCCTTCCAAACGAGCTTGTGGACGACATATTTGTTCATTGTCTACCGGAAGAGCCCTCCATTGTCTCGTCTATTGATGCCCCTCTCCTCTTTCTCGCGGTCTGCAAGCGGTGGAAGGAGATAGCCTTAGCATCGACGCTTCTGTGGAAGAAGGTGTACGTCAACATAGCACAAGAGTTCAAAGATCCATCAGCCGATAGCGAGAAAAGCATACGGAGAATACTTTCGCTTCTCAAAAGGTGGTTCCAGGTGTCTGCAACGGCGGGGCCGGAGCGTACGTTTCAGGTCGACGTTGTCGTTCGTCACGACATGTACAATCTAGCGAGCCCATACCCAGACGCAATCTTTTGCACCCTCCGTCAGCCTGCGTTCCTTCATCGCATCCGCTCAATCGAGTCGTACGGCGTACTCGTTTTTTGCAAGGAGGATCGTCGCCCACACATCCCCACGCCTAGCAGCGCCGCCTGGGACGCTCTTGTCCAAGACCTGTCCTCTCTCCAGACCGTCTCGCACATCGGACGCTTTGACACGCCTCATTTAGGACAGTGGATTCCCCCACGAGAGGAGTACCAACGTGCACGGATCGTCACCGGCGCTTCAAGCCCAACCCCGGGCCCTGCTCTCCTCGTAGACTCTTTCATGGCGGATTCTTTTGTCCACACATGGCACGAAGACCCGATGACGATGCTGCAACGCTTCGTTCCCGTCCCGTGGAACTCCCTGACCACGCTCTCCTTGCGCAACACCATCATACGCGACGAAGCGTGGTATCACCGCCTTCTCAAATCCATCACACAACTTCCCGCGCTCGAGTCCCTCACTCTCCACCTCTCCGGGTTCAACACTAACGGGCCTCACTGGGAACCCTTCGTCATGCCACGTTTGACCCATCTCGAGGTCGTCGGTAACCCGGCGTACATAGATATCGACTACCGCCTCGCGGGGTTTCTCCGTGCGCTCCGCCCTCCTGCTTTGCAACGTCTTGTTGTTAGCCGACAGGAGGATTCGTGTGTGCAACATGGCGCCATCATGACCATCTGGCTCAGGGACCTCCTCGACTCCGCGCCGTCGCTCACCTCGCTCGAGATCAGCGACCCTTACGTTGAGCCTGGAGATATATGGCGCGGCTTGGTCGAGCGGCCGCTGACGCGGTTCAGCCTCCGCGTGTACCCCGCGTACGCTCCTGTCTTAAGACAGCTGGCGAATCCGTTGGTGTGTCCTACCTTAGAGGCTATCGAGTTGGAGGTAGTCCATCCGACGAAGGAGGAATTGGAGCTAGCTTGGGATATTGAGGCGAAAAGACGCGTGGCTAAGGGCGGTGTGCTCACAGAGTTTGTGCTGACGAGTTGCGGGAATGATGAGACGTCTTGAAAAAAAGGCTTCGTACCCTTGGCTTTAGTTTTAATCGATACCCACCCACATATCCTCGTTCCGGTGTACTTTAAAATAAACGACGTGGAATGCTCTATCACTCGAGTTAATCAAACGTGGAGATTCATGGGGAGTATCGAAGGGACATATAGTGTGATCGAAAGGTATACTCGTGGGATAGATCTTGCGCAGTATAGCAAAAATCGGGTTTCTTTACAGTAATGCCTCCCGGTATCAACAGCAAAACCGTAATGCTTACACTCATGTAGAGTACTCTTTTGGCTTCATTCCATGAAGACCCTTGTACTTCTGCGGCCCGTTGCACTCTGCCTCACTCCAACCAAGCGACTGCAGCGCCCCCTCCGAGCACGAGAACACGTCGACTTGGATAGGTCGGCACACCTTCAATGTAGGGTCATCTTCTCCCTCAGATAACTGTGCGTCCTCAGCATGTTTTGAGGAGTTCGAGTCATCCCACATTCGGACGCTGAGATCGCCTCCGGGACAAGTAGACAATGCACAAAGGAGGTCAATGTCGGCGATGAACTCGAAGTAGTCACCCTTTTTGGCAGGGCACGCGCCCATCCAATACTGTATTCGCGTTATCCGCATGTAAAGAATGTAGCTCCGGGAGAGGTATGCAGACCTTATCCTGATCGTTCAGCCCTGTAAGCTGAAAGACGTTGAGGACGTCGTGGACGTCAGATTCGTTGAGTCCGTGTGGTGTTATGGCTCTAGTCAGATTCTGGGAATACACACCCATGAGTCAATGGATGCAAGTTTCACCACGATACAAGGCAATAGCAGGTTACACTTACGCTGTGACAGTGATAGTCGAAGTCCTTCCCAGTAATCATCCGATTGACATAAGGGTCTGCATGCGATGCAAGAACTTGAGCACCCAGTACAACGTATTTCATCAGAGAGCGAGCTGCCTACCACAGCGAGTACCCAGAAGGTCATGTACCCGTCCTCCATTCGAGTCCTTGCCGTAGTCGGCAAGAGAATCGCCAATGATAGTGCACATCGGCCTTAGATAAGGCTGTGAAGGCGCACATCCGAAAGTCAGACCATTATGGATCTGCAAACAGATATGGGACACTCGATTCGTGCTCACCAAGCAGCTCCAAAGCCGATCACCCAGTGAAACATGAGCCGCCTGCAACTGTCTCGTCCTGCTAGCCCACATCCTCTCCCTCGGATTGTGCGCATGCCACAAGTTGAGATCGCCCACCTGGGGCCCATCCGGGAGTGATAGTCTGCAAATCTGTCCAGCTTTGACATACCATGCACGGCCAGACCGGATGGGTACGATGAGGCTGAACTCGCGCTTGCGCTCGAGGTGGGGTAACTTATCGAAGTAAAAAGACGGTGTAGAGAGTGGCCCGCCAGAGGTGGCGTGATAAGCTGCCTCAGTCAGTTTTGGGTCCATGGCTATTGTAGTGTGTTAAGCGGAGATATGATCTTGCGTCTAATTGTCTGCCTGAGTTGCTAATACTGTAGGAACTAAGTCAGTGGGAGGCGAGAGAGTGCGGAGTACTCTTCCGGTGAATGCCGGTAGACCAAGTGGCGTGCGAATGCTGTTCATCACCTTTCCTTGAAGGGCACGATGTCGTGCTCTTGGATTTCCATTAAGCAAGACTTGGAGTCTGGTAACAGGCAAGTCGCTCATGTAGTGAAGTATGATATTCGCCCTGTTCTTGTGCAGTTAATGCCTTCGGAGCTGAATCCGATTCGTGGTCACTTAAGTCTGGCTCGGCTTACTCTCAAACTGACCATTCCAACAGATCTAGCCTGAGGGTACCCGTAAGGGATTACATGCTCGGAGGATGTACACTACGAGTGCGCATCCGCAGTAAAGCCGCATAAACCTCTCATTTTCATTTTCTCCTCTCCAGGAACCCGCCCATGACGGCGAAAAAACCACACCGTGACCTTCATCCCTTTCTTGCAGGCTATTCTCCTGCCTGCTCCAAACAGCGTACTTCAAGTGCATGAGTGGCCATATAACGGAAGCAAGCTGGAAGTCCCGTGGGTCACATTTCATTGAGCAAGCATGATAACACAGCCCGCTGAGTTCGTCCGAAGATAAGGTCAATTGCCATGACACACTTACGTTATGTTTTCGGAGGCATTCCGGACAGCAACAAGCGCCCAAGTTTGATTCAAAGCGACCTTCGGAAATTCATGTCGTTGTCTCTCTTCAGACCGTCAACCACGCAGCGCCGTCTTGCCTTCTCCTGCTGCCAACCGCCCTCCCTTTCACTTGTAGTCCGAGATCATGAGGCGAAGAGTATCACAGCTCTTGCGTATACGTGGTAGGTAGACACGTTTCGATGCGGTTACTGGCTGACTAACGTCGCAGCAACAGATCGCCCTCCGCCCACCCCTCCACCTCAGACCGAGCCATGGTATCGGCCCAGTAACGCTGACATGCATTGGTGCCTCCGTCTTCCAGAGACGCTTGGGCTTATCTTCGACTTCGTTGAGGACCGGGACACCCTGTTATCTTTGGCACGCGTGTGTACTCAGTTCGTAGTGATGGCCACCGACAGACTCCCTCAGCATCTGAGCAATATCTACGAGCTCCTGATGGCTCTACCACACGACCTATGGGAGCTGAAGGTTCTCCGCGACAAGAGTGTCAACAAGAGATGGGATTACCTCCTGCCATGGGTTATTGTACGTACTCGATAAAGCAGTGAACGCCAAGTATGATTCACATGTACCTCACTTTGCCAGACTTTTGTCCGCGAAGTGACACCAGAGGAATGGAAGATTTTGCTTGTCAAGACCGCCAGAGTCAAAACCATCGGCGTACGCAGCAACAGACTAGATTATCCAAGCAATACAACTTCAACCGACCATGATACTCAGGATCCACGCGTATTCCGAGGGAGGATCCTTGAGCCGGATACCACAGTCGTGGAAGCGCTCTCCAAGTGTCCCGCTGATATCCTCTTCCCAAACCTTCGATGTCTCCGAGGCCAAATACCGGGGTCGCTCATACCCAAAGTCTTGTCGCCTAGTCTACGTCATCTTCAAATCTGCACGCTGGAGGCCGGGCGCGGGGACATATGGTATAACCGCATCCCCACTGCGGCAGAATGCTGTCCGGAGCTTCGCTCTTTCGTGGTGGTGTGGGACAACGACTATCTCCTCATTGACAGTGTGGCCGATCGCTGTCGCTTGGTTCCACACTTCGTTTCGCAATGGGATCATCTCCAAAGCTACACAGGGCCGGCAGACGAGCAAATCCTTTACCACTTCAGTCGTCTTCCAGAGCTCGAAAGTTTGGCAGTATGGCTAGACTTGGAGCGCAGTGTCCGTCCAGCCGGTGCTACAACCGGTAACAGGCTTAGAAAGCTGCGCTCCCTCCGCTGCCTCACCAGCTCCTTGGAGCACATTGTCAAAGCACTCGAGATCCTCTTTGGCACCGAAGCCCCTCCTACATCTCAGTACACACGTCCGGCTCTACAACGTTTCTGCGCTCAGGGCTTTCATCTCAGGGAGTCTGTATCAGCGACTGTGAGCGCTATTGCGAACTATGTTGCACTCGACGCGCTTGAATCATTCAGAGTCCTTAACCACACATGTCCTCTCTTTGCAGACACTGCGTCGGTTTACGAACTTCTGCGTCCGCTATCCATGTTTCCAAGCCTCACGGATGTATACTTTCCCTACGTCACGCATCACCCAGTATCTTATGGCCGCCTCACGGCCCCGCAGTTGCTGGACCTCGCCAGAGCCTGGCCCAATCTTCGCGAGCTTGAGGTCGCCCACCCCGGCGTCGAGTTTACTGTTCTCGAGGTTGCCGCGCTGCGAAGATATTGTCCTCAGCTACAGCGCGTGCCATCGGCGTCTATTCGCACGGATAAGCATGATCTTGCAGCGATAGCTGCCGATCCCGGAGTGCTGGAGCGTGCAGGATTGGCATAACCACTATTCGAGACTTGGCTGACCTTGGCGCGATGTTATGTATGCTCGTATACATCTACTCATTATCATAACTGACATTTCTGCTCAATGTTACACTCTTAGCCTCATTTCTCTTCGTTGTTCCTATACTACGAGTCTGTCTACAGCTGATTGAAAAGAGCAAGCCATGTTGCATCTCGTTGACGACTCATATCATGAAGCTTTGGGCCAGTTTTCGTTCGCTGTAGAGCACTGTATTAATTCCCTTTCCTGTTTTCGTTTCAAGTCCCGCACTGTCCGGTGTCTATCTGACCGACACCTGATGCAATGAAATCCAGTCTTTTCTACGACCTGAAGCCCACGAGGACTGCCACTTTCACACATGCGCCCACAACGACTCGTACCCTGAACCGTGGTTCTCCGGGATAAAAGCGCTTTGAAGCCGGCCAAAGCTTCTTCCTTAATTATTATGAAGGAGCAGGTCATGTGGACGCCATTCAGGGTCGCTTATGATCAGGACCACAGTACATTTCACGAAATTGGACCAAGAAAGCGTTCTACTAGAGCTAAACTGAATCTACTGCAACGCAAGTAGGTAGTATGCAGGTGAGCGTACAGTCCGCACGGGGATGACCAAGAGGCTGCTGGGCGGTCTGCCCAAGAGATGATGAAGAACGGAGAGGCGAGGCCTGTTTGATGGGAGCCGGATAGCAGGAGTGGAAGATGTGATTGAAGAAATAGTTTCAGTTAGCCGAATGAATGCCGAGAAGCTGGCGTTGACAGTTTGCGCACCGAACAGGAAGGCAATTCAGTCGACAAACACTTATAGAGTTTGCGCCGGCCGCTCAACGCGCTCATCCCATCCCTCCCTCTACCACCATGTCGAGTATTTTCAACTGGAAAGCGTCACTCCGGTGTGATCCAGACGTCGAGCCTTCTCCGGTGAGTCAACTCGTTCGCTTGTGGCTTTGCCAGTGCACTCAGCTCGCGCTATCTAGATCGAACGGGGGTTAGTCCTCCTGCTATGGCGCCTCTGGAGAGTGTGCCCCCAGAACGAGATAGCAGAGTGAGTGACTAGACGTCGAGCTGATATCCGTGTCTCATTCCATAGCAGAATACAAGAAACAGATATCAACTCGGCGGCCGTCAAGGTGCCAGAGTACCCGCAAATTCTCGTGACCAAAGAAGTGACGGTCACTTACGAAGAGGAGGCCTGAGAGGATTGTCAACCGTATACCCGGATACCCCAACTGTTCCAGTCATTCATTTAACCACTCCGACCAGCGTCACTCGTTCGCCAGATCTTGTTTACCTCACCTTCTTCAACACGGACTTGTTCATTGATATATTGCATTGTCTTTGTTTTCCGTACCGTAATTGGGCGTCATATGGCCAATGTAGATGGTCTTAGTGCTGCCGTTTCTTTATCTTTCTTTATCGAAGGGTGCCAGAGCGGACGTCAAGCCATTGAGCATCAACGGGTGGGCTCACCTAGAATTCAGGCTTCTTCGTGAAAGATTTCCTGCAATATGATGTACGAGGAGGGATGACCTCACTGCAATACGGTCATAATCAGCGCCGCGATTAGGAAAGTTGTATAAAAGCGTAGCCACGGCCATCGCGAAGGGTCAACTACAGCCGCTCAATCCCGTCGCATAATGCTCAAAGGCTCGCGTGCTGCACAGACCAAGCCATAATACTGACCATATAGAAGAAAAGTAAGACGACGAGAAGAGGTGGCGAAGGTGAAGGGATGGTATAACAAAAGAGACGTGGGACGATCTTGATAAAGATGGGGTATCTATAAAAGTAGCGAACCGAGCGACCTCTGCTCGATTACTCGCCGCGTTGGCTCGATGATGAGATTGCAGTGTCCAATGACGATCACAGAGGGCAACAGAGAGATGTCGGCAAAACATGTACACATTCAAAAATCTTATCCTCTGAATCCGCCGCAAGGCTCGCACTCGACAAACTTGATGAATTAGCATGCTCTATAAACAGTTTAGAATGAACAGACCTCGCCGCTCGCGGCTTGATTAACCCTAGCCTGAGTTCCCTGTCTTTTGAAGTCATTTTAATGGGCTGGCACAAGGCCAGCATGATCAGGTACTGAAGAGGAACTGGAGGGCCTGTGAACTGCCTTTCAGTGAATGTGCCCGAGAACTTGACCCATTGACACCATCCGAAGATAAGACGACTCTAGCCACGACTCACTTACGGTAGTTGCGTGCAGAGTGTACTCCGGACAACAAGCGCCAAGCAATTGCGCCAGGTGTCAATTATATAATCAACTTGAAGCGACCTTCGGCATGTCGCTGAACTCCGTCTCAAACCACGACCCCGCGCAGCGTCCTCCTGCCTTCCCCTGTTGCTTTCCACCCCGTCCTCTCGCTTGTACTCCTATCTCATGAAGGGAAGAGTATTACAGCTATTGCGTACTATACGTTGTGGGTACTAGGCGCGTTTCGGTGCTATAACCGGTTGACTCAAGTCGCAGCAACAGACCGCCCTCCGCCTAGCCCTCCATCTCAGACCGAGCCATGGCCCCGTATCAGCAAAACCGACATGCACCGGTGCCTCCGTTTGCCAGAGACACTTGGGCTCATCTTCGACTTCGTTGAGGACCGGAACACACTGGTATCTTTGACATGCGTGTGCACTCAGTTTGTAGAGATGGCCGCCGAGAGAATCCTTCGTCATCTGAGCAATATCTACGAGCTTCTGATGACTCTACCACGCAACCTGTGGGAGCTGAAGGTTCTCCACGACAAGAACACCAAGAAAAGTTATAACTACCTCCTGCCATGGGTTATTGTACGTGCCCGGTACATTGGTAAATGTCAGCTATGATTCGCGTTTACTTCCCTCTACCAGAGTATTGCTCGCGAAGTAACGTCAGAAGAATGGAAGATCTTGCTTGCCAAGGCCGCCAAAGTCAAAACCATTGGCGTACATACCAATAGGCTAGACTACCTAAGACGAACAACTTCAAGCGACCCCGACAATCAGGATCCTCGCGTATTCCGAGGGAGGATCCTCGTGCCGGATACGACAGCTGTGGAAGTGCTCTCGAAATGTCCCGCTACTTTGCTCTTCCCTGGCCTTCGGTCTCTTCGCGGCCAAATTCCGGTAGCTCTCGTACCCAGAGTCCTGTCACCTAGTCTATACCACCTTCATATCAGCGCACTGGAAACCGAGGAAATCTGGTATAACCGCATCCCTGTCATGGAAAACCCCTGTCCCGAGCTTCGCTCCTTCGTCTGGAAGGACGGCTCTCGCGTCTTTGGTGGCGTTGTTGATCGCCATCGCTTGGAACCACATTTCATACTACAATGGCATCATCTCCAAAGTTACACGGGTCCGGCGGACGAACAAATCCTTCATCATTTCAGCCGTCTTCCACAGCTTGACAGTCTGTCGCTCTGGCTACTCTGGGAACACAGCGCCCAATCACTTCGTCCGACCAGTGCCACAACCAAGATCAGACTTCAAAGTTTGTGCTCCCTCCGCTGCTTCACAAACTCCCTAGAGCACGTCGTCAAAGCGATCGAGATCCTTTTCGGCACTGAAGACTCTCCTACATTTCGGTGCACACGTCCGACTCTACAACACTTCTGCGCTCAAGGTCTTCATCTAAGAGAGTCTGTGTCAGCGACGGTGAGTGCCGTCGCAAACCACGTTTCACTCGACGCGCTTGAATCGTTCCGAGTCCTTAGCCACAAATATCCTCTCCTTGCGGACACCGCGTCTGTTTATGAGCTTCTGCGTCCGCTTTCCGCGTTCCCAAACCTCACGGACGTACATTTTCCCTATTTCACGCATCATCCAGTATCTTGTGGCCGCCTCACAGCCCCGCAGTTGCTGGACCTCGCCAGAGCCTGGCCCAATCTTCGCGAGCTTGAGGTCGCCCACCCCGGCGTCGAGTTTACTGTTCTCGAGGTTGCCGCGCTGCGAAGATATTGTCCTCAGCTACAGCGCGTGCCATCGGCGTCTATCCGCACGGATAAGCATGACCTTGCAGCGATAGCTGCAGATCCCGGGGTGCTGGAGCGTGCAGGGTTAGCGTGACCGTTATTCCAGACTTGGCCGACCATGGAGCGATGTTATGTATGCTCGTATACGTCTACTCATCATCATAGCTGATATTTCTGCTCAATGTTACACTCTTAGCCTCATTTCTCTTCGTTGTTCTTATATTACAAGTATGTCTACAGCTGATTGGGAAGACAACTTCACGGGCCAAAGTAGAACTTTCAATGGAGAATTTTGAACGATTCTGAGCCCACCGTAAGGAGCGTGTACAGAGGAAGCAGTTCACCTGACCACTCTCTACAGCCTCGTAAATGACGGACGTTCAGTAACATACAACAAGTTCGACACCTTGCGCAGGTGCTATCCTACAACGGGATATACCTCTTGCATACGGAAGTGTGCTTCCGTGCCCGCGATGGCGGATGACGTTGGCTGGATGGGGAACATGAACGGCGGGCGCTCGAGAAGCGAGAGCGAGTACCGCCCCGAGCTGTCGGTCCAGCGCTGGATGGGACGCAATTGTGCATCTGTAAATAGTTTCACTGTGTCTTTTTCGGAGAACTGTTTGGCACGGTGGTCAGCCGTTAGACACATGGAAACCGGAAAATAATATCACTACCTTCCGCGAAAACGCGATGCGGATAGTTTCACCCTTGAGGAACGACTGGGCAGGCTTGTCCGCCACGAGCTTGATCGAGTGGTCACGTTTGCACTGGCAGTACGATTCATGGCGATCTGTGGTGCGAAAATCCCTTTTAGCACCGTGCCGAAAAGAGGTAGAAGGGGAAAATAAAAGGAAAGGTGTCGAGTGTCGTAACGTAGCACACTAACGTTCCGCTTCATAGTATTGGTTCGCTAGCTCCCAGTCCTCCCTATTGAAGAGTTTCTCATCTCCCAAGACGCTCCCAGCCGCCTTGAGCCCATTCAGAATAAACTCGCGACAGTGACCGCCCGGGTCGTTGTACGCTAGCTCAATTTCCGCTTTATCGTTGTTGTGGTCCAGCCCAATAAGCAGCGTATCGCCCGAGCCTGGCCTAAGCGGGAACGAACGCAGAAACCCGGCGTCATCGCCGCGCTCGAAGTTGCCCAGAGTGGAGCCAAGGAACATCATATGCAACGGTGCCTGGTAGATGTCAGGCGTGAACACCGTCGCGTCCGTTCCTCGCGAGGGGCTGTGGCTACCTGAGGAGGACGAGCCTGACAAGACCGACGAATAGGTGCCAGGAGAGAGCTCGCGGTCGTGGAGGGCGTCCCCGTCTCTGACGTGGAAACGCTCGAGGTCGAGGCCCGCACCGGGCAGGTTCGTTGTGCGGAGGCCACCCTCATTGACGAACTCGATGCCGTTGTCGTACGTGCCGTGCATGCCTTTAAGATGGATCTTTCCAGAGACGCGTCTGCCTACTTCAGAATCGGATAGGTCGTTGAGAGTGCGTTCAAGCTCTCGCTTTTCGAGGTCGAGAGCATAGTACGTAATGGGTGGGGCTGAAGAGGAGGAAGGGACGAGTGCGGAGAGCGCCTCAAGAATATGGGAAGTTTTACGCAAGGCACTAGATGGCGTTGGAACATTGTACGGGATCAGTAACTGGACAATCTCGTCCCTCATCAACAGAGGTTTATAATGGCAATTGCCAAGGTCTGGAAGACTGGTCGATGGGCGACGCGAAGAGGCGTCGCCAACAGACGCCATGGTACACAATGGTACCGTTGAATAAATGGTAGGGGAATAACTTACCCAGCTCCAAGCTCCAGAACCGTCTCGCCGGGTACGACACTGCCAGGACCGACGTGCATAGCCCGTGCGATGTCCTCGGAGTGGCGTCGCAAGATCTCCTCTTCCGCTGCGAAGGGGTAGTATTCCGGTGCTTCCGTCGTGACGGCATCGTACAACTGCAGACCGCGCTCGTCATACAGCAGCATCGACGGTATCGCCTTCTGTCCCGCTGGGGCTGAGAGCCCCTCTATTGTTTGGTGCCTGAGCTCGCCGGTTGAGGACGCCTTCGAACGGACATCGATGATAGTTGATGTTAACGTTGCTACCATGACGCAGGACACCAGAAATTAATGGGCACGAAGTGGAGGTTACAAAGATCCCCCGAGGCAAGACCAGATGCAACAGATGCGACTTTGCTACCTCCACTTCTTATATGGACAGTCAGTATCGGAATGGCCCATCGTGCTCCAATATACTCACATCTAGGTACCGCTCTCAGCGCCTTGACGTTTTCGCGCGCCACCATCACAGCAATAGCACGAATGAATGTCAAGGGCATCTAAGGAGATCCGAGACATCGTATTGTCAATCCACTCCCTCCACACTCACCTTCCCATCTCTGATTCTGGGGCCCGAATATTGGCTAGACGTGCACCAGAGTTCTCAAGTGAAGGTGCTGGACACGACAAGCAGCATCACAATGACGTGCCGGCCGCGTAAGATGACGGAGGACGACAAAAAGAGGGTACCACTGACTAAAGTTATTATGAGTATCCGGTCACGTTAGATGGGCTGCGTTAGCACCATCGACGCGGACCATCTGATAGATGCGTACCTTGGCGTTTTACGAAGTTCGGAAGGCGCAATTAGAAGTTGATTGGAAGTCTATAACCAGTCAGTCGAGCCAACGTTTGAGCTTTTTGGATTCTGGGGACATAGTGGTGAGAAAAGGGTGCACGTTTACTCCGCAAACCGTGCGAAACGTGTTAGAGACGACGGTGAAGGTACATTTATCTCGCGTTTCATTCAAGAAAACAGGACTTGAATTAAATCAGCATACGTCTATAACCGAAAGCCTTTGCAAAACCCAAAATACTTAGGCCCCTACACATTCGCCTTGCCAAGGTTAATAGCCCCAGCATTAATAATCAGCGTGAACCAGGCGCCCTCCTTGCCCGCCTTCTCAGCCCGGGCAGAGGCAGGCAAGCCGGCAACAACACCCAAGCGTCCCGCGTTGCAGATGCTCTTGGCGCATAGTTGGATCTGAAAAACAGAAAAGGATCTCAAATTCAGTCAATCTACATTTTTAGCCGTTGATACGCACCGGAATCTCCATGCTGGACGACACGGTCGACAGGGCACCGCTGATGTAGCTGTGTGTGTGGACACCCATATTGGATATGATGATCATAGTGTGTAGAGCTTGACGTACCCGAAAACGCTCTCGGCAGCACGACGCTCGGGACGCTCAGCACCTCTCAGAAACGCGGGGCGGAAGACGATGGTCTCCTTGTAGCCGAGCGCGGCGAGCTCGAGCTCGGTGAGGCCTTTGTTCTTGCAATGCGCCATTCAGCTCGGTCGCGAGTGGTAGGAGAAGAGCAAGGGGAAAACGTACTTGACATAGAGGAAATAGAGGTCGCGTTCCCGCCTGCGGACTATGCGCGTGCACTTCCGAGGGCTCAAGCTTCTCCTTCCCCACATACGCCTTGACAGCCTCGGCGAGCGTGACGCGGCGCCTGTACTCGCCGACGCGCGCGAACTCGGGCGACGCGAGTACATCGCGCAGGAGGTGTTTTTCTGTGGTGCCAGTCGCGTCGAGGACGAGTGCGGATCTTTTCCCTGTGATTGCTGCTTGTGCTCGTGTTAGTGAGAGAGAAGGTTCATATTTGGCGGCTGACCAGACATGATGAGTTGAGTTAGCGTTGATTTGTTGGAGGAAAGGAGAGGGAGAAGTGTGAAGACATCATGAGCGATATAAGCAGTCCCAGTTGCGTATGTTTCCTTGGCGTCCCAAAGCTAAACTGCATTCATTGAAGACTTTGTTGACGAGATGCGGGCAGGTTGACGCTCAGACGCTCAAATAAGTATGAGGCACTTGTTCGAGGAACGCCAAAACTTGGTGCGTGAAGTTTGCGCGATGCGAAGCGATTAGCAGGCGTGGAAGATGTGATCGAAGAAATAGTTTTAGTTAGCCGAGTGAATGTCGAGAAGCTGGCGTTGACAGGTTTGCGCACCGAACAGGAAGGCAATTCAGTCAACAAACATATAAGCTCACGCCGGCCGCTCAACACGTTCATCCCATCCCTCCCTCTACCACCATGTCGAGCATTTTCAACTTTAACTGGAAAGCGTCACTCCGGTGCGATCCAGACGTCGAGCCTTCTCCGGTGAGTCAACTCGTTCGCCTGTCTGTGGCTTTGCCAGTGCACTCAGCTCGCGCTGTCTAGATCGAACGGGATTTAGTCCTCCTGCTGTGGCGTCTCTGGAGAGTGTGCCCCCAGAACGAGAGAGCAGAGTGAGTGACTAGACGTCGAGCTGATATCCGTGTCTCATTCCGCAGCAGAATACAAGAAACGAACATCAACTCGGCGGCCGTCAGAGTACCAGAGTACCCGCAAATTTTCGTGACCAAAGAAGTGACGGTCACGTACGAAGAGGAGGCCTGAGAGGATTGTCAACCGTATACCCGGATACCCCAACTGTTCCAGTCATTCATTTAACCACTCCGACCAGCGTCACTCGTTCGCCAGATCTTGTTTACCTCACCTTCTTGAACACGGACTTGTTCATTGATGTATTGCGTTGTCTTTGCTTTCCGTACCGTAATCGGACGTCATTTGACTAATACAGGTGGTCTCAGTGTCGATGTTTCTTCTGTCAAGGGATAAGTGGGATAAGTAGACGTCGAGCCACACTACGAGAGCATCAATAGGTGGGCTCACCTAGAATCCCGAGTTCCACCCCCTGATTATGGTGTACGAGGGGCGATATTCGACCTGCATTACGGTCGTAATCAGCGCAGCGAATCGGATAGATGAAGGCTGAGACGGTGTAAGAAGAGGGACGCTGGTTGATCTTGATAACGACGGGGTATCTATAAAAGTAGCGAACCCCGGCAGTGACCTCTGCTCAATTACTTAACTGGGCGCGAACATGGTAACGGCCACTTGTAGGGTGCTGCACGCATTCCGCATGAACGGTCAGATTTGACTGAATCTGAACATGCATACGGTGTCGACGAGGGCCGTTTATAGTCTTCGAAGCTAGCAATGTCGGAAAAAGCTGGGGAGGGTTTATAATGGGCTGTCTTAATCAAGCGCTTAGTTATGACCCGGAGCTCGCTTAAAATGGCCATTATTAGGCACGGCCTTTATTTTTATCCCACCAGAGTGATGATCATAGTCTCGGCTCGCTTAGAATGCTTTAGATTCCCACCAGAGCGATTCTTATCCGATTGTCATGCACGTGACCTGCTCATCATCATGCGCATTCCCAACGCGCCATATACACGCTTGTCCTCGTCCAGAGCTATTCCTTCCTTCTCCCCTCCCCGGTACTCTCTCTCCCGATCTTCTGTCCTCTGGCATGGCCCCCGCCCCCTCTTCCGCAGTAACCAAGAAGAAGAAGCAAAACAATCACCTCCGACGCCCCCGACAAAACGTCCCACTCAGCTCTTCGGCCTCCTTGTCAAGGGTTCGTCTTGGTTCGCAAGCACCACTGAGTTCAGCATCGGTACCTCTCGATGAATCCGACCAACCACTTAGCTCGGCCTCAAGAGCAGATCTGGAGCAGATCCAGTGCGTAATCTGCTCACGCACATTTACAACATTGGGTAGCTGTGCAACACACGAGAAAGCGTGTTTGAGGAACACTCACCTGGAGCAAGCGAGGGTTTCGTATGCACGAAAGCTCATTACGAGCACGAAGCATGGTGCGTCGCAATACGCTCTGACAGACTTGACTTTTATTAATACATCTGCTGTGTTGCCTCAGCTCGGATGAGAGCCCTTGTCGACTTCGAGACCATGCCACCGTCCATCTCCGCTGCCCTCACTCCCCCGCCCGTGTTTACGAGTAAGTCAGTCGTCTTATCTTTACACTGCAAGCTAATTCGTTTAAGACGCCGACGCCGGCCCGTCTCGTCTCGAGAATCGTGTACCCCAGGATTTTACAGCCCCAAAGGGCTCCGGCTCGCCGCCTGCTGACGAGGATGCTAGCCTGGGCGCTGGGGACATGTCATTCACCGATGATTTCGTCCAGGAAGCTGAGCAGGTGCCGAGAGTCGATGAATTTGATCAAAGAATGCGTACGTATTGTCCTTCGAGATCCCCTCTTGAATGCTAACATTCCATCTGCAGGATCTAGCTCTCTCACGTCGAGCTATGACAGCGTCCCCGCATCCGGCCAGTCGATCCCAATCACGACCGGACGTCGTCCGTCAGATACTTCCCTTCCTGCATTCAAGACCGAATACCACCCGAAATCCGGCCGCCCCACCCGTTTCTATTCGTACGAAGAGTTCCGTCGCCCGGTCCAGCAGCAGGTCTTCGAAAAGGATGAACATCCTTGGAGACCGTTTCGCAGCCACGCTGACTACGAGCTGGCATCTATTGCGGTGGACGCGCAGATGTCGGATTCACTGGTGAGGCGGCTTCTCGAACTCGTGAAGGGCGTCAAAAGTGGACAAGCCAATGTCACCTTCGAGTCGGTCAAAAACGTTCGGGACGCATGCGACACGGCTACCAATACCTTCACTCCTGTAAGTCTGGCGTCATGTGTAGTGTAAAACGCTCTCTGTATTCGTGTAACCCTATATCGACAATTTCAAATGCTTCTTTTCAGTTCGAACTTCACGATGTTGTGATTAACTATAAAGGAGAAGACCTTCATCATGATTTCTACGGGCGGGATATGTTCGACTGGGCCCTAGATTTACTCGAAAACGAGGCCCTCGCGCCTCACTTCGTCTGGGACGCTCAACGACACTACAAATACAATGGATCCGAATATGTACGCTTCATCGACGAACCATGGTCAGCAGACCGCTGGTGGGCCATCCAGGTGGGTCATCTAGTCGCGAACCCTTCGGACCTGACATTAGCATCCTAATTACTCTTTATAACCAGGAAGATCTCCCCAAACTCGGCGACCATCCGGCCGCACCGCTCGCCTTTGTCTTGTACGCTGACAAGACAAGGTTATCGAGCGCTGGGAACGTACAGGGTTACCCTGTCGTTGCGAGGTGTGCAAACTTGCCGGCGGACATTCGCAATGGGAAAGGGTCTGGTGGTGGATATGTAGTCGGATGGCTTCCGATTGTGAGATCATCTCATCTTATTCTACATATCGTATTCTAACACGCTTGATCGTCCTCTCTAGGTGGAAGACAACTCTGAAGAAGACGGGACGCTCGCATATACAACACTGAAACGAGTGTTATGGCACGACTCGGTGCGGAAGCTGTTCGAAAACGCCCAAGATAGTTCCAAAAACGGCTTCTTCTACGAGAAGTGTCACGACGGAATCCCTCGATGGCTTTACTTCACTATTCTCATTCTGTCCGCTGATTACGAGGAGCAGTAAGTCCTTATTCTATGCTCAAGCCATGCCTGACTCTATATTCGCAGAACTACCATGGTACTTAATCGTGGTGCGGGTGGAAACCATCCTTGTCCAGTGTGTCTCGTGCCCAAGAAGCAGCAGCACGACCTATCCCAACACTTCCCTCGACGCTCGGAGGCAGAAACCCAAGCGGTAGTGGTCCAGTATAATCAGCCTAACATAGACCCAGCCGAAAAACGGCGACTAGGAGCCCGCCTCGACGAGCTGAGCATCCATCAGGAAAACAGCGGGCTCCTTATCAAGTACTTTTTAGTGCTTATCGCTTTTTCAGCGTTATTCAAGCACGAAATAAGGACAGTAAAAAAAAGAGCAAAACAGTAGGTCCTTCTGCTGTTTTGCATGCTGCTTTGCGCTTTTCTGCGCTTTTTCTTACTTGTGGTCGTTTGGGCAGATCAATCAATTTGTATTAGCTAGCGAGAAGCAAGCATACAGTGCGTATAAGTACCGAAAAAGTGAAAAGAAGGGATTAAAAGAAATTGAGACCGTATGAAATGCACGCTGTCAAGCAGATAATAAGATCATAAAAGGAGAATACGAATACGAAATTGAGCGGGGGCGATAACGAAAACGGCGTAGAAATGGATGAGAGCGCGAGAGCCGAACAATAACCAGCAGAGAAACGAGGGATTACGAACCGGGGGACGAGCGAGAATCAGCTGTCATGATGTCGCAGACATGATCGTGAGTGGCGAACGTGATCCTAGGATAACAAGCAGTTAGT
>NW_006913069.1:422502-523492 GCF_000271625.1 Coniophora puteana RWD-64-598 SS2 | reverse complement strand
CGTCCGGAACGTTCTCGAACATGAACGCGTTCGCAACGAGCAGCCCACGGGCGTACTCGACGCGATCAGCCTCTGCATCCTCGTAGCCATACATATCCTCGGCCGCGAATGAAAGCGAGAGGACCGCCGAGGCAGTGGAGCCGAAGTTGCTGCGCCACTCGTTGGCCCTCTGCTTACACTGGGTACAAAGCATTAATTTAATCAAATTAGAACAACAGCTATGCTTACGAGATTGAACACGGCCCCATCGATTGCGTCCTGCTCCGGAGGCAGCTCCTCATTGTAGACCACGCGCCAGATGTTTCGGAGGGCATTGAGGACCTTGTTGTTTGAGGGGCCCCACACGTCCTTCTGACGGGCGAGCCAGGCAAAGAATGTTGGTATGAAAACACGAGCCCACCTACGATTGGTGTTGGCGTGTGAGGGCAGCGTCTTCTTATTGTACTTCTTCTTGCGCTTGCTGATGTTGTCGTCCTTACTGGCGTCTGTCGCCTTCTCGACGTTCTCGTCCTGCTTGTCGCCTTTTTCTGTTTTGACCGCGATAGCCTTGCTCGAGGCTGGTTTGAGACGTTTTGCCGGCTGGATGTTAACGTCCCCCTGTATAATACATCAGTAGAACCCTCATAGAATGCAGGAAAAAATATGCTCTTACCATGTCAGTGGTACGAGACTTGTTCTTCGGGATGGGGACGCTTTCAGGCTCGGAATCCTGCACGATGAATCAGTAAAATGGAAAAGAGTAGAGCGAAAACATACAAGCACAATATCCTCGTCTTGCTCAGCGACCTGATCGTGATCTAGTCGGACTGTTCCTTCAGGCTCCTCCTTGTTCGCACCATTCTTGGTGCTGTCCGAACGACGGCGCTTAAGGGAGGGAGCTTCAGGCTGTTCGATGGGGGAGGAGACGCTCTCGGGGGTAGAGAAATGGCGGCCAGGAGGCGTGGTGAGCTCCTCGACAGAGGAGAGGCGCTCACGGGGGAGGTGGCGATGCGGCAGTACAGGTGGGCTTGGTGGGGGACTTGAAAGCAGTACAACCTAGATTCAACCCAAGGTTGAGTTTTGACGGATGAGAAGAGATATTGATACTCGCCTCTTGTGCCATAACGTTGGCCTCAGCGCGGAAGCTGGCGCGCTCTCGGGCCAGATCCTCAGCATTGTCGTCCGTGAGTCCATGGTCCTCATCTTCGTCGAAGGCCTCGGGTACAGGCTCGGGCTCAGGTTCTGGCGCCTTCTCCTTCCTCTTGGATGTAGTGGATTGGCCAACAAGGGTGGAGGACCTCGCACTAGTCAGTGCGCTGCGGGAATGGGAGGCGTTGGAGGTCGAGGCAGGTGGACCACGCGGGGTGACAGCCGCAGACCATTTCTTGATATCGGTCTTGAAGCCGATGGAGCGCCTGGTGGCAATAGAGTCAAGGATGAGGTCGCGATAGAAGAGCGTGGATTCGGAGAGTTGAAAGAACATAGTGAGTGCCAGTGAAGGATCAGAGGACAAGTGGTGGGAATTAACTCACGCTGTCGAGGCAGACTTGCCTTTCCCGGCGGTTCCTGGTGCCGCGCGGGCACTGTTCTCCACTGGCACCTGTACCTCCCTCATCTTGTCGACACCTGTACGGAATGTCGCTCTGTCCTCCAAGCTCTGCTTCACCGCTTTCATGGCGTCCTCAGGCTCGAACACGTTGTCTCCCTTATCGCCGTTTTTTGCTTCGTTTTGCAACGGGACGAGGCAAAGGTGAGTAGTGACCAAGATTGAGATTGCGATAAGCTTACCTTTAGTACCAGCCTTCTTCGCTGGGTTTGTTTTGTGGACCCGCTTCCTAGCTACGGTCCTGGGTGCCGGATCATCTGTGACTTGGTGAGTGCATGTTTTGCTATCGCTATGGCCCGGAGTACTGACCGTCATCACCAACAGCCATCTCATCGCCATCAGACACGTCCACACCAGCCGCCTCGTCAGCCAGCGGGGGCTGCTTTTTCATCTGCTTTGGCTTTGGCTTCAGCCTCGCCGGAGCGTTGGCTGGGACTTCAGTACCGGTGTCCCCCTTGTCGGTGTTGGCTCTGGCAGGGGCCGACTTCGTCTTCACCTTCGCTCTTGGGCCAGACGATGTCTTGGCAGCCGCGTTGTCTGAGTCGTGGTCGTTGGCGTCTTCGGCATCTTCGGTGCTGTCGGCATTGTCGGCAGTGGTGGCCTTCGACCTCCTTTTCGATGCTGGTGCTGGTCTCGGAGGCGCTGTCGGTGCGTGGGCAAGTTTCTTCGCGTATTTCCTGTCTAACTCGTTCTCCAGATTGGCAACACGCTCCTTCTGGCGGATCAGCTCGGCGTTCTTCTTGTCTTTCTCCGCTTTCTTCTGCTTCTTGTGGAGCGCAACTTCACTGGAAGTCCGGCGGTTCAAGGCCTTGTGGATGTCACCAGGGTGCTTCTCCGCGTTCGATGCGCGAGTGTTCATTCGGGACGACATTGGGAGGATAGCAGAGGGCAAGGAGATGGAAGTCAGAGGTCAGGTTGGAGAAATTTTCGGGCGACACTGAAGCGGTCGGGTAAAAGAGGGATAGAAACGGTAGTCCACTGACTCCGAGTTCGCAAATGAGTGGTAACGTACTCCACAGCCTTGTCTTTGATTTATCCCCTAACATGAATTGCCGCGACAGGTTCGCCTCCTCGCACCCGAGTTTCTCCATTCCTACTCGCCTCCTTTGCGTTGCCGTCACTCTCGCCGCTATTTTCGCCACCTTTCTTTCTCTCTATCCAGCCCCTTGCCCTCGTCTCCTCTCCAGCACCCTCCTCGAGGTTGTCTCCTCTCTGTTACTCCCCTCCTCGCCATTATCTCCCACTCCACAGCTTTCATTATGGATCCTACCTCATCTCAAACAAACGACTTCGTCCCTCAGCGTCCGGTCTATACTCTTCCTCAACTACAGTGTCCAGTCACTTCCTGTCGGCGTCTCTTTAGCAACAAGTCCGGCTTGACCAAGCACATCAACACAAAACACGATGGTTTGGTTGACAGGTCGCGCGAGCAAGCCCCAGCTCAAGCGTGGGAACAAGTTTCGGTCACCTATGGAGCCGACGACGATCTGCCCGAAGATGACAACGTTCCACAAGAAGACATTCAGTCAGACGTCCTCCCGGAAGACGGACCAGCAAGGGGCAGGGTGGAGCAGCTTGCAGGGAAAAAGATACGGGAGTATCACCCCATCATTGACGGTGTGTTTCGCTCTGTTCTACGCTCGTATGTCCCCTCACAACCCTTTGCTTAGGACGCAAATGTGGGCCTGATGGCCAGTTCGTGGACGACCATACGCCACCCTTTCCACTGCCACCGCGAGCGCCCGATGACTGGGCTCCTTTTCGGAACCGCATCGAATTTGAAACGGCGGACTTTCTCTACCGGCGGTCTCAGGCGCCCGCAGCCGAAATCGACTTCACTATGGATCTTTGGGGCGCGATGCTAGCACAGTATAACGCCCACCCTCCATTCGCTAATCACACCGACATGTACAAGACAATCGACGCCATCCGGGCTGGTGAAGTTCCCTGGGAGTCGTTTTCAATGTCGTACAAGGGTCCGCGACCTGCACGTGATGTTCCTCCGTGGATGACCGAGACATACGACGTCTGGTTCCGTGATCCACAGACCATCATCAAGAACATGCTTGGAAACCCGGATTTCAAGGACAGTATGGACTATGCTCCGTACCGTGAGTTCGACTTCTCAGGCTCACGACGATGGGAGGATATGTTTTCTGGTGACTGGGTCTGGGACCAGGCGGTGAGTGCATTACCTTCGTTCGCTTGCGACAGCTGCTAATTTTACTTCTAGGACGAAATTGCGAAGGACCCTACTACGGAAGGGTGTGCTTTTGTCCCTGTTATCCTTGGCAGTGACAAAACCACTGTATCCGTTGCCACGGGCCACACGGAGTATTACCCACTCTACCTGTCCATAGGCAACGTCCGCAATACAGTCCGGCGTGCGCACCGGAACGCAGTCGCCCTGGTTGGCTTTTTGTCGATCCCAAAAAGTAAGTTGTGCGTTTATCTCGGGGGACGTCTATTCATAGTATCCGAAGCAAATCAGAGATACGCCGGCGATCCGGACTTTCGCCATTTTCGCCGACAGTTATACCATTCCTCTCTAGCACGGATTCTCCGTTCTCTGAAGTCTGGCATGACTGATTACGAGGTTGTGCGCTTCGGCGACGGCTACTTCCGGCGAGTCATATACGGCCTCGGGCCTTACATTGCAGACTACCCGGAGCAGGCGCTCCTTACCTGCATTGTACAAGGTTGGTGCCCGAAGTGAGTGGTTGACATCTCTCGAGAATGGCTCATGTACTTACATTAGTTCTAGGTGCCTCGCATTTCGGGACGACCTCGACGGCTCCGACACGGTGCATCGGGTGTTGCCTCGATGTAAAGAGCACAACGAGTTTTTGATTGACGAACTCGATCTCGGCACCCTGTGGGATAATTACGGCATTATAGGGAACACGATTGTGCGTATCTGACCGCAGTATATCACATACAATCTTAGCTAATCCAGGTCTTCTATTAGCCGTTCACAAACGATTATCCACGCGCCGATATCCACGAGATGATATCGCCGGATATTCTTCACCAACTTGTCAAGGGGACCTTCAAGGACCACCTTGTCGAGTGGGTTGTTACTTACTTGCACAAGGTCCACTCGAAGGATCGAGCCCTTCAAATTCTTGACGACATCGACAGGAGGTACGTCAATTCAGTCGCACTAAACAGGGTATTATCACTTAAAGACTATAGAATTGCTGCAGTCGCTCCATTTGCCGGCTTACGACGGTTTCCCAATGGACGAGGATTCAAACAGTGGACAGGAGACGATAGCAAAGCATTAATGAAGGTATAGTGCATTGAGTTTCTTACTCCTCGGCACGATTCTGACACCAGGGTCCAGGTTTACATTCCGGCTATCGAGGGCCACGTTCCCCGTGATGTCGTGCGCACGTTCCGCGCGTTCTTGGAGTTTTGCTATCTCGTTCGACGTGACGTCATCACTGACGAGGCTCTGCTCGAGATCAAGGACGCATTGGAGCGTTTTCATCGCTATCGGGTTATTTTTCAGACTCTTGGTGTCGCTAACTCCCTCTCCCTCCCTCGGCAGCATTCATTGAAGCATTACTTATTCCTTATTCGCCAGTTCGGGGCCCCAAACGGCCTCTGCTCCTCAATAACAGAGTCTAAGCACATCAAGGCAGTGAAGGAGCCATGGCGGCGATCAAGCAGATTCGAAGCGCTCAAGCAAATGCTTATCACCAACCAACGGCTGGACAAACTAGCAGCAGCGCGCGTTGATTTCGCAGCGCGGGGGATGTTGACGCGGCCCATTTCGGCCGCAGTTGGTGCTCTCGCACAGGGTAAGTATCGCAGTCATCTGACAATCTGACACTCAGGCTAACTCTATCACGGGGCTTCAGTTACAAGCCAATTCCAGACACTTGCGGTCGATCCAGTCGTCATGAGGCAACTCCGCGCGCGAGGTCTCGACGGCGGAAGTGTGGAGGAGGAGTCAGGGACGGCCATTGACGGCCAAGTAGAGGCGAAGGTTCAGTTGCCCAGGTCGCCAGGTGAGTGCTGTCGGTCGTATTTGTGTATGCTTTCTGATGTGTAATGCATTAGCGCGCGGGCGCGCACACAACCTCGCTGAACTCGCAAACGAGTTGGATCTCCCGTTGTACGACCTGCTCTACCAGGTCAAATGCTTCCTGCACGAGCAGCTATCGCCATCTTCATCGGATGTGGACGTCACAAACGTCCCTCTCGACCAACTCCCTCATTTCCCCCACAAAACCCGGATATTCGTCTATAACTCGGCCATTGCCACCTTCCGTGCCCCTAGCGACATATGCGGGACGGCTGGAATGACTTCCGAGCGGATCCGGTCTACCCTCAACTGGAGAAACGAAGCTGCTCGCCACGACTGCGTCTTCGTGTCGACAAACAGCGAGGTTCCCGGCATGCTCGGCATGGAGGTCGCCCGGGTCTTAGCTTTGTTCGGCTTCGACTACCGATCAAAATACTATCGGTGCGCTCTCATCCATTGGTTCTCCAGAGTACGGGACGTTCGAGATGAAGATACCGGGATGTACATCGTCTCCCCCGACCACAACGACGACGGCACCAGTCTGCTTGCTATAGTGCCTGTCAACTCACTCGTCCGCGCCGCCCATCTCATCCCTTTCTATGGCGACAAATTCATTCCGGAAGACCTCAAACACTATAACTCTTATAACGACTTCTTCGGTTTCTACGTTAACCGATACGCTGACCATCATTCGTTTGAAATAGCTTAGTGACGCCGCCTATCTAGTCGTAATCGAGTAGACTACTAATTTGTATGGTATATGACTGGGGCGTTTATATCACTTTTTTATACCAGGATCCTTAATTCGACCTCTATGCGCTGGAAAGCCCTTTTTGGTACTTTAATTTGCTAGTCAAAGGTCGAACGCTTATTTTTCCTTTTTGCTGTGTGACGACACTCGCGTCGAGATTGCGATAAGTCTCAATAAGTGAAAAACAGTATCTAAAAGTAACTTGGCCCAAAAAAAGCAGCCTGTCGATTTCCTGATGTCAGGCCTGTCAGCGTACGTATGCTCTGTTCCTTGATACGATATTTCCACTGAATCCTCGCCATGACCATAGAACGCCTTCTGGATGCTAAAATACTCCGATACAGCCGACACTATCTCTGTCGATCACCTTCACAATTTCCACCATGGGATTTACGGCAAGCATCAGCATCCAGAGCTACTCAAGATGCTCGAGAACACGCCAAACTCCCGTCGCGACTTGGGAAAGTTCAATAGTCAGTAAGTGCATCTCTATTCTCTCAGTCTGTTGGTCCCGAGAAGGCTGATATACCCAACAGGTTCTCTCGGCAGCCCCGTTGGCGTGGATTTGGTCACTTCGAATCACCATCCACCACGACTTTCAGCGACGGCAATAAGTTCAGGGATATCTCTAAGGTAAGCTAGTTTCAATCGTACATCATGGACACATGTTAATCGTGAGCAGCAAGTCTTATTTTGCACGTACAATATACTAACGCCCTCCTACTCGCCCGAGGGATACAAGCTGCTTCAGCTTATCTGTAGTTACCTCGAGCTCGACGCTTTTTTTTCCCTTGAAGTTCACACCAGTGAAACAGTCCGAGCCGCCTGGAAAGAAGTTGAAAGGTTTGGTACTCTATTAAAGGTATGATACTTGCATATCCGTTCCATTCACCCTCACGTCTTTGATGATATAGGAATATATTGTGTTAGCCCTGGTCGCTAAAACTCAGGGGCGAAACACGAAAATCAAGACCAACTGGGATTTCCCGAAGATACATGCACTAATACATTTCCTCAACGACATTCTGCAGAAGGGAGGAAGCCGTCATACTTCGACTCGTCCGAACGAAGGCATGCACGGCCCGCTCAAGGATGCATACGAGAACCGATCAAACGGCAAAGATTTCGCCGAACAGGTGAGTTAATATTCTGACGTTACTTCTTCGAGCTTACTAGCCAGCGCATACAATCCTTAGATCTTGCGCGTCGACACCCACCAGCTGGCGCTCCTCGTCATCAGTGAGCGTATCCAGCGGCAAGCCGAGATCAAGCGCCTGGAAGCGCTTCAGGCTCGTGTAGAGCATGACGACGAAGTCACAGCTTACGAAACCGACAGCAGCTGGCATGTCTACCTCGGATCCCCGCAGCAGCCCATAGCTGTCCAGGATGTCGTCCGTAAGTGCGACCAGGATGTTGCTTTCGAGGGCTTCGACCTCAAACTTCAAGACTACATCAATTCTCGCCTTTTCCCCGACCTACTAGTAGGGATTTCTCTGCCGACGCCTCTAGCTATCCCGGAAACGTTCCAGGTATTTCTTACTTGTAGCCTTTGCGATTTTCCTAACCAATGTATAGATCACCGAATATTACTTCTTCAAGGTTAACTATGAGTCACACGAGACATGGACGACCCAAACCGACTATCTGCGCTGCAACCCGTCGTTCTATAACCACCCTAGATACGACTGTGTCCTCGCCGAGCTCGCACCTGAAACTGCTGGCATCGCCCGCCTTGTGATGCCCTTCGACTTCACTATAGTGTTCCAGGGCGCCGAAGGTCCCCACCCTCAAACGTTCTCAGCCGCCCTCGTTCAACCCTACACCGCTGAGCCCGATGTACCTGCCGACATTGGCAAAATCGACAACGACTTGAACTTCACCCGGATCAAAGCCTGCCCCCGTGCTGATGCAACAATTATATCTCTGGACTCGGTCATTCGCGGCGCCCTTGTATGCCCCGATTTTGATCGGCCCGACGAATACTTCATCAACGCCTATGTCGACAGTGACATGTTCCTTCGATTGAAGGGCAACTGGACTAGGGTTTGATTCTCTTCCGTGCCTCCCCTCTCGTCCATAAGTACAACTTATTCGCTTGTCTATTCCAATCTTCACGCTGACATCATGTTTGTAGTACCCAACCCATCTTTCTCATTCCCTCGTCTGGATCTCAACTCGCTCAACCTCACCCAGCCGATGCCTGGCGAGTACTCGTACTCGAACGGTTTGTATATAACCGCATACCCGGGTCGTCCATTCACTCCCCCGGACTACGACGTCACTCTCCTCTTGCTCTGGCACAACCGGAGCGGAGCGGAGCTCTGCTATCCCATCCTCTCGTCTTCCCATCTCGTCTCACTCCGTCTTTGCTCACTTCATGCTCATCGGTTCTCTCTCGTCTCCGAGTCTCGCCCACCCTCAACACTCTTGCCTCCTCCATATGTCCGCCTACGCTCTCTCCTGACTCTCTCCATGACCTTGAACGACCTCAAGACACCTCAAGACATCCCACCCGTTTTCTCACTTCCACCCCGCATCCCTTCCACGCTTCCGAAGCTATAGTGAAGCACCTCTCTCCCCGCACACGCCTTCATAAACTCCCAGCTTCCATCTCCCATTCCCCCCACCTTGTATTCTCCGGTCACTTCCTCAAGCGCACCACTCATATCGGTCTCGCTCGGAGCGCATTCCAGGCCCGTTCTCCAAGCCCTACGCTGTCCTCACTCCCCGAGGATGCACCCCACGCCAAGATCCTTCGATTACTTCGCGTTCTCCATAGGCTGAATGCTTCAGAGATGGACAAGCCCACCAAGGCACTCGATCAACGGGCTCTTGATGAGAATGCCTTCATCAACAAGAAGCTTTCTGCTAAGCTGACCCATCAACTGGAAGAGCCCATGATTGTTGCGAGGTACGTGTAACGTATTCTACCGCCTAATCGCGAGGCTGACGTTGTCCTCAAGCTCTTGTCTGCAAGACTGGGCCCTCGATCCTCCTCAGAACTTTACCTTCCTCTTCCCATTCACGACTCGCTACAACTATCTACAGTCGACGTCGTTCGGGTATGCGCGGCTCATTCTTAAACGGCAAAGTCAGCATGTGCACGGACAAGACAACTCACGGTGAGACAACGGGATTGGATTTTTGGGTCGTCTACAGCGTCAAAACTAGGCGATTAGCGGCCGCCTGCGTAACGATCTCGCTAGTGAGTGTCTTATTGAATCCTGCATACCACCGCGTGGACGGAGGACGGGGCGGAGAGTCGAATCCATCTGAACGTTGTAATCAGACAGCGTCCGGCCACACTCAAGACGCTTACCGGCTTGGGGATATTCTTCCGCGGTCTCAGGAGATTGTGCACCTCGGGAGGGGCGTTCACGAACACGCTGCGCTACATGAGGCAGATCGATTGAAGATTCTGTAACTGTCCGTCGACAGTGATAGGGTCCGTTGCCTTGTGTGAGCCGGAATTGGCTAGTCGAATCATTCTCGACGAGGTAAGACGCTACTGGCACTGTCTCCCCCACTGGATGCAACTCTACTGATCCTTGTGATTATTTAGTCAATACTGCATACACTGTTGTCCTGATACTTTACGGAAACGTTGCCTCTCAAACGGAGCAGAGCATTGCCAGCCTCATGGTTTTCGTCCTCGGTGATAGTTTATCTTGGCTGCAAGGCCCATGCGTGTTTGGAACTCGCCTCGCCGCACCGCTTGTGGTGTCCTGAATCTTTCCTCGCAAGGTTCGACCCTACGAGTCCACGGACATAGCTTGCAGCTGTGTACCTTCTGCAGCACCTCATGGTGGCTCTCGGTATGTCTTGCTCTTTTTTGGATCACGATCTCTCATGCTCATGTAGCAATCCCTCACCATCAGGGTCTGCTGCTCTTTTCCTCAGCTTTGACGGTCCGTTTACTCTCACATTCGCCTCATTTTTGATACATTATGCTTACACGTGTTCATTCCTGTGCCCTCGCCTTTGATGTACAGGCTTGCGCTCTTTGGCCATGCTGCGGGACATGAAGAGAAGGTACGTCAAAGAACCAAGAACCGGTGTGAGCGCTGACCTGATGCTCTTGCTCAGAAGCCACCAATACCTCAATCTACCCGTTCAAATCCGTATGTGGGCCAGCCCTGCAATGTGTATATAAGTCCACGGTGAGCTGCCCGTCGAAACCAGCAAACAGTCGTCTCTGCTAACTCTCCCATCGTTTCAATTCCACGATCGCCTTCGTCTCGTCATTCTCGCCACCAGCCGCATATATCCGTCTATCATCAGCACCAAACCATGTCAACCCAGGTTACCTTGGAGGACTTCTCCGAGCAGATGCGTGGCATCACGGACAACGAGGCCAAAGTGGCTGAGGAGCAAGAGCACCTCAGCATTATGCAGATCAACGCTGCGACCGCTATGGAGTCCGATCTACGTGTTGTAAGTTTATATCTGCTTCTTCTTCGCGGCTTGAACTCAGTCTTTGACATTTGTTGTTGACAGGCATACACGCGACTTCAGACGAAGTACGTCCAGCTTCGTACCGACTACAAGGCGCTCGACCATGAACTCTACCTCCTTCGCTTGGCGATGTCCGACGGCTCGATCTCTACGAGCGAGGCTGCTCTCAACGACCTTATCAAGGCCATCGCGCGGAAATATGCTATCCTCATTCGGATCTGGGTCCCTGAACTCTTGTTTCCCGCCGTCACAACGCCTATCGACCCCATCGATCCCGGGAGGTGGGCCAACAAGGACACACAACTCCGTGGTCACATCACAGAGCTCTTGTTATTCCTGGACGAGAAGCTTCGTGTGGCCGCGACTCAGTACCCGATGTTTGCTCAACATGTAAGTATCCTCGTTTGCTTCGTTCATATGCTTACATGTACTTGTAGTTTGCTTTAGCTGTAGAAGCTGAACGCGGAGCCTGCGTGTCTACGATCAGGGAGAATATCGGGGGCATCCTTCACGACTTCCTCGAGCTCGATCACAACACCTGCAAGCACTCAAGTCTTCTCATGGCTCACCCTGGCGTCATCGCGCTTCGCAAGAACCCCACGGAGCCGAAGGTCGAGTATCCCAAGTACCCGAGCGTTCTCTACGAGGATCCCAACCACCCTTGCAGGGAAGGCCTCTTCAGGTCCAGCGCGTTGATTAAGGTAAGCTCGTTAATTGTTCGAATGTTCTCGCTTACAATATGTATCACTACTTAACAGGCTGCAAAATGTATCCTCTTCGGGCCGACTTCACTCGGAGTTCGCGGCGGCACCGGGGGGCGTACTGCTAAGGGCGATCTTTGGGGCCTTGAGTACCCGACTCCCGGCCTCGTTGCTTGTATGGCTATCCTGGTATGTTTTTTTTCTCCATTCCTCTGAGCATCATGTCTTAATAAATTCTATTGTACAGGTATCGCATCGTGTAGGAGAGGATGACTCCTTCAAGGCAAAGAAGAACCGCACCGGGGTGAACTGGCCGGCGCGGTTCGACTTCTACTATATGGCCCTGAGTTCCAGCGACACGAGGGATTGGTGGGACCCGCTCTTCAAGTTCTGGGCTAGGGAAGTTTTCGGCATCGAGAGCGGGTCGACGACTGTCGCTTCTCGTGCCGCGTCGTCGTCTGCTACGGTCGTCGTGGCCATGGACAGCGTTTTTGAGGACCTCAAACGTCCTGCATCGCCTGGTTTTGGCCACGATCTTCCCCCTCTGCCCCCTCTTTCCACGTCCGACTCTCCTCTGTCGCCGCTGCCTCCTTCTGAGCCTGCCGAATCCGCCATGCCATCGGTTTCTTTGGGGATCCCCCCTTCCATCTCGACGCCTAACGGTGGAGCTGCGGCGCCTGCCGCTGAAGCGGAATCTGCATCTGCAGTACTCCATCGCCATCTTGATCTACTCTCGATCGGCAGCCAAAGTTCTGTTACTCTATCTACGTCCTCCGAATCCGGCTCCCAGTCCTCGCTCGTGACCGGGACCACCGGGACCACTCCCACTGTCCCGGTGGTCACCGCTCCTGTCCTGAACCCGCGTGCGCTGCACAGGGGTCA
Organism: Coniophora puteana RWD-64-598 SS2; assembly: GCF_000271625.1. NCBI lineage: Eukaryota > Fungi > Basidiomycota > Agaricomycetes > Boletales > Coniophoraceae > Coniophora > Coniophora puteana. The sequence goes on along the minus strand of NW_006913069.1, from coordinate 511,085 downwards.
GGCGATGGCGTTCGAACGGTCTGCTAGTGTCGGGACCACTTCGGCCCCTTCCGTCATCTCCGTTGCGGCTCCTCCGCCTGCTCCACTGGCGGCTCGAACCACTCGGGCTCGTACCGCAAAGGCCTCATTGCCTTCTGCCACAAGGTCAGCTGACGCTTCTGACCTCACCGGAGCGACATCGGCCAACGCAGGAAGAGCTAGGCGTGCAGTAACCAAAGGGCAGGCCGCTACAGGGGGTAAATGAGCCTTTTATCACTACTTTTCTTTACTGCAATTTACGTCGTTGTTTCACGTGCTCTAAATCGTCTATCTACTTATGTACCTGGTGTATAGAGGTGACTTCGCATTCAGTGAATGCGATCTTATGTGTTTTCATGTTCTCAAAGAGCTGCATATATTGAAGTGCAGTTAAGAATTAGTACAAGGCATAATAGCCTAGCGGAACTATGCTCTAGACAACTATAGTAAGGTAAGTAAAATTTGTCTAAGTCCCGAGTTCGATTCACATTGACGCCTAATAACAAGTAGATTAACAGCTTAATAGAACTGTAGTAGTAACCATCAGCAAAGTAATAATAAGTGATTAGCGTACATCATCAGTAGTAAAGTAAATAAAATGCAAGTAAAATGGCAAGTACAAAGTGGTCGTTCTGATGGTTGTCAAGCGGTCAAATCGTTTTTGGTATACCCCTGTTCGCTTTAACATTATAATGCCGACATGCATCGGAATCCATCACAATGGATTCTTATGCTCGGTTAACGTCGGCTAATCGCTCCATCAGAATGCCATTCCCATGTGCCGGTTCCGCATAGTTACGCATGATAATGGTTTCAGCCTCTCATAACAATGCTTCAAGATGCCCCTGTCCATGGCCATGCATTCTAATGCTTAGTAATGCCCGAGGGAAATTTCCGACAAAGGAGCATACTTTGCAAAATGCACACATTTGAGAAAGAAACAAAGTAAAGCTAGATATTGCGGGCTGCGGAGTGGCAATGAGATTTTTTTTTTTTTTGCAATCAACGTTTATTGTCCCGCGAGGCCATGCCTCATGTGGGACGAGGTCTATGTAAACATGACGTGACATAAGTAGGCGTTCGGGTTGGCGGGCGGTCTGAGTACAATTGCCTGTCCGGGCATCGGGTGGTGGGGGATGTAGGTATGGGATCGTAAAGTAAAATAAGGTGTGAGGTAGTAAGACGTTATTGTATATTTGGGTTGGTTTATAACAATGCGCGGGAGGGGAGAGAAGAGAGAAGAGAGACGAAATGAGACGAGAGAGAGAGGGAGGTAGTTCTCCGGAAACGGGGCGTGTATATGAACGAGACGAGACACGAGAGAGAGGGCAGAAAAGGGGAGAGAAGGGGCGTTACCTGGGGCGTCTTCGGCAGGGGATGGGCATGTGGGCTCAGTCTACGTTGCGGGCTGGTACCTGGGGAAGCGGCCGGTTTCGAAGAGGAAGGCTAGCAGCGCCTCGACGCTGACTGGCTGGGAGAGGAGCTGGGGCATTGGGGAGAGGCGGCGCTTGGGGCAGGCTGCTGCCAGGCATTCTCTAGCGGCTCGGTAGTGCGGGCAGCGCATCAGCAGGTGGTGAACCGTCTCTTCAGCACCACAGTGGGGGCAGGCCGGGGAGACGTCCGGTACGAAGCGGGAGAGGAATCTGTTGAGCTCGACGTAGCCTGTGCGCACGCGGTAGAGCAGGGAATGTTTGCGGCGGGACAGGCCCTTGGTGAGTTTTAGGAAAGCCCGGCGGTTGAGGGCGGGGTCGTAGCGACACATGCGTTGTGCGTGGGGTGATGCGGCCAACAGGGCCTGGGCCTCGGTCTCGACGGCGGCGTTGAGGGCCTGTCGTACGGCCGATTTGTTCGCGGGCAGCCTCTTCGGCGTTGGTGGGCGGTCTCGCCAGCGCTGAGAGTACCGGGCCTGACGAGTGCCAGACTTGGCGAGCTGAGACACGGCGTGAAGCTACCATCCTGCAACCACTTAATACTAGACGCCCTTCGCGGTGAAGTTGCATTTAGCTCGCGTTTCATTGTATCAGATCAAGGAGATATGTCTTGAAATAAGTCAGCATATGTCTCCAATATAGAGCCCCAGTAAAATCCAGAACATCCATACTCCTATACATCCGCCTTGCCAAGGTTAATAGTCCCAGGGTTATCAATCAGCGTGAACCACGCGCCCTCCTTGCCCGCCTTCTCGGCCTGGGCAGAGGCAGGCAAGCCCGCGACACCCAAGCGTCCCGCGTTGCAGATGCTCTTGGCACATAGCTGAATCTGAATAAATAAAGATCTTAAAGCCAATCCTACGTTTTGACGAGTTCATACGCACCGGAATGTCCATGCTGAACGATAGCGCTGACAGAATGCCGGTGACACAACTACAGTGAGCGCATGTCAGATGCTGCGATCACAGTAGAGCGTACTAGAAGCTCAACGCACCCGGCGACGCTCTCGGCGACACGATTGTCGGGGCGCCCTGCGCCTGTGAGGAACCCGGGCCGGAAGACGATCGTCTCCTTGTAGCCGAGTGCGGCGAGCTCGAGCTCGGTGAGGCCTTTGCTCCTGCGTAGTGCGCCGTCAAGTCAGCCTTGGTAACGAAAGACCGAACAATGAATGTGTACTTGAAGTAGAGGAACCGCGAGGCCGCGTTCGCGCCTCCTGACTGTGTGGGTGCACTCCTGAGTCAGGAAATTGAGGATCGCCCGTAGAGAGGACCACGTACGGAGAGATACACGAGGCGCTGTTCGTTCGTGGGGTCGTTGGTCTTTGCCTCCTTCGCTGCGTTTACGACGTATCTGCGATGCGGGGAATTAGGAGGAACCGTGAGCCTCATAGTACACCCACTCACTCTCGATCGATCCTCGTAAACGCCTGAGCGCTACCTGCCTTTGCCCTCGTCGTACCCATACTAGCACAACAACAACAAAACCACAAATCAGCTCCACCATCAACCGTCCACATCCCACAACGCCAGCCAGCGCGCAGACTCACGCAACATACACAACGTCCCACCGCCCATCCCGCAACCCGCTCTCGCCCAGCCGCTCATAATCCATCGTCCGCTGCTCGAGCTTCTCCCGCCCCGCGTACCCCGCGACAGTCTCCGCGGGCGTCACGCGGCGCCCGTACTCGCCGACGCGCGCGAACTCGGGCGACGCGAGCACGTCCCGCAGGAGGAGTCTTCCTGTGGCGCCCGTCGCGCCGAGGACGAGTGCGGATTTTCCTGTTACTGCGCGCGTGTTAGCGCGCGAAAGGGAGAGGGGGGGCTGGGGATTGGGGCTGACCGGACATGTTAAGCTGGTTAGAGGGTTAGAGGAGAAGTGTTAAGACATCGTAGGCAGTTCCAGTTGCGTATGTATATGCTCGGAGTCGCGGTATCTCGTGGACGTCAGCGCTCGGCCAGAGCTGTTGGACGAGTTAAAGCCTCCGCGCCGAGCGTGACCGAGGTTTATAGCCGAGGCCGAACGTCGCGGAGGCCATTAGCCACGAAAGGCCCCAAACGAAGCTTCCAATCCCTTGTCGTAACATATCTCATATGCGAGCGCTGCGCGAAAAAGAAACACTCATATTTCGATCCCATGCCCATTATCTGTCTAGTACAGCAAGAAAGTTCATGACCATCGTAAAACACGTTGCAGCAGCTACGCAAGTCCGGGGGTATATTCTACAACATCGCAACAAGAAACACACGCACAAAGCATCACCATCCCATTACTTCGCGCGGAACAGCCCACGCACACCCTGCCCAAACCTCGACCGGTTCTTGGCCGTAGGCGTCTTCACCGACACCGTGCCAGACTCAGCCTCCTCACCACCCCGCACTCCATCCTCACCACCCCGCACCGCACCGTCCTCGGGCACAGCACCAACGCCAGAGTCCAACACCATCCTCGCCGGCCTCACACCCGCACCCGCACCCCTCACAGGTCTCGCCCGCGGCCGAGGCCTAAAAGCAGCCGCATCAAACTCCCTCCGCCCCCTCTCAGCTTCCGCGTCCCTATTGCGCTCGCGCTCAACAGCGAGCACGTTCACAGCGAGCGCGATGCGCGCTCCGGGCGCAGGCGGCACGAGCGTCAGCGGCGCTGGGCGTCTGCGTGGTCTGGCTGCGGTGGTTGTGCTCGCTGATTTCGCGGGGAAAGAGGTGAGGCTCGGTTTGTGTCGTGGGCTTTTCGGGCTCTTGGGCGATTTGGGAGTCTTGGGCGTACGAGGGGTAAGCGGCGGGCGAAACGCAGCGTCGACCAGTAAATCGGCTTTACACAGATGCGGCGCCGTGCGGCGCGGGCGCGCGGGGAGAGCGAGGACCGAAGACGACGACGAGGAGCTAGAGGCGTTGGCGAGAGGGTGGAGGTAGGGCAGCATCGAGTCGACGGCAACGAACGCGTCTCCGCCGTCCAGCGCGCCGGGCTCCGCGCGCACGAGGTAGCGCTCGTCCAGGTCCGAGGAGGCGCGCGACGAGACCGTGCGCGTCTCCGCGACGGCGGTGGAGAACTTGACCCACTGCGCGTTGCCCAGCGCGACAATCGAGGAGGCGCCAGAGGCGGGCGTGAGCGGGACGTCGTACAGCGCGCCGTCGCCCGCGGATGCCGGGGAGCGAGCAAGGAGATGCTTGTACTCCAGCTCCTCGTCCTCGTCCCACCACACCCCGCCCTTGTCGTCGCGGAACACGTCGCCGACGCCGACGCCGCAGTGCCCCGCAAGAGCCTGGGACGCCATGAAACGCTGAATAGTCGCGTCGGCGTTGCCGCCATCCGCGAACTGCATGAGCGCAAGCTCGTTCGCGAGCGGCGCGGGACGCGGTACGGGCGCGTATTTGGACTTTTTGCGTTTGACGATCGTGTCTGCGCTGGGTTTGGCCGCGGCTGCTGCTGCTGCTTTGGACTTGACGCGGAGCGGACGGGTGGGTGATGCAGGTGCGGCGGAGCGCGAGCGCGCCTTGAGAGCGCCGCCGAGCGAGCGCAGCCGGCGGTGGCCGATGCTTGGCTTACGCTCGGCGCCGGGGGCAGAGCTGAGCGCCGCACCGGCGCTCTTCGGGGCGTCGAAGCCGATGTCGAACCCGACGTGCACCCAGTCCGTGGGCGAGCTAAAGTTGAGCGGGATAGGCACGGCAGCGCTGATGGGCGTCTTGAGCCCCAGGAACACGGACGTGTACCCGGCGGCGGTGAGCCCCGCTCTGGCCTCCTTCATCGTGATCGAGGGCGTCGTCGCCGTCAGCGGGGTCTCGACGTTGATGAGCGTTCCAGAGATGCTGCGCTTGGCTTTGCCATGTCCGACGGAAGGACGACGGGGCAGCGCTGCGCTGGAGAGGCGGCGGCGGATGGAGGCGGCGGGCGAGCGCGGGGAGATGGTAGACGCAGGAGAGCCGGGCTGGACGTGGGAGGCCCAGTTGTGGATGGTGGAGAAGGTGTTTGAGGTGCGGCGCTTGGGAACGCGGAGCTCGAGAGGAGGGTTGGCCTGGGGCGTGTAGGCGGGAGGGGACGGGAGCGGCTTGATAGGGCGCTTCTTCTGGGGCGGGGGGCGCGAGAGGAAGGAGTAGGCCGGGAGCGGGTTGATTTTTGCAGGGACAGCAATCTCTTGCGAGTAGCTTTCGAAGACGGCAGACATTTTGTTGGGGTATTAGTGTAGTATTGCTTCTGGATGAATTAGTCTGGTGTTGATGTGAGCATTGGTCAAGGGAAGTGCTCGGAGGTTACTCACAAAAGACTTGAGATCGATACAGAAAATGCGGTGGTATCAGGTATATGTTGGCGAGCGTAGGGATACAGAAAACAGTTGGGGTATGGGTAGACAGACGGTCGAGGTTTCGACGAGTGTGGATTTCAAGGAGAGCAGTAAAGGACAGAAGAAGCTAACGCGAGACTAGCTCTGCGGTATGCTGGCACTCCTCTAGCTGACGGAGCATCCTTATGAAGGCCAGAAGACAAAAGGTGGCAGGTACGCGTTGGACAATAGACCTTGTGTTCTCCTGGGCGTTGGGCGTTGTAAAGCCCCCGCGGAAGCAAACAAGTTGGCGTTCATTGTTTTCTGACATTCCCACGACACGTACCCGAGCCACTTCCCCGCACAATCAGCGACCTGGGACGCGTCGAGAACGCGGATAAACTTTTTGCGTCTCAAACACGACCGCGTTTTGGGCAACTCGTCCTTGTACTCTCCGTTGATGGCTTCTCATCCACCTCGGCGATGACGGAGATGTGGACAAATGTCCCGCCGATCGTACGTCGGCCGCCCACAACTGACTGCCTAATTGACACTCTTCATTGTATAAACTTTCACCGTCGGGGGCAGTGGGAACACTCCTCGAACAAAGCAACGTCCGTTCACCGATACCCATCCTCGCATTACCATCAGACTTCCACTTCGTCGTGGAACTGAGCACCTTCGCGGTACCGATAGCCCACCCACCGGTCGTTCGAGGTGTGGGCTCATCTGGGTCCGTATATGCGCATTTGGCTCTCTCGTTATTGTCTTGTGCAGCTTCATTCAAATCACACATCACAGGTACAGCGTTTTCTAGATCATCAATGGTGTCATGAGACGCGTACCAATACATACCTTGGGACTTTCTTTTGTTACTTCCAACATCAGCTCGTAGTTGAAATGCCCAAATCCAACAGAATGGCCGATGCTGTTGGATGATCAGAACTCTCAAGTAAATGAGTGACCAGATACAGTCAGGAGACCGATGAATCCGCTATTCTACATTGTATCGTGTTAATACATGCACCCGCCTAGATCCAGCCCTCGATACATCACCGGCACCTCTCCTACGAACCCTCGAGAAAACACCAACGAAGAGAAACCACCCTCATCATCATCATGGTCCTGGAGCGCGGCCTACCGCCCCGCGTCCGCCCCGCCTGACCCTACTCCCCGATCCTCGCGGCGGCGGCCCACCCAGCCCTCTACCCGACCCCCCGTACCCGCCTCGCGGCCCTCGAACCGTCCCATCGTCTCCCCGTCCAACACCAGTGTGAACGTCTGGTGCGACGCCATGTTGACTGTCTGCGGCGTGAGCGCCACCACCAGCACCGCGTCCCCCATGTCCACCTCGACGACCACCACCCCCTCTTGGATGGACGTTCATAGCAGGCTGAATGAACCCACCTCTTCCGCCCCGCCCGAAGCGGATCGCAGGCGGAACGAGCGAGAGCGACGAGAGACCCGATGCGAGCGCGTCGACGTCCCCCGATCCAGGCGCTGGCGATGTCCCGTCCGCCGGTCTAGGGGTGGCCGTGTTCGAGTCGTGTTCGTTGTGTTCCGATTCCCCATCTCCACCGCCCCCGCCCTCGCTCTCGTCGTCCGAGCTCCGCGCGTCCTCGTCCATCGCCGCTTCCCCATCTACGCCAACGTCAACACCAACACCAACACCAACATCATCCTCATCTCCCCCTTTCTCTCGTGGCTTCCACGTCCCGCGAATCATACTCGCCCCGTCGCCCCACCGCTTCAGCAGCCCGCCGACACCCTTGTTCGTGACCGCGAAAAAGTACTCCTTTGGATATGCGTGTGCCTGGATGAGGTGCAGACGCCGCGCTTTCGGTGTGAGGAAGGGGCGGTTACATGATGCGAGGTAGCATGCGAACTGAGTGCGCAGGGCGCGAGACCGCAGGGACGGAGGCGGGGGCGGGAACGTGAGGTGCCGTGTGTGCGCGGAGAGAGGCAAGAGCGTCAGACCCGCATCAGCGCACCGAGAACACAAACGCGCACGCACGATCTTCTCCCCCCGATCGCGGCGCAGCGCCGCAATGGGATCATGACACTCCGTAATATGCTAACCACCCACATCCGCATCCACATCCACATCCGCCCCATCCACGCAGAACACAAAACCATCAGCTCACCAACACACCAAGACCACAAGCACATCCACGACCACTCACCAGCTCCAACATCCGCGCATCCGGAAACACCCCCGCACACCCCCTTAGCGCACACACGTGCGCATGGTACTTGGCGTAGTGCGCCTCGAGCGCGCGCGAGTCCGCGAGCGACGTCGGCGCGTGCGCGGGCGGGTGGCATGTCGGCGGGAGCGTGCACAGCAGCGGCGCGCGGCCTGTGCTGCTGGAGCGCTGGGTCTTGGGCGTCGGTTCGCGGGCGTCGGGGTCAGTGGGTGTGTCTGAGCCTGGATCGGGGCGGGTGGTGGGAGAGGTGTTTGAGGATGGTGTTGGGGAGGAGGTCGATGGGTCGATGGATGTGGGTGGGTGGGTGGTGGAGCTCGTGCGTCGTCGTTTCGTCGCCATTGTACTAGGAGTGTGAAGTGTACAGATGTTCCTTACTGCACGATGAGTAGTTCCCCTGACTGGTCGAATGAGAGCTGCTAGTCGAGGCCTTGCGCGCTAACAGAGATCTAGTGGACGGTGCAAGAGACACCTGGCCGGAAAAAGAATTGTAAAAGCCCCTATTCCACTCGGGGTTTTACCGACGTCTTTCCGTTGCCACATTGTCATCGAACATCGGGATCTCAGCAACTTGGCCCACGGATTGATCAGATGCGCAGAAGGTAACTTGTAATACGCTGGACTCCGCGACTTTTTCAGAAACTACCATCGTTATCAAGATCAGCCTACGCCTCTTCTCTTGCCTCTTCTTCAAGTTGCCACTCACCCACCGCCCTTATCTCCTCGTCGACCGCTATCTACCATCCCAGTGCGGTCGTTTATTTCCATTTCACTACCTAGCTAAACATGACCGGAGGCTCAAAAGACGACTCCAGGCACCGTCGCAGTACTCGAGCGAAGGTGAAAGAACAGCTGTGGTCGGCCTCCCTGTGAGGACTCCACGACCTCCACTTTGACCGTCACTTCTTTCGTGACGAGAATGTTAAGGTTGGCCCATGGGCTGACATTAATGCCTACTATCGGGTTCGCGGAATTAGGCACTAATATCAGCTCGATGTCGGGCTACTCATGGGTGGTCTTCATTCGCAGCGCATACCTTCCTGAGTCTCCACGTGAGGTGCACCACCTTATGCGGACGCTGAGGAGAGTATGCGCTGGGAAGAACTCCACTTAATGCACAAGGTGGTTGGGCTCGGAGAAACGGACTGACATGACTTTGACGGTAAGACACAACGGCACTGATATAGTTCCAAGTTGTCGGTGAGGCGTCGGTGGGGGTAGTTTGGGAAACAAGGGGAGTCTGTAGACAAAAGTCCTCGAATGAGCAAAGCTGATCTGACCGACGATAGGAACCGCTAGAATGGCTGGGTACGCCGGTATGAGATTAAAATACCTCCTCTCAGTGCCCCTCTTCACGAACACTAGTACTGGCCATCACCTCTTCTGGTCACTAGGATATGCCGGTGTGGACACTCAGGAACGTAGAGCGCCAAATGGCTAGTACTCGTTTCAAACTCGTTTCTGACATTTGTGCTGAGATTTAAGGGACGGGTATCAGCTCGACGTCCAGTCACTCACTCTCTCATCCTCGGGACATACCCTCCAGAGTGGATGATATGCCCAGAAGATGAGTGACAGGGAAGCACGTTCAACACCAGATCGGTGTAAACGGCGCCGTGATCTGCGTGGATTGGCAAAGGCACAGAGCGGACTAAGTCAAGTCAACTCGTCGTCGGATGAGACAGGCATACTAACGATACAACCCGGTCGTGAAACTCGTATGTGCTTGCGCGTTGGATTACCTCCCCAGTAATCTTTCTTGAAGCTGACATGCACCTGTATAGTGGTTGGAGCGCTATCTGTGTATGCGAACAGTGCGAGTGGCACGGGGAAGACGCTCGTGCCAGGGATCGTATGGCTGGCCTTACTAGTTATTGGTCTTCCGGCTTCTGGGTCTGGGTTGACCACGTCCGTAGTATGTTTATGGCTTTCAATTGTATGTTACATTCAAGTCGCAGAGTTCATTACTGAGCGAACTAAGCTGAATATGATACCTCGCCCAAACTTCGCCCACTGGAGAGGGCTACAGCGCCGCCGGAGATACCCGCGAGTGATAATTGAGTATGTGGGCTTGTGGATATTTTACCGACGTCTCTCCGTTGCTCCTCCGCTATCGTCCGCTATCGTCTCATCGAAATTTGAGACTCCAGCATTCAACCTATGCATCGATGAGGCGGAGAGAGCGCACTAGGAAGTCGTCGCTTTTTCAGAAACCACATCGTTATCGAGATCAACCAGATTGTCACCCACCCGTATCTTTCCTCTCCCTCCTCCCTGTCGTCCTCAAGCATATTCGCCTTCATGCCGACCACAGTTTCTGGCGCAGTCATATGATCGACCTACTTTGGCCATACGCTCATATGTTGGACGGACGATGGCTACCGTCGATTACAAGAGTGGCGACCTTGCCACTGTCGTGGGCGCTGGTTCCGTGCCACAGTGAGCTGATCTTTGCTCGTATGTTATCTGGCACCCGCTCGCCAACAGATGCAGTCCGCGAAAATGACCGGATTTAAGCTTGAAGGACCCTGCAATAGACCGCAAGATCTCCGGCGATCAAAGGCGTAGGTGAGTCCATCAAACCGTACTCTAAAGGCTGCAGGTCTTGACGCTCTTCGTCCACCAAGCCTACCTATCTATCAAGGACATCAAATAGAGGAACCAACGCTAGGCCTTCGACGATGGCTAGGGCGACGCCTGAGTGGACTTGGGCGAAAAGAATGTATTGCAAGATGCCAACGACTAACGGGGCAAATAACGGGAACTAAACAAGAGTTTTGATAAACGAACGAAAGGGGTCGGAGTGGTATAAGGAACGATGAAAAAGTTTGATGCCGGGTATAGGTATGTGCCAATGTCCTCCTGTTAGGACTCCACCACCTCGACCTCGACCGTTACTTCTTTTGTGACGAGGATGTTTATGTCGCTCCACGGGTTGGTATTAGGGCCTGCAATCCTGTTGCGGAATTAGGCACTAATATCAGCTCGAGGTCTGGCTACTCACGGGTGCTCTTCATTGAGAGCGCATACTCGCTGGAGCCTCCAAGTGAGGTGCATCAGGTAGAACTCCACCTAAGCCGCACAAGGTGAGTGGTTGAGCGGGATAGACTGTTAAGACCACTTACCTCGAACAAGCCATTTGGCTGCCAATAGAGGATGGGGTTCCATCTAAATTCTCTGCCATGACGGACTAAAGGGAAAGATGCGACGGATTTACTGAGGAGGCGGCGCAAGGTTCTAGGTGTTTGTGGGCGTAAAAGCCAAGCAGACTTGTCAAATTCGATTGGCATCCTGGTTACGTCGTAGGGGGATTTCCGCAACGATACAACCCGGACGTGAAGCTCGTATATGTTTGCAGGTCAATTTATCTTCCTCTTATCCTCCTTTGCAGACCTTTAGTAACGTGAGCTTGCCCAATAGCGGGAGCACCGTCAACGCGTGCAACAGCAGGTAGCTTCAGCGGAGCGTTGCGTAGCAGTGTCATGTAGTAGGAGGTCATGCATGCGTGCCTGGTGTTGGTCATTGGTTCACTAGCTTTTCTATCTCTGCTAAGTCGTAATCGCGGGTGAACTCAATGACTTCGTCGGCGTGGCATGATCATGTAAACTGTGTACGAACTCGTGAGATCACCTCGCAAAGGTATCAATCACGGCCATGATTTTGTGGATAAACACTGCAGATATTTGGGGATATACACAGTGGCAGAAGTAAGACGGGTAGTACTCGGGTGAAAGTGCCGACCCACTGCTAGTAGGTAAGAAGAGTTTGGGAAAGATCTTCTTCCAGTTCATCGCCAAACCGTTAACTTTCGCGGCGATTTGTCCTACTAGGAATGTCTCGTCTACATATTTCCATCCGCGACTTTCAAAAAGCAACAAACATCTAGGTTGCACAGAGTCCATTACTGAACAGTACTTCGCCCACTAGAGAGCTGCAGCGCCGCCGGAGATACCCGCGACTAAATATGCGAGCTTGTGGGTATTTTACCGACGTCTCTCCGTTTGCTATCGTCCCCACCGAACATTGAGATCCCAACATTCAGTCCATCCATCGATGGGACGGAGAGAGCGCACTGGGAAGTCGTCACTTTTTCAGAAACCACGTCGTTATCGAGATCAACCAGATTGTCACCCACCCGTATCTTTCCCCTCCCTCCTTCCTGTCGTCCTCAAGCATATCCACCCTCATGCCGACCACACTTTCTGGCGCGGCCATATGATCGACATACTTTGGCCATACGTTCATACGTTGGACGGGAGATAGCTACCGTCTATTACAAGGGCGGATACTTTGTCACGTCGTGGTCGCTGGTTTGGTGTCACAGTGAGCTGATCTCTGCTGGTACGTTGTCTGGCACACACTCGCCAACAGGCCTAATCCGTGAAACCGACCCGATCTAAGCTTGAAAGAGCTTGCAATAGACTGCAAGATCTCCGGTGATCAGAGGCATAGGTGAGTCCATTAAAGTATATTATTAAAGCTGCAGGTCTTGACGCTCTTCGTCCACCAGACCTGCCTATCTATCAAGGACACCAAATAGGAATCAGAGCTAGTACTTGGACGATGGCTAAGGCGACGCCGGAGTGGCTTTGGAAAACAGTCTATTGCGAGAAACCAACGATCAACGAAGCAAACAACGGACTGGACAAGAGTATTGATAAACGAGCGAAAGGAATTGGAGTGTATAAGGAACGACGAAGAAGTTTGGTTTGGGATGCAGGTGCGTGCTGGTCACGGTGTCCTCCCTGTTACGACTCTACCACCTCCACTTCGACCGTGACTTCTTTCGTGACCAGAATGTTTACGTCGCTCCACGTGCTGGTATTTGTGCTTATGATCCTGATGCGGAATTAGGCACTAATATCAGCTCGAGGTCTGGCTACTCACGGGTACTCTTCATTGGCAGCACATACTCGCCGGAGCCTCCAGGTGAGGTGTACCAGGTAGAGCTCCACCTACACCGCGCAAGGTGAGTGGTTGAGTGGAACAGACTGCTGAGCCCACTTACGTCACGCAAGCCATTTGGCTGCCAATAGAGGATGGGGTTCCATCTGAAAGTGTCTGCCATGGCGGAGGAGGGAGAGGTTGGATGGGCATGTCGAGCGAGGAATGCGGGGCTTATATGTGTGAGTGAACTGAATTACCTTCCAGTTTGGTGCGCAGGTCTGCCATCGTTGGCTTCTCAATTATCACTCGGCTAGCTGACCCTCGCCTTTTTCACGTTCCCGACACCTGCTGTTCGGCTCTCCTTACCAAACATCCTTTACACTCTCGGTGGTGGTGTTCCTGCTGGGTCCTCTTCAGCGATGACTTAGATAGGTTCAGAAGTCGTAAACCTCCACCAACATTCTCGCTGGTAGACACGTGTAACCTTGGTGTGACGGTTTCATACAGTATACCGCATTTCTAAACAAGTCGAACATTCTGTGCCCTCTCCCTTACGCGAACTTGTGTGACGTGCACATGACCTGCCTTTTAATTAAAAGCTTCTATGTCAACAGCAAGCACATCAGAATTTAACCTTAAAGTGTTTATTGACCCTGAGTACAGCGTTCTAGGGTGCTTCTCATTGTGGGTGCATGGGTAAAACGCAGCACGGACGTCTCAAGTTCGGGTCTCGGCGGGTCTAGATTCTGTTTCTGAGATAGAATGGATTCCATCGCTGATACGAGGGCAGACTGCGGGTCAATACAGTAAGAGTTTCTGGGACATTGGTGTCTGGCAGCGCTCACTGCAAAGAAAAACCTTTCTGTGAAGCTCGAATGCTTATGTCTACGTGGTATAATGATCGTATTATCAAAAAGAATAATTGGTACGAGCAACCTAAGGAGCTCCTTCAACAGAGGTAATGCGTACATCAGAACCGAGTACGCGTTCCAATAATCCAGGATCGGCGGCGAGCGCTGCGACATCGTGTTTATCCGTCCTGATGGACGAATATGGGATGGTCTGCAGCCGAGGGCAGCGTCTCCTGAGAGCAGCGGCCTCGAGCAGCGTGAACTCGACGCCAGGTTTGGCGATGCGAAACTCGCGAAGCTCCGGCCACGCAGAGGCCAGCTCGATGAGCTGCGCTGCGGTCAAGCGGCCGTTCTTAACTTGATGTCCGGTGGTCAAGGGGAACTGGATGCCTGTGAGGTTCGGGAAAACGCACAACGGGCGAAGCGTCTCGTAAACGGACTTCCTGCTTGCCGTCACCATTCTGAGCGAATAAACGTATCCCTCCCGCATGTCGCTGATGCAAAACGTCTCGAGAGAGTCAACAGAGACCGTATTTGCTAGCAGGAGACCCATCTTGGAAAAGGAGGTGGTGTCAAACTGGCCCAGCATAGCAAAGTGTCGCAAGGTTGGGGGCTGGTGGCTCGATGGGATGTCCTCAAAAGAGCGGAATAGGATGCGCAGAGCATTGGCAACCTCGCTGCAACAGGACGTGCGGAACTTCAGCGAGCTGAGTCTTAGAAGCGGCCTGCTCGATGGCAGCGGCAATGAACGAAACTCGTCCAGGCAAATATGCGAGTTGAGCAATAGGTTGAGGTCGTCAAGATCGGTGAAATGACCAAGATGCAGTAGCATCTGGACATCGACCGGGCCAGTGTACGACCGGAGGTGGTCCCATTTCGAGATGTATAGTGGGAACAAGCGATGGTAGTCCAGGGGGCGTTGATGAAGGAAAGGGGGATCAGGAGTGAAAGTAAATGCCCGAAGATTTGGACAGCCGCTTGGAAGCGAAGGCCGCTTCTGATCATAATCTAGCGCATCCTCTAGAGAAATGGCATCGACGTCGTCGAGATGAGTCGGAGGAGCCTTCGGAAGCATGTACCGTGGCATCGGTCCCCGAAGAGCCCGAAGATTGGGGAAAAGGATAGGAATACACTTTGCAGATACGAAGGCCTTTTTGATTGAGGAGCCAATGGTGACTGGTCTCCCACGATACCAAGGATAATGCAACTCGGGATAGTACTCGTACCCGAGAAAGAGCCTCATCCAGTGATCATCTTCCTCTTTGATGCAATCTCCGATTCCAATGGTTTTGACTTTGCTGGCCTTGGATATGAAGATACGCCAGTCGTTTGAGGTCATCTCGCGAACGAACGACTGGGGACATGGATGGTCAACGGCCCACATTCCCGGGCAGTGCGCCAACAGCGTTGTTATCACGTACCAGAACCCAGGGTTTTGAGTGCGTCCCCATCGACGCCATGTAGCCTAACTCATTATATTGCTCTCGCAACTTCAGCTCCCATAAGTTATGCGGCAAGCACATCAGAAGCTCGTATACGTGGGCCAGATGCCGAGGAATCTTGTCCGCAGCGACTGCATGAAAGTGAGAGCATACGCGGGCCAGAGAGACTAAAGTACTCCTGTCGCTAACAAAGTCGAAGATGACATCAAGAAGTTCGGGCAGGAGGAGGCACTGGGGCATGTTCGCGTTATTGGGACCACGCCGTGAATCAGGCTGGCCATGGAACGCTGCTTCGGGTGCAGGAAGGGAACTACCTGTCATTGTGATGTCAGCTTCACTTGGAATAGCCAGCTAACCGAAAGGACAGCTCACGACGTAGACGTAACAACCGCGACAACTGTCGCTTCATTGGCCAATGGTGGAGAGTAGCGCTGGAGACCGAGAGAGCTCTGCCCGGACGAATAGGACGGCACTAAGGTGCGGTGGGAGAGGAAAAGAACCTGCGGGTAAGTTAAGTAGCGCTCCCAACAGAGTCTTCAATAGAGCACGAGCGCCTGAGAGCAGAGTGTTTCCGAAAGGCTAACGTAAGTTCGCCATGACAATGCAACATATCTTCGGACCAACGGCCCGTGTGGTCGGATTTCCTGTAATATGAGGCGACGTGGGGTCTCAAGTGTGATAAATTGCGACAAACCTCCGGTCTTCGGCGTGTCTGCAGAGACTGTGACGATTCGCGGTGCTGTCATGTCATCCTGGTGGATTAGAGGGACACGCCGATCTACTCCGACTAATAGCTCCGACAGCGGAGTGTATGTCGGCAGCTTTACCACTGCTACGCCCCACGCGTCAAGCGAGTTGTGCAATGATCTAAGTTGTGTTCAGTGGTCTCAAAATCGACAACTACCTACTGTTGAACGAGTAACTGACAAGCGCAAATGAAAGAAAATGAACTCCACAAGAAAATAACAATCTGTCGCTCATGAGCACCCGTTGAGCACCCGTTTGCTCTCAGCTCAAGTGATACTACAGTTGATATGTCGATAATGCATACGGTAAAAATGCCCCAAATCCTATGCATTATCAACATTATGCAAAAGCATATAATTCCCACGGTTGAAGAGCAGTCACGTGGTTAATTTTGAGCGTAAAGGTTTTCTAGTTACTTTGGTTTTAAGAAATAAGTTTCTGAAGAAGTGGGTTGTGCAGTACGGAGCTCCTCGGAATGCAGCATTGACACTGAACACAATCCCATTTTGCTAAGTGTCCAGCTGGGATGGATGTCGAGCGTGCTTGAATTTTGCTTGAATTTGAGAACGAGACTGGAGTGAAGTTGAGTGGCCCTGTTTGGAGGGTCCAGAAAGGCTCAGCTACGTCTCCTTGTGTCATGTCCTTGTGGGCATCGCAAAACTCAAAAGCACGTAACCCGGCCATTCCTCTAAAGTGAGGTTCTTGCCACGCTTCTTGGGTGCTGACTCAGCACTGAGGGCTTATCCGTGGATTTGATGCGTTTTGCGGGGTTCTCGGAAGCTTGGGGAGTGGACCATTAGTGCATTTTTGTACAGAAGTGTGTTAATTTATGTAAAAACGGACAACGGATACCAGGTTCAGACCCATCCCATAATGCATAATTGCTCCGAGAATGCTATGGATTATGGATTATGGATTATTTTGCATATTTGGCGGGCATCTTTTAGATAAATGCAAAATTCTATGCATTATGAGCATTATGCATTATTGACCTATGCATTATCGACATATCAACTGTACGAGGAATGCGGGCGGCTGTTTAAGCACTCGGAGAGACAAGGTCCACTAAACCTTGCTCTCCTATACAAGCTCGTCGATGGTAACCGTTACGGGTTCCTGGAAATGTCTCAAGGAGCACCTGGGCAACGCATGAGCTGAACGTTCACTCGCCAACTCTGTCATCTCCGCTGGGTCAACGATGTCGCGTAACCTGTCCGTCAGATGCCATAGCCCGACGGTCTTTTCCTTGAGCACAAGACACGCCTCAGTTACACTTCGGCATTTAGACGGTAATGGAGGGGAACACAATATCGTGACTAACGACGACGATGCTCTTATGCGTGGGGATACTACAACTCGCATGATGATAAGGGGTGAGGAAGAGAAAGGCAAGGTGAGGGGAGATGAGGAGGGACTGGAAGATTTGGGCGAACTCTTGTAGATGAAAAAGCCCAGGGGCTTAGCACATCGGGAAATTGTCTGAATACATTCGGACGTTAGGGGATGTAGGGCTCTGTATCTTGAAAATACATCGAAAGAGGGGACACCAACGTACGTTCCGATTGGTCAACGTATTCTACCATTCAATACAATTCACACTCGAGCAATTCTGCTTCAACGAACCGCGGTCGATCCCGTCGTCTTGTTGGCATGAGCTGAGGAGACCCGCATTTAATATCAGCTCGTAAATGGGTGCGGAAGTGTTCCCCCTGGTCCTGCATTCAGTCTTTTGGAGCAGCGAGCGAGGTGAAGAGCACAGGAGTCTACAACCAAGCAACGGCAAACAAAAGCCGACCATCTGCTTGTAGATACGATTAATAGCCACATCCTCGTCTACTTGTGCCCTCGCACGCCGAGACTCTATCACTGCATGTGACAGGGTGCATTCGGGTTCGAGTGCAATGCGGAAACGCAGAGACTGTAGAGTCGGACAAAGGACATCAGAGGATAGGTAAACTCCGGAGCTGCAGTTCAGCGCAAGCAAGATGCGCTGTGCATAGTTGCGGAACAAGGCAAGCTCGAGGTGCTTGAGTGGATGGCCCCGTAGGCATCCAAGGAAGTCGTCTAAATCGATGTTCGCGTCGTAAACGGCCAGACCCTCGAGTGCATCGGTGTAACCCAGCAACTCGTCCATTGTTAGAGCGCAAATATGCAATGGCGAGGTTGGGCCAGGCCGAGTCGAACGTGTGATAGTGAGCCGTTTGAGGCCAGGAGTGCGAAAGGTGTTGATGAATTCAATACCGGCGTAGCTTGACGTCGGGATCCGAAGCGTGAGCGCCTCAAGAGACGCCAGCCAAACAGGCTGCATCCGTTCGGGAAAGATGTCTATATGTTGCGAATCTCTGGAATTTTCAAAACTGACGCTGAGGTCGAGCGTGCGGAGCGCAGTCAACTCGCGGATCCCTTGGATAAGAACAGCGTAGACATTCGACATGAAGCCCGTGATGTACGAGTTGATGACGAGGTGAGACAGGGTGGACGATGATGCATGCCGAAACTGCGCAAAGGAGGTACGAAGGTTACCGAGGTCGTTGATTTGAACATATGGAATGTGAAGTGAACTGCCATCTAAATCGAGTGTCGTAGACGCGCGAAACAATTCAGCGACCGGGAGATGCCTGTTCCATCTGATACGGCATCGTCTAGAAAGGCAGGAAGAAGCATAGTGACTCTCGTCGTATTGACTATGCACCATACAAGTCTTGAGCATTTCAAAGCTTGGATGTTGGGGACAGGGAGATGTTCTAGGAGGGCGCGGCCCAACTGAGAAACGAGGCATTGTGATAGATTCGCACACCATCGCTGAAGGTGAAGATTCGATAGGTTCAACACTGGAACGAAATTCAAGATAGACACATATTCAAACGGAGTGGTAGCTGGGTAGAAATGAGATGGATAAAGTTTGCGAACTCAGGGATCAATGTATACATACCTCTGCCCCGGCTTTCCCTTTGTCTCGTCGCGAGTGAGTCTCAGCGTTTTATCGTTGTGTGACGTAGATCAAGAGCTTGTTATCACACGAATGTTTGATTTAGAGTTATTTGAGTGGCAGTCGAACCTCATGCATATAGTATCGACTTGCTAGTCCCTTAGTTGAGCGCCTCGTCGATATATTGGCGATGCTACTCACGATGTCCTTCAAGTCGTGCTATGGGTACGAGCGCATCGAGGCAACGAAGCAAAATGAAGACACCAAAAAGTCGCTGCCCGTTGCCAGCTACCGCGGCGTCTATCCAAGTACCTACGTCGCGGAGTTACGGGCCGTGTTGCAGCCTTCTTTCCCGCCGTGTGCCGCTCCATTAATCTCCGGTTCGTATACGCCTCGACTGCGTTAGAGGGTATAGCTCCAAGCTGGCTGTATACGCGGACATCTTCACATCGTATCGTACCAATACATGCAGTCGATTCGTTTCAGAATATACACAACCTACCGATAAACCCCTGACCCGTAGCATGTCCCTGCATCCTTAGCTTTAAAGGAGCTAGGGTTCGAGAGGAGCACACGAAAGACATTCACAAAGTACATCCGCTCGCCATTGAGCTCCTTCTCCCACACCTCCTCTAGCACCGCACTCGCATCTCCCCCGCTCGTCTTCTCGCGGAACGCCTTGACGGTATTGAGCGACGTCGAGCCCTCCCCACAGACCCTGCCGATCCGCGCCCTCAAAAGCCGGCGCTGGTCGATCCCAAGCTTCACTTTGACGTGGTTCCACACGGCGGAGTGCAGACGAATGATCTGCGCGCTCGGGAGCGGCGTCCGAGTGCATACACCCGTTTCACCCGACCCATTCCCAAGCGCGCCTAGGCCGCTCACGAGATGCGTCGCGTCAAACAGCGCGAGCTCGATTCGCCGCACGACGCACTGGCCCAAGCATTCCATCAGGTCGTTCACGTCTACCTTGCGAACAGCCAGCGAGAGGCTCTCGAGGGCGGAAACAGGTGCAAGAAGCTTGGCGAGTTGAAGGCCACACTTGGACGCGGCCGTTGGTCTCCGCTCGTCCTGTGCCCCGCGCGCGATACGCAGGCGGGCCAGAGACGGGAGGTCGAACGCGGTCTCTACGAAGCTGGCGCTGTGGTAGTCTGAAAGGGGGAATTCTAGTTCTAGACTATGCAGATGGGGTAAACGGATGGGTTCGGCGGGAGGGGTAAACGAGATGTTCCACGGTGCTAGTACGGTGTCAGAGGACGAGTAGGAGGGGAGAGCGTGGGTAAGCGTGATAGAGAGGGACTGAAGGGATTTGAGATTTGAGATGCAGTGCAGGATAGTGTTGTATGAGCAGAAGCGCTGCTGGGCGATGACAACAGACAAGGAGAGGTGCGCGAGATGCGCCCAGGGGATGGACATGTACACCGCCGCTGAAGACTGTAGCTTGTCAAGGTGGTGCAGAGGGATGCGTGTGACATGTAGGGCAGGTGCGGGCAGAGGCTCGCGCACAGGCACAGGCACAGACGTCACAGCAGATGAAGGTACGTTCCCGTCAGACTCGGAGTCCCAGCTATCCAAGTCGAGCGTGGCCGACCACGGACGGTCTGGATGCTCAAGGTTCACGCTCACGCGTCGGAGGTAAGGCGATTCGCGCGAGAGCTGTGCCCAGTGTATGAGGATGTCGTGCGTGCCGTGCACGCTCAGCGCCGTGATCCTGTGTTCGTATCGCTCAGACACGCGCTCAGCCACGACAGCGTGGACGCGTTCTGCCCACTGCGACGCCTTGATGCTTGGGTGCACCTTGCAGTCAGGGGTGATACAGTCGGAGGGAGGCTGGAGATGCGATGCGAGGACGAGTAGCTGGCCTGAGAACCGGGCGGCGGGCGAGAATTCGCGGTCGACGATAGCAATATAGTCGGCAAGGGAGAGCCCAGTGCTATCGACCGTGGTTATGGGACGGGGGGTGGATGAGCTGGATCCTGCGCACCGGCGACGCGCGTCGCAGATGGACGTGAGGGCCTTGACGAGTGCCTTGCGGACACGACCGATGGCGTTTTCAGAGGTGTGTTCACGAACGCCTGGAAGGGCCCATGATACCCAATACTGGTCGTCGAGGGATTTGCGCTTGAGCGTGGGCCGCTGGAGGGACTCAGACTGTTTCTCCTTGTCGTAGCCCTCGAAAGAGGATACTAGCGTTTCATCGTCTCGAAAGATGAAGCTATCCTTGGAGAATGACGAGCGCTTTTCCCACCGTCAGTGACACGAAGCGCTTTGAATGAAGAAGGGCTCACAAAGTCGACGCTCTTGGTGTCACAACGCTCGTCTGGAGCGATAGTACTTGCATCATCAAAAGCCATGGCACTAGGGTGATCGGTGACTCAGTGAGAAAAGAAACTGCGGACCGAGCGAGTAAGTTGGGCTTTATGCATTATCCTGTACCGCCTCCATTCCCAAGCTCTGAGGCCGGGAAAATGACCATTTTGCGTAGAGCACGCCGGACGATGCGGAGATTCTGTGCCGCTCTCCACGGTCATGAGGGCGAGACAAACAGACGCCCAGAGTCACATCCTCGTAGCGGTCACGCAGTCACCCGTCTAGCAAGCCAAACGCGTGACAGAGCGTGACACTACGCCGTTCCCACTTCCTCATTTGTTCTCGCTGCAACTCCAAAATGTCGTCCAAGCGCAAATGGGACCAGGCCGCACCCGACGCAGGCACCAACATAGACGATGACAACAATTCGCACCCCTCCAAGGCACCCAAAGCCGAGGACGGCAAGACCGCGTCCGAGGCTGCCGCCGCCGCTGCAGCCATCGCGGCCAAGATCGCGGCCCAGTTCAAGGACGGCGTCGGCGCAGCGGGCAGCGTCCAGCTCGGCATGCGCGACCCACACGACGCAGAGTTTACGCACGATATCGACATCAACGACGTGCGCAATCGTTATTTGTTGACGCGAGGGAGCACGCAGTCGGACGTGAGTTATTTTCTAGTCCAATGTTCCGCGTTCATGGTTCGGGGGCGCTAATCGTGTTTTCTGTCTTTTGCCATTCCTATCTTGTCGTCCGACTTGCCTTGGTGTGTGGACATGTAGATTCACGAGGAGACAGGCGCGTCGGTCAGCACCAAAGGCACCTGGTATCCGGACCGGACAAAGGCGTCAGATAGGGACCCACCCCTGTACCTCCACCTCTCTGCGAACAACAAGGAGGTTCTACAGAAGGCTATAGATAGAGTCAATGACCTCATTAACACTGACCTTGGCCCGCTTGTGGAGGACAAGAAGGACCGCCTGCGCGAAAAGGTGCGTTCACCGACCTTCCGTTCGCCTTCACTTTGACACGTGCTCACTTTCGTCCTTTTCTCGTTATCGCTCGCCTGTGTTTTTCGCAGCGTAAATGGCCAGAAGAGAAGCTTCCCGTCGGGCTGGAGTCGATACGAAACTTCAACGTGCGAGCAAAGGTGGTCGGGCCCCAGGTGAGAATGCAGTTTTCGTTCATGACCATGTTGCTTACATCTTGGGGCGTAGGGTATGTTCGTCAAGTATATTCAACAAGAAACGGGCACCCGCGTCCAAATAAAAGGTCTCGGCTCCGGCTTCGTTGATCAAGAAACAGGCCGCGAGTCCGACGAGCCGATGCACATCCACATAACGTGCGTTTACCTTTTCGCCTTCTATCTCCCATTCTCATCCACGCATCTTTCGTACTAGCGGACCGGACGAAGGCCAAATTGCACGCGCAAAAGTCCTCACCGAGGACCTGCTCGAGGTCGTCCGCGCCGAGCACGCAAAGGCACAGTTGGCCATGCAACAGCAGCAGATGGAGCTCCACCAGGCTCAGATGCACTTTGCGCAGTACGCACAGGTGGGCGGCTACGGGGGTGTAGCGCCTCAGCCGCCATCCGGCGAGGCACCACCGCCACCACCTGGAGAACAGCCGCCTCCGCCGCCCGACGGGAGTGCACCGCCGCAGACGCCGTACACAGGTGCTACCCCTGGTCAGGATGGGGGACAGGATGCATATGCTGCGTATTGGTACGTCGTTCCCTCCCCCTTCTATGCTCTTTGCTGATGGTACGTTCGCTGCGTAGGGCACAGTACGGGTACGACGTCAACTCGGAGCAGTTCAAGGAGTGGGCCGCGCAGCAACAGGCGCAGTATGGACAGTACTACGCTCAGCAAGCACAGCAGGGGCAGACGCCGGGACAGGATGGCACGCCTCAGCCGCCAGCGCCAGCGCCGGCCGGGGACGCTCCGCCGCCGCCGCCACCTCCTGCATAGTCGGCATCTTCACCTGCTTATGGTAGCGTTACGTGCTTGGCCGCTGGAGCGGTGCTGCGTGTGATGCAGGGGCTGCTGGGAGAGTGGTGCTCGTCGAGGGCATGCTGTCGCTTGGAATTTTTTGCCTGTATTTTGACGTTACTTGATTCAAGCATACTATCTTATGCGTATGCATTATGTACGGCACGTTTTTGCTATCGCTTGCTAGTGATATCATTCGGTTGCGGGATATGTGGTCTCTCGGTATTCTCCGTTTGTTGTGCAAGTGATTGGGTGTCGGAGCAAGCTTTGAGGTTTAGTACTGACTGTATGTCATGTTTGCTTCCGAGACACGTTGCCGAAGAGGATACCCCGCATCTCCCCGACTTGCCGATCATTTCGGGTCGCCGCCTACCCCGCGTCGCGTTTCTTCCCTTTCTCATAACAAACCCTTCCATTCACCATGGCCAACACCCATCAAACACTCCCTCCTGCTCTCTGGCCCTCCACAGCCCGCAACATCTCGCAACACTTTCCGTCGTCTTTGAAGGTGCGCACGTTTCACAAAGTAATTGCGTAGTATTAGCTTGATGGACTGACACAACTCGTCGACGTCCTAGACATGACCTCGTTCGGCACCAACCCAGCCGTCAACGCCTGGAGCGCCCCTTCTGTCGTAGAGCAAGCTCGCTCACAACTACGTACCGCCGAACGCAAGGCCCTCTCCGCCGGCGACACCGAAATCGCGCGCCAGCTGCGCTCGGAACGGAACATGCTCACCAAGGTCTGCGCCCTGCCCGCTGAAATGCTCGCCACCATTCTGTGGTGGTGCTCGTGCTCTGGTATCTACACTGGCGACGACGATGACGATGGAGACGGCGACGGTGACACGGACATCGTGCAGCTCACGCACGTCTGCCGGCTCTGGCGCTCGGTCGCGCTCGCGACGCCGCAGCTGTGGACGTATCACTCCGTGCATGCCCACACGAATGTGGATAGGCTGAAGACCACGCTGGAGCGTGCGAGAGGCGCTTTGCTGGATCTGGAAGTGGCGTTGGATGAGCCGGAGGCGTCGAGGTCGGAGGCTGCGGAGGTCGTACGGGGGCTGCTTGGCAGGAAAGAAGGGATGTCGAGGGTGAGACGTTTGGCGCTGGTTGTTGCGAGGGCGGAGGATGTGGGAGTGTGTAAGTGGCCTGCGCCGGCACTCGAGAGCTTTGACTTGAGCTATACGGCTCGTCCGCGGAGAGGTTTTGAAGGCTTTAGGCTGTATGACGATGAGGACGAGCAGCGGGAGGGGAGATGGTTAAGGAGCGGGATACATATCGAGGCGGCGCTCTTTGGTGACTCGAGTCCGGCGCTTCGTCAACTGGCGCTTCATAACATTGCCCTACCGTGGACGTCATTTATATTCCACAGCTTGACATCGCTCCAGCTGTCAGAGAGCCCAACTCTTATGGAACCGAAATTGGACGAGCTATTGACCGCTCTCCACGCCTCGCCGAACCTCGAGTTCCTCGAGCTCTCTCGATATTTTCCATTGATCCCTAAAGATGATGTATCCGCGCAGCTCTGGGCGACCAACCCCCACGCCGTCAACCTACCACGGCTGGAGCATCTCATTATATCCAGAGCACCCTTCTACGAGTACGCACAGGTCCTGAATCATCTTCACTTTCCGGCGACCGCCAGGGTGCGGCTCGAGTGGGTGCACTTCTCCGGCTGGGGCGGGGAGCTCTTTGCCACGTGTCCTCAGGCTCTCATGCCGTTGCGGATTCTCGAAAGGAGGGTCGACGACTCTGCCCCTTCCGCCGCCTCTGGTTTTGACTCGTCGCATGATGTGTGTCTCAGTATCGAGCAAACGCCAGACAGCTACGTGATCCAGCTACATCTTCTCCCAGCGGTGGTGGATGCAGCAGATGACCATCCCGACGATTTCGCATGGTATTACCCGTCTTCCGAGCTCCCAGCGCTACCCGTTCTCGACGCCACCTTCCTCTGTCCCTTCGCTCCCTCGGACCCTTACCCGCGCGGCCTGATCCATCTCAGCGATCTAAACCTCCCCGCAGTGCACACGCTGAAGCTCGCAGGGCTTTGGCCTCCCGCAGAGGAATTTTGGCGCGGCGTGCTGCACCAGGCCACGGCGATGCGCAGGCTGAGCGTGGGTCTAGAGAAGCCACAGGTTCTGGTAGGGTTGCTGAGAGCGCTCACGCCTAAAGCGCCTTCGTCGACGGCAGCGTCTCCCGAGGGTGTGATTGCACCGCAGCTTGCTGAGCTGCATCTCACGGGCGCTGCGATCAAGAGCGTCGACCCGGGCATTGTCGTGCGTGTGCTTGATGCAAGGGCGCGTGCGGGGGTGCGGTTGGGGAAGGTGACGGTCGATGCGGCACATGTGGCTCAGGGCTTTGCGGAGGCGCTGGGTGCGGAGCTTGTCGGTGAAGGTGATCTGAACGAAGATGAGTCGGTTGTCGACGAGGTGTCTACGAATGGGGAGGACGAGGATGATAGCGATGATGAGTTGGATGGGGATGATGGAGAGGCCCAGAGTAATAGCGGGGAAAGCGACGAAGAAAGAAGTGAAAATGAGTAGATGGTTGGATGTATTCAAATATTTCACAGTTGGTGTGTAAGATTATTTCTAACGATGACTTGACTAGCTGTGGATTCCTGCCTTTCTCTGGTCAAGTACAAGCTCCAAAGTTTGCATAATACCGTCGGACCCGTTGTATATCTGCTAGTCAACGTTGGGAAAATCTTCTAGGCTTTGTTGGCGCAGTCACTGACGAGCGCGAGCTAATTTTACCCTCATGGAGGGCGTCTATGTACACGTGTGAAAATAAACAAAAGAGAGCATCCAATTGCGACTCACCTCTGTGTTGCGATCCCCACTGTTCTCCTTTAATCACCGCAACCAGACGAGCTGTATTTCAGTTCCCAGGTAAGCAAACTGCAGCATTGTCATCCATCTTACTAACGTTTCAGAACACCAAGAACGATCCAGAGACCTTGACAGCCCGTACTAGCCATCCCCTTCCCATGTCGTTCACTGGCGGAGAGTTTGCACCAAAGATCTGCACTCTCCCACCCGAAGTCCTCGCTCACATAATGATTCTGTCCAAGTCGCAAGGAACCTCAGACCCTTCTGTACAAATGATCCTCTTCAGCCACGTATGCCGCCACTGGCGCCACGCCGCCCTCTCCTTTCCACACCTGTGGTCCCATATTGTCGCAGCAGACGGGCACTTCAATACGAAGAGAATACAGACGTCCCTAGAGCGATCAAAGTCTACGCTTCTAGACGTCGAAGTTGATCTTAGGGCCGCGCTCCAGCAGACCGACATCGTCATGTTCAGGCTGTACTCGGTGCTGTTCGATCTGCTAAGGCAGACGTCCCGATTTCGGCGCCTTGTCGTGCGTTCCCTACGGGACGCGCTTTCCCATGGTCTTCTGGACACGCCTGCACCATATCTGCAGGAGCTTACGTTGATCAAAGAGTCGGAAACGATGCACGACGTGAGGCCGATCTCGATCCCCCACCCGCTGTTTGGCGGTGAGATGCCGTCTTTGCGAGCCTTGTCGACGGTTGGATTCGCCCCGCCCGAGGGCTCGCTGACCTTTTCCGGGTTGACTTATCTTCGCATCGCGGACGGAGTATCCGACCGTGTAAAGCCCATCCTTCCACAGATTCTGAATATACTTGGTTGCTGCGCATTGACGCTCGAGACGCTCGAGCTCTCTAATTGTCTGGGACACAATGACATGCACCATCCCGGTGATTCCTTGACAGTACTTGCGAAGCTTAAACATCTCGAAGTAATGAAGATAGGATATGCTGCTGTCGCAAAGCTCACAGACCGCCTTCACCTCCCCAGCGACAGCCAAATCAACCTCCTAAACATTGGATTCGACTCCCCCGTTTCTGGAAAGTTCTTCTTCGAAAGCGTCCTCCCCAACGATGTGTTCATCCCGCACTGCCCGACTGCGCATCCAGGACGGGACCTCACTCTTGTATCAAACAGATGCCTTCAGGAATCCGTGGTCATGAAGATGTACGACAGAAGTATGCATGAAAGCGGAACACCGTGGCATCACTATGAGCCACCAGTGAAAGGGCTGCGACTGAACCTTTCTCTGGACTGGTTCTTTGTACATATCTTCCCCGACACGCTCGTTCGTGGTATCTTCCAGGACGGACCCCCTTTGTCTGATATCCACACGCTTCGAGTCCAGGGTACAAACTATCCCAGCGACGCATCGTTCTGGGCGGGCCTGCTCAGGGGGGTCACCAACGTACACCGTCTCTCCATCGGCTCAGAACTCGAAGCGACGCACGTTTCGTGTATACTCCAATCTCTCCTTCCCTCCCAGTCAGACGTATCTCAGGATGACCGACCTGCCGCTCTCCCGTTACCACAGCTCAGTCACTTGCACATCTCGGCGAAGTGTATTATGGAGACAGACAAGGACTTTGTGCGCCGTGTGTTGGACGAGCGCGAACGAGCTGGAGCGAAGCTAGAAACCGTGACAATTGCTGGTGGAGTCTCGCCTAGGACAGACCTACGAGCATATGCGGAAAGGATTGGAGCCTCTGTAGTTGACGATGAAAAGTGCGAGGATGGGCTCGGGTAGAGGAGCTTACGACCTCCAAAGTCCGTCAGTTTAGTAGAGGCTGGAGGCACGCTCCAAGCTCCAAGTGCCCTGTTGATCGTTTCCCTGCGTAGTCTCAATAAATATGGGCACCGAGTACTAGTAAGACACTGGTTTCAGCCATAGGCCAGCTTCCGAATAGTAAGCAACCGGAGGTGATTCTAATGTCAGAAAGACCTATCGCTTGCACCTGCGGGGGTTATAACCATAATGTAGCGAATGATACTTACCTTGACGATCCTACGCTCAACTTACGCTTTTATAAGTGACAGAGTATCCCAGCAGTCTCCCTCCATTCTCCCTCGGCACGGAGGCTTTCGCTGGTCCAGGGGCGGGATGACAGCTCGGGCCGAGAGCTGACGCCCACAGCCGGGACTCCGAGGAAACATACGCAATTGGGATTGCTTATGATGCCTTCACACTCCTCTCTTTCCTTTCTCTCACCAACTCAACATGTCTGGTCAGCCCCGCATCCCAACCCTCTCCCTTCCTTTCGCTGACACGAGCGCAGCAGCAGCCACAGGAAAATCCGCACTCGTCCTCGGTGCGACCGGCGCCACAGGAAAGCATCTCCTACGGGATGTACTCGCGTCGCCTGAGTTCACGCGCGTCGGCGAGTACGGGCGCCGTGTTACGTCCTCCGAGGCCATCGCGGGGCTCGCGGGGAGGGAGAAGCTCGAGCAGCGAACCATGGACTACGAGAAGCTGGGCGAGAGCGGGTTGAAGGGTGGGCGGTGGGATGTTGTGTATGTAGCGTAAGTCGCAACGTTATGGGCTGTGCCCCTGGCCTTGGAGCTGACTTGTATCGTATTCATGCGTCAGTATGGGGACCACCCGCGCGAAAGCAGGTAGCGCTGAGGCCTTTACGAAGATTGACCGGGAGTGAGCGAGCTTGCGGGGTGGTGATGATTGCATGCAGCTTACGGTCCTTATCACTCCCCGCAGGTACGTAGTCAATGCGGCCAAAGAAGCAAAGACCGACGACCCTACCAATGAGCAGCGCCTCGTGTATCTCTCGGTGCGTAGTTCTCATCCCGCGACTGCTGACTCCTATTCTGTATCCTGACTCGGAGACACACGCACAGTCCACAGGCGCGAACGCGTCCTCGCCTTTCCTCTACCCCAAGTACGTCTTTCCCTTTCTATTTTCTACTCTTTCCAGCTTACCACAATCTGGATGACGCACTACAGGAGCAAAGGCCTCACGGAGCTCGAGCTCGCTGGGCTGGGCTACAAGGAGACGATTGTCTTCCGCCCCGCATTCCTGAAAGGCGCCGAGCGTCCCGACCATCGTATTGCCGAGAGCATCTTCGGGTGCGTTGAGCTTTGCACACTCTACTACGATCATGATATCTGATATGTGCATAGTTGCATCACCGGCATCTTGTCGACTGTATCGTCCAGCATGGAGATTCCGGTGCGTATGAACTCGTCAAAACGTAAGATTTGGCTTTAAGACTTTTATTCTTCAGATTCAGTTATGTGCCAAGAGCATCTGCAATGCAGGACGCTTGGGTGTCGCCGGCTTGCCTGCCTCTGCCCAGGCTGAGAAGGCGGGCAAGGAGGGTGCATGGTTCACGCTGATCAACAACGCTGGGGCTATTAACCTTGGCAAGGCCGATGTGTAAGAGTATGAGTGTTCTGGATTTTGCTGAGGCGCGAGCGGTTATAGACGTGCGCTGATTTATTTCAAGACCTGTTTTCTTGACCTACCGCAGTAAAACGCGAGCTAAATGTAACTTTACCGCGAAAGGCACCTATTACGTGGGAGTGGGATGGTACGTGCATGTGTGGCGGTGTGGAAGCTTTCCTCTCTTTGCTACCCCGCAGCCCGCAATATCCTGCTTTACTCTGTTGCTTTCTTGAAGATGTGCGTTTCGCAAAGTATGCTCAGTACTACCTTCGAAGACTATCACAGGTCCTCGTCGAGATTCGACATGACATACATGTTCATATTCAGTAACCCGGTCATCAACGCGTCACGGTGGGGCGCCCCATCAGTGGTCGTACAACTTCGCGCCAACTTGTGTGCTGCCGAACTGAAAGTCCTCACTGTCAACGCCATCGAAGTCGTGCGTGTCGGTTTCGCACGGAGCAAACACGAGGCTCATCAGGATCTGCACGCTGCCCACCGAAAACTCGCGCCGGCATTCTGGAGCAAGCCCTGGCTCCCAAGCCGCGGCAACACTACGTCAGCCTCGGCTGGGGGGCTTTGCCGTTCGGGATGACGGCAGGATCCCCACTGGGGGCAGTTTCAGATGTTTTGGCGAAAAACGTGAGGAAAACATGCGAAACATGTTTTAAATCTTGACAATAATTGGTTGTTCCCCATGGGTTTTTAGTATGTTTCCACCATGTTCTTCGGCAAAACGACCGGAAATGCCCCAAGTGGGAGCCGAGCGCTGACGTCCACAACTGGGACTCCAGGCATATATACGCAGCCGGGTCTAACGATATCTTTACCATTCTCTTCCCTCTCATTTCTCTAGCCAGCATGTCAGGTCAGCCCCTGGCAAACCCCTCCTCAATTTCCTTTCACTAATACCAGCAAACTCACCCAATACCAGGCAAATCCGCACTCGTCCTCGGCGCGACCGGCGCGACCGGCAAGCACCTCCTGCGGCACGTCCTCGCGTCGCCCGAGTTCACGCGCGTCGGCGAGTACGGGCGCCGCGTCACGCCCGCCGAGACTATCGAGATGTATGCGGGGAAGGAGAAGCTTGAGCAGCGCACGATGGATTTTGAGAGGCTCAGCGAGAGCGGGTTGAATGAAGGGCGGTGGGATGTTGTGTACATTGTGTGCGTCGTTTGTGTTCTTTGCACGAGCTCGAGGCTGATCTCTGGTATTTTTTACCCTTTTGTTGCCCTATGTAGTATGGGTACGAATCGCGCAACAGCTGGCAGCGCCGAGGCGTTTACAAAGATCGACCGGGAGTGAGTGTGCCTGCGTAGTGGAACCAGCTGTGTGCGGCTTACGTTCATTCGCGGCAGATACGTCGTGAGAGCAGCCAAAGAGGCAAGGACAGACGACCCCACACACGAGCAGCGCCTCGTTTATCTCTCGGTACGTGGTCCTCGCCCCGCAACTCCCGACTCCTAAATTAATTCGGAAACGCACGGGCACAGTCCGCAGGGGCGAACGCGTCTTCTCATTTCCTCTACGCCAAGTACGTCTTTCCCTTGCTCTTCTCCTACCACTCCCTACCGAGCTGAATGGCGCGCTGCAGGAGCAAAGGCCTCACCGAGCTCGAGCTCGCCGCACTTGGCTACAAGGAAACCATCGTCTTCCGTCCTGCGTTTCTGAAAGGTGCTGAGCGCCCCGAGCGTCGTGTTGCCGAGAGCGTTTTCGGGTACGTCGAGCGCTACACGCTATGATCATCGTATCTAATACAGATGTCCACACGCACAGCTACATCAGCGGTGCCCTGTCGACCGTGTCGTCCAGCATGGAGATTCCGGTGCGTGTCAACAAAATGTGCGTTGACTGAATTTGAGATCGGTTTCTGTGCTTCAGATCCAGCTATGCGCCAAGAGCATCTGCAACGCGGGACGCTTGGGTGTCGCGGGATTGCCGACCTCTGCCCAGGCTGAGAGGGCGGGAAAAGAAGGAGCCTGGTTCACGCTGATTAACAATTCCGGGGCTAACAAACTTGGCAAGGCAGATGTGTAGGAGCCCAAGTATTCTGGGTTTTGCCGAGGCTCTCGGTTATAGACGCATGCTGAGCCATTTGTGACATGTCTTTCTTGTCCTATCGCAAGGAAATGAAATTTAACTGTACCTTCACCATGCTAGTCGCCTATTGCGTGGAAGGCACCCATGGATTATTGATACCTTTATCGCAGTCGGATCGTCGTGTGTATCCCATAACGCTCTCTCTCTCAGTGCCTTCCATCTACAATGACGTATTTTCTCCTCTGGCATGGTTGAACCAGTATGGGTGGCTGCCTGGTTTAGCAAGATCGATTCCTGTATAGTGTTGAGGACCCGACGGCATTGGCGTAGGCGGCGTAGGGAGCTCCGGGCAGGCTGGAGCCTCGAAGAGGGCACAATGCTCGTGGCTCCTCATCGCTGCTATTCGAGATCACTCAGCTCCATCATGGCAAATTCGGGCCTGTACACAATCGCGAGTATCCCATATGCACGCACGCATTCTCAGCCTGTGACGACATTAGCATCTCCAAAGTGAAGGCAGGGGAGGAGGGTGCAATTTCCCATCTGATGTTAAGTGACTAGAGAAGTACTTTAGTCAAACGACGATATTCGTTCGCTCTTTCAGTTCTTTTATCTGATCCTGTTTTGGCCAACGTCAAAAGGCGAAGGTGCGACTTATACGAGCGGGAACGCTGAGTGCTGCTTTTCAAATTTGAGCACTCAATGCAACTCATCTAGTCCGCGTCTATTACAAGACAGGACTGTTTTGTATTATGCGTAGCGAATACAGCCTACACTTATATCGACAATAGAGCACTCTAGTCCATCAGGTTTGCCACATGTGAATGCGGTGGACTCAGAGGACTGAGATTGCTGGATGAATACATGTTTTGCCGACATCTCTCCGTTGCCCTCAGCGTCATCGTCACCGGACATTGGAATCCCATCATCGAGCCCACGCGACAACTAATTGAGCAGAGGTCACTGGATTCGCCACTTTTACAGATACTCCATCCTTATCAAGATCAACCACCGTCCCTTTTGTTACGCTATCTTTTCACCTTCGTCATCTCTTCGTACACTATCACATTCTTCATCTTGGCTACCTCCCATATGGTCGCTACTATGGCATAATCTGCACAGCACACGAGCCTTTAGCTTTGGACATCATGCCACGGAAACGAGCTGACGGAGTTGACCCCTCGCCATTATCGTGGCTACGGTTCGATACACTTTCCTACTCGTCGCGCTGATCACGACCATAAGTATTACAGTAAGGTCGCCCCTTCTCGTACGCCATCATGTTGCATGAGATTTTTCACGAAGAAGCCGTAAATCTAGGTGAGCCCACCCGTTGATGCTCTTGTAGTGTGGCTCGACGTCTGCTTATCCCACTGTATCATTTTCCAGAAGAAACGGCGGCACTGAGACCGCCTATATCGGTCAAACGACGTCCGATTACGACATGGAAAGCAAAGACATCGCAAGATATCAATGAACAAAGACGTGTTCAAGGTGAGGTAAACAAGAGCTAGCGAACGAGTGACGTTGGTCCGAGTGTTAAATGAATGACTAAAACAGTTGGGGTATCAGGCTATATGCAGCTGACAATCCTCTCAGGCCTCCTCTTCGTACGTGACCGTCACTTCCTTGGTCACGAGGATTTGCGGGTACTCTGGTACTCTGACGGCCGCCGAGTTGATACTCGTGTTTTGTATTCTACTGCGGAATGAGACACGGATATCAGCTCGACGTCTAGTCACTCACTCTACTCTCTCATTCTGGGGACACACTCTCCAGAGGCGCCACAGCAGGAGGACTGACCCCCGTTCGATCTAGATGGCGCGAGCTGAGTGCACTGACAAAACCACAGGCGAACGAATTCACTCACCGGCGAAGGCTCGACGTCTGGATCGCACCGGAGTGACGCTTTCCAGTTGAAAATACTCGACATGGTGGTAGAGGGAGGGAGGGATGGGATGAGCGCGTTGAGCGGCCGGCGCGAACTTACATGTGTTTGTTGACTGAATTGCCTTCCTGTTCGGTGTGCAAGCCTGTCGACGCCAGCTTCTCGACCTTCGCTCGGCTAACTAAACTCCTTGATTCGTTCACCTCTTCCGCGCCTGCTATTCGGTTCCCATTAAGCAGGCCTCACACTCTGTCGTCCCTTGGGCAGACTGACCACTAACATACACTGTAATAGACACAGCTTAGCTCTGATATACCTCTGCCTTGGTTTTATTTCGTAAAGTGGGACTGACTCCAATCGACCATGATTGGCGCGCATGATCTGTCCTTTGATGGAAGTTGAAGAACTCTTACTAGTCGGGTCTAAAGCTCTCTTAAGGGCCCCTGACAGGGGCAATTCAGGGCACCCCTTGTTGTGGGTGCGTGTGTAAATGCGGCATGACCGTGGTCATTGCAGCTCCGGATCATGGCCGAGTACATAATATTGTTTTGATTAAATAGACAACGCGACGGTTGGAACGAAGTGTAACAATCAACGACAGCTTGAAATGCGTTTCGCTGTAATTCTCACCACACAAGGCAAAGTCATCGCTAGACATTGTTACCAGGCGGTTCAATATCATGCACTACGTCCTGTTCTCGGTGATTGCAGGTGAAATAGTATCATAGAAAGACATCCATGACTTCCCAAGGAATCAACTCGTAAAAACGAGATCTAATGACCATTCTACTGGACTACTGTAGCTCCCATTGCGTCCGCGTATCCCTGCACTTCCTGTGCATGTATAGTAATAGTCTCTACCTTAGCACCAGCTTGCTTGCGCCTTTTGAGGATACTGGTGACTAGCTCCGGGTCCATCTCCTGAATATGTGGTGTGGCGAAATGCAGCCGTGTAAGATGTGGAAGCAGGAGTGTCGTACTGGCTTTCTGCGAGGACCCGTGGCCATCAGGTGCGAGGACGTGGAAGACGCTAAGCAGATGTTTCTTGGCAATACCCGTCCCGAGAATAAGATTATGAACCCGAGCGGTGTTACGAAACAGACCGTCCCAGAATGAGCGCTCTGCCGGAAGATATCCGCCTTCCACTTCAAGCGTATGGATATCCGAGAAGGGGATATTACCATGTACGTTTTGCGTGATGACTTGGATGTTGTCTTCGTCAAGGGGCCAGCAAAACGTCGCGAAGAAGTGGTCTTCGTCGGATGGCATGTAGCGATACCATGGCACCTTGGCGTTAGGGTTCTGTTCATAGACGTGGAAGTCAATCCCCATGGTGTGCACGATTAGCTGAAGGCATTTCGAAGGGGCTGGAGAAGCGTCGGGAGAAATGAAGAATTGACTGGGAAGAAGGGGGATGGGGCTCGGAAGGACCATTCGAGGATTATTGATATCTACATTCCACACGTTAATGGGGACGGCTGGCGATATGTTGACATGTTTGAAAAAGGACACTAGGGTAAAGAAGTCGAATTCTGAGAGAATGGCAAACTTCAGACGTGGAAGTTTGACGGCGTTCGAGAGAGTGTCCCATGACCTATCCCAAAGGCCGCTGGACTCCAAGAAGTTGCAGAGTTCGAGCCTTTCGAGGGTGTTTCCGCAGGAGTGGAGTACGATCGATAGTTCGCGGACATCTGGCTTTAGCGCGCCAAAGTCGCTAAATGGCGAGCTGAACAAACTAAGACGAGTAAGGCCAGAGAAAATCGGCGAGTCCCAGCGGAGTACGCATCCGTGGAGCACCAACTCCCGAAGCGAAGGAGTCTCCTCGTCGAACAGTTCGTCGTCAATAGCAACAATGGGAGCTTCCCAATCATTGATAAGCGCGAGCTCTTCGAGGAATGGCGCAGGGGTATCAAATGAAGGGCGCGCGAGCTCTATGTCGTCTCCCTGGATAACGAGGGTGCGCATCCTTGATGTCTGGTCTAGCACCTGCCTCACGACCTCCACCAGTTGACCACTCACAGATTCCCCGAGGTTGACTTCCACGTCCAGCAAAGTCGACTTGGATCGCTCAAGAATAGCGCGGACTTTGTCGGGGTCCGTGGTTTTATTTGAGCGAACTTTAAACCAGAGGTGAGGAAAAGAGAGGGCGACTTGACGCCATTGTTGGCAGACATGGGTCAGAGTCAACATGCGGTCGTCTGCGTCTGCAAAATCCTTGGTGCACAGCGACATGATTTAAGCGAGCACTTCAGGAGGCATGGTGCATATTTTGCTGTCCGTGTCGCTGCCTAGGGCCCGTTGTTCGCGGGCGGACTCATTTTCTAGTTTCCCGGTGTCGAAAAGAGACTGCGAGAGGGTTGGCCGCGTAAGGGTTTGCTGACTACGGGCTAGGCGCGAGAAAAGGTTAGATGTTATGTGAAGGGGCTGCACAGAATGCTTGACGCCTACCTCCACCCTCTGTCTGAGTTCGACCGCTACTGCCCTTGGTCATAGAGCGCATCGTACGATGCATGGACGAGTTACTTTGAGAAGCAGGTCCAGGCTGCTTCTTCCGGCCCTTGTTCGCACGAGGAGGCATCTAAAAGTTCCAACGAGATACTTCACCCTGGGTCAGCCAGACGTCATCTCAAGAGATATTGGAGCTTGCGTACCTTGGACGTGAACACGACGCGTCACCTGGATGAAGTCAAGAAGAAAAACGCGATCCGGTGTTTGCGCGCCCGGTTCCCATGACGCGTCGACATCAAGGGACGGTTGAGTTAGGGGCTAAGCCTGATACTTCGACACGTTACAATCCCGCCATTCAAAAGTTTCGGTGTGAACACCGCCAGAAATTCGAATAAGCCGATACAAGGGAAAAATAATGTCAAGCTAGTCAATCTGCAAAAGGAGTCTCGTAGTCCTACTGCCCCCTGCTGTACAAATCGACGACCATCGTAGCTCCAATAGACACCGCGTACGCCTTCAACCTTGGTTTGCTGGATTTTTGAACGGTCACGATCTCCACATTTGCCCCTGCGTGCGCACGGGCATTGAGAACGTCAACCACGTGCTGACTTTCCACGTTCGCGACGCGTCTAGTCGAGATATGCAGATGAGCTAGACGGGGCAAAAGGATTACACCACCGGCCTCCGAAGACTCTTCAGCCTGGGGAGTAAGGGCGTCCAAGACGCTCACCAGATGGCCTTCGCGAAGTGCGGAGCCAAGGAATAGGTGGTGTACGTTCGTGGCATTGAGAAATAGTCCTTCCCAAAACGAGCGTTCGGTGGGTACGTAATCGCCATCCAATCTTAAGGTGTGGACGTCCGACAGAGGAAGGCTTTTGTGGAGGTTACGGCTATACGCGCTGAGCCCTGCATCCTCGTCTACGGGCCAGCGAAATGAAGCGCTGAGAGGTAGGCGTCTCTCCCGCTCCGGTTCATAGCGGTACCATGGCGCCTTGCCTACATGAACGTCCTTGTTGCAGAGCGTCAGCCCGAAGAGCCCTTTCTTCCCTTTGATGAACAACAGTCTAAGATAGCATGAAGGGCCCGCGTAAGGATCAGATGGGGAGAAAAGCCGTTCGGGGAGCATCGAGCCAGCAGCTGGAATGTCGAGTTCCGGATTGTGTTCGTCCACGTGAGACACGCTAATGTGGGCAGTGGGTGGGAGATCGAGACAAGACAGGTAATGCGAGAAGTCGGAGAAATACAACTCGTCCAAGTGCAGATAATCGAGGCGGGGAAGCTTCACTGCCTCACGGTACGTTGTCCACAAGGGAGAGGAAGCGGTGGCGTGGGCCAAGCAGCCGGTGAGCTTGAGGACCTCCAGAGTTGGCGCGCAGCAGTTAAGGGTGTCCAGAAACTCCGAAGTACTGATCTGAAAGTCATCAAAGAGGTGCTCGATCTCGAGTCGTGTGAGCCCGGAGAAGATCATCGAGCCCCAGATGAGAGTGCATCCGTATAGGGAGAGTTTTCGTAAGGCTGGCGTCTCCCGACCGAAAAGTTCACAATCAATTCGCCTCGTCCATATAGCGTCGTGATCCTCAGGCTGGTAGACAAGCTTGAGATCCTGAAGATAGGGAGCGGGATCCGCCAACAGGCCCTCGAAGAGATCTATCTCGGCAACTCGGAGCTCAAGACAACGCAGCCTCGATGTTTGCCTGATCGCGCGTACTATAGCTTTGATCAAGGAGGCGTCCATTGCCAGAAGTGAGGAGAAATTAACGTTGATATTCAAGAGCGCTGATTTGGACCGTTCTAGAAAGACCATCTTCCTATCTGGGTTCGAGCTCTTATCTACGCCAAAGTAGGACCAAAGATGAGGGTAGGAGAGGGCAACAGACCGCCAGTACCAGCAGACGTGAGTGAGAAGGATCAACTGAGAATCTTGGGAGCCGAAGTCCAGGAACATGCATGTTAACATGATACGGGCGAGCAACTCGGACGGCAGGTCGCATATCCTGGAGCGCGTGGTGTCCTTCGTTCCAGACGCGTCTTCGTGTAGGATGGTGAGGACCTCCAACCCTTCGTCTTCAATTTCCACGGCAGGATGCTGCACTTTCTTTTGATTCAGTGTGGTCATCGGAATTGTTGATTGTTGACCGAAGGAGGGCGACGTGTTGGAGTGCGACGAGAGAGTAAACCAACAGCGGGCATGTGTGGCAGTGCACAGAACGGCATCAGCAAATGATGGCGCCGTTTAAATTTTTCGCGGACGCCACTGTCGGCCCTTGGTCCAGTTCCGACACTTCGAGAATGACATTCAGACAACTCGAAGGGTAATAATGAGGATTGGTCAGAGAGGGTCATGGTGGAACGGACGGGGATGAAGACAGAGAGAAGCCCAACAAACGAAAACCTCAAAAATACCAGTGTACATATTCGCGAATGGGTACTACTGTAAGTAAGCACTAGTAAAGCATCCTGATAACTATGCACCAGCAGCCTGGCATGAATATACCCCATTCGTCGCCCTCGACCTGCCATATCGCATGGAAAATTACGCGTAGGCTTGCGCTTCTGACTTCTCAGACATCCGAGTCGTTACCTTCAATTTTACACCGGGTCGCGACCGCACCTTGAGGATATCATTCATCGTTAACGATCTTCTGATCCACATGCCTGATATTCTTTGCTCTATATGGGATATGATGAAGACAAGGAAGAGGAAGACAGACAAAATCATGCTTGCACAAGACTCCTTGGACGGGTTCACCTGTTCTCGGAATTTATTCTCACACAAACAATCCAGGGGTCTTGCAGAGTCTGGAGTTTAGCAGACATCAGATTAGCTGGAATAACTATCTACTAACATATGTATGTGGAGAATTCGTTCGCTACGTATACACAGAAACGAATGTATCGTGCAGCGGTCGTGAATCAGAATATCTGGGTCCAACATTTACGGGTAGACTATTCCGGTATATGCGACCTTAGTATCGTTTGTACCCGCGTCCACCGAATATATATATCGTCTCTTGGAGGATGTAAAACGCGCACGACCTGTCGTGCGACCGTTATCTTGCACAGTTTGGGAGCCATAGCTGATAACTGTTGCGCGACGAACGCCGGATCGTCCATAGGAGATCTTCCGACGCCCAGCGCTGACAGATTCATGTGCGGCTCTATACTTGTCACCGTGCCGTGATGATCCCGATTGCGTACCACTGTAGCGTCGACTGACAGAGCCAGTTGTCGTAAACTACGACAATTGCGTATTACGCTGGCGAGGCCTGTTAGTGTCACGTTGGGGCTGTCAGGGTACTTGGCGATGAGGTCAAAGTGGCACAGGTGCGGAAGCGCCGAGGACAGGTCCTGCATGAGGACGTCATCGAGCTCGAGAACAAGGAATGGGGTGATAACCAGCTCAGTGAGCTCGCCAAAGCAAAAGAGGCGGCGAAGTGCATCGCCTTTAACTGTGTCGCCAAGAGAAGACGGAGAGGACTGTGTTATATGCAAAGTACGCATGGCATTCTTGCGAGAGTTTAAGTCTGGAGTAGATTTACCAAGGGTTGAATCGAGGGTCTCTAGAAAGCGAGCGAAGTTGTGTCCCTCGCACTCGTTGAAGCAGACCTCGAGCTGCTCGACGGCGCTCAAATCCGAGTCGTATGCATAACGCAACAGGTATCCGTATTCCTCAGGAGGAGCACCTTGAAGGTCTAGGTGCCGAAGGCGGGGAAAATGCCCAAGATTTGGTCGGCTCTCGAGTCGCAAAGTGGGGGGAACGACAATTCTGAGGGAAGTCAACGATTGGAGACTGGATATGGCCGTGAGCAGCTCCGGTGTGATCTCTTCCTCGAACGTCAACGTTTCCAGCTGTCTCAGCTGCGCTAACGACTCCGGATCCACCACCGCATCCCCCGGATCCTCTTCGTCCTCAAGCCAGTACGAATCGTTGCGAATGACTTTGAGGTGCTTAATACCTTGGCTGAGATGAACGTGGTCTACGACGCCGCGAAGAAAACGCGCGTGCAAGTCACAGTTGTCGAGCACCAGCGTACGAAGGTTCGGTCCGAGGAATAATAGTACGCAGGGAGGATAACAGCCATCCGCATAGATCGTCAGAGTTGTGAGATTTGGAAACAGGGGATCATCGACGCGATACCGATCCTCGAACAGGCTTCCAATAGGCGCCTGACAAATAGCCCCGCCGATCCGGAGGAATCGGACGCGTGCGGCGTATCGCTGCAGCACCTGCCAGTCGGCCGGCTGTAGCTGGCGCGTAAATGACTGTGCATTATTTCGTTCAGCGCTCGGTGTTATCAAGAGTGGATAGGAAGGATATGCAATTCGTACCAAATTAGCTTGCTCATTTGTATCACCCTCCTCAACACGCCAAAGATCCTGGGGGAGGCACATCAACAACTTTGACATGCAATCAAGGTCGCTGTAAAGCACATTCAGCGCCGGCTCTTGAAACGTCTTGCAAGTTTGAGCGAGATTTGCAAGCGCGGCATCGTTGGATGAACAGCAGATAGCGAGTATGAGCTCAGAGACAGAGAGACAGTGGTGCATATTTGCAGCTTAGGATGAGAGTGGGTGGACATCCACTGCGGGGAGGGTTTTTCCACCGGAGCATACCACCACCCACAGCTCATGGCATCTAACGGCAAGTAGGCTAAACGGAGCGCGTTTGTCACCTTTTCAACGCACGTTCGTCCATTCGAAGCTAGCACGAAGTACCATTTGGCCGTCTATAAGGAGAACATTTGCGCACTCGTGGCTGCCATTTGACGATTCAGGGGCTATTCTTCCTGTCCAGGCTGCGGTGTTGCTGCGATCCTCCCAATTTCTTCCGCACACCAGGCAGAAGGCGGAGCCGGAAACTGCAGTTGCGTGCCATGGTCAGGCGGGCCCGTGAGCCAAGCATGCAAAGGCTGAAAATATATAGCCATCTGGCCACCTCATGCGCCTCTCATGCCTAGTACCAAATCAGAATACGTTTCAAAATCTCACCCTCTGTTTTACCATCCCAATAAAGTACAAGAAACCCCCTCTATTATAAACCCGAGCCTCAGTGCTCAGGCCTGGGCTGACCCGTCTATCGTATGCGGGGAGACCTTTTCCTCCTGACAATGTCCAACACCACTGTACGAAGAAAATCAACGTGCCTTCGAAATATCTAATCAATGATGCTAAGCTCGCGCGTCCGCGTCTTGGCAAACTCGTCTTTGTATGTGTTCCAGATTCTGCATAAAATATGCATGATTAGTACAATTGACGATCACCCAACGCAAGTAAGAAGGGTAAAGAAGATGTGTTGCGCAGTGACAGAGAAAGGGAACTCAGGATTAGGAATAAAAGCACACTGATATGGGAGAAGACGACGATCTTCTGACGTAACATGAAATTGATGAACGCACCGCATGAGCTCCTCAATATACAACGACTGTATGCGCATCACCTCCTCCGTCGTCGGCTTCTCGGTGCGCTCGACGTGGATTGGACGACCAACTGTTGTAACGCGAGAACGTGTCAACCCTCTCGACTTCGGATCCCGACAACGGGCTACTACTCACTGACTGAAACGATCCGCCTACGGTACGGTAATAATCCGAGGTTATCTACACGCATTCACAACGATGAGCAGAGAGGACGAGGGTGAGGCGATAAGGCAAAGACGAACAGTTTAGCAGCCCACGTCCGTGAAAGAGCGGAAACGTAAAGCCGAACACGCTCTGGAACTTTTTCTGCACCGTATACACGGTCGTCCCTCGTTCGTTAGGCATCTGCTGGTAGATCTGTATGTGCGCAGGGGATTATCAGTTCAGCATAGGTTAGCCCAGACCCGAGCAGAAGCAAACGACAACGCACATCATTTTCACCGAAGGAGAACACAGGGACCAGGTCGGCGCTGTCGAGGAGGATATGTTTTCAATTCAACCCAGTCAAAAACGTAAACGTACCCATGCTGTATAGCAATCTTGATGAACCCAAGCCGCTTCCTCAACGTCAAATCCGCGGTCCCCGGCCGAGCACTCAAACTCTCTGCCGCGCCACCCACAACAATGGTAATCGCCTCCCCGGCGCTGGCCGGCAGCCGGTCGCCGTCGGGGCCGAACTTGGGGGCGCCGCGCCAGCCCTTGCCTGAAAGGATGTTGGAGCACGAGCGCTTCGAAACGGAGGAGACGCCGAGCGCCATGATGATTTCTCGGTACAATGGGATCTTGAAGTTGCTGGTGAGCGTGAGGACGTGGGGGCGGATCCCGGGAAAGGCACGCGAGAAGCCAGTCCCTACAGTGTGATGCATCGAGGCAGATGGAGTGAGTACAATTGAATGGGATTGGGAAGTGATTGGATCGACCAGGAACAGGGTGTGGAGAGATGGCTCAAAGGGGGATGTAGAACTGACCTTCGGTCGCAAAGGTGGCCATTGCGCCCCTTGAATGAATCAAGCATCAGTCTCGAACATCGAACGCGTGTATTGCATTTGGGCGAAGGCCACTTACATGCCGATAATACCTGTGTTCATCGCGAGATAAGCACGATAAGCCAGCGTTGAGGTCATATCCTCGTCAGAGACAAAGCACTCACCGTGCGGATGGTACCCAAAAACGTACGGCCTATCTGCAGGGAGGTCGCATTCCTACACGTAAAAGCAAAGTGGCCAAGAAATAAGCTTTACGCCCAGGGGCAACGTGAAGTTGTTATACCTTAAGTAGCCTTCGGATGT
The DNA here is from genome assembly GCF_000271625.1 of Coniophora puteana RWD-64-598 SS2. Lineage (NCBI taxonomy): Eukaryota > Fungi > Basidiomycota > Agaricomycetes > Boletales > Coniophoraceae > Coniophora > Coniophora puteana. The sequence goes on along the minus strand of NW_006913069.1, from coordinate 468,714 downwards.
CCAGAACATGACGTTATATTTAGTACAGACACCGAAGACATACAGATCAGAGGGGACGTACGATGCAGGGTAATAGTCCGCAAAGTATTGCCAAATTTTAAGAGAGCGAAACCACGGGCTGAGGCGGGTGCCATACGCGGGGCTCGTGTCGATGTAGTGTACCCAGATCCAATAGGTTGCGATGAACGGCCACAGCGCCGGGACCGAGCTGGGTGTATGCGCACCACCCTAACGTCAACGCATGAAGACGAGTCGAGACGGTGGTGGGACGCACCAGAGGTAAAGGAAGAGACCAAACATGATGGGGATCATGCAAGACCAGGCCGCAACTACCAACATCTGCATCCGCCTCTGGCGCGGGATCTTGGACGGCACGAAGCTGCACAGAACAACGTCTCGCTTGTCAGTATATGCACACGCACACTTCCGTCACGCGCCCGCTGATGATGAACACTACTCAACTCGATGTTGACATGGGGGAGATGCACAGGTCTGGCGGTGGTGAGCTTGGAGAGGCGATCGCGGAGCGAGGACGAGGAGAGGTTGCGCGAGGCGGTGGTGAACGCCGTGCGGGTCTCCATGGCTTGTGTTGAGTTCCCGTATCGCGCACTCCGTTACAGAGAAAGGGCGCGAGTGCGTCAGTCGACGGCGGTGGGGTGGAGGAGAGACGGAGAAGGTGTAAAATACAAAAGAGAGGGATGGACTGAAGAATGGAATGTATGCGCGAGTTGCGCAATTCAGAGGGGGGTTGCACACACACTTGAAGGTGAAACTCGCGCCTGGTCCGGTTGACGTCGAAAGTTACCGGTCCTTGACCTTAACCCTAGCGTCGGTCGCACCAACGGCTTCCTGGCGGAGCAGGGCGAGTGCGTACCACACTTCTCTCTTTTGGTCCATTGTGTTCTTATACTGGCTGCTATCCAGCACCGCGGACGCCGTCCTCGCCGCCGTGCAGCAGGGCATGTCGCAGTACAGTGCCACCGCCGTGACGCTCGTGGGCCACTCGCTCGGCGCCGCCCTGTCGCTTCTCGACTCTGTCTACCTCCCGCTGCACCTCCCCTCCGGCACGACGTTCAAGACGGTCAACTACGGTCTGCCTCGCGTTGGCAACCAGGCGTTCGCGGACTACGTCGACGCGAATCTCAAGCTCACGCACATCAACAACGAGGAGGACCCGATACCAACCGTTCCTGGCATGTTCCTCGGGTTCGTGCACCCTGCGGGCGAGGTGCACATCCAGGACTCGGGATCCTGGGACACTTGCCCTGGTGAGCCTTGATTTCTGCATCGCGCTATTGTCTGATGGAATCTGACGTAAATGTGTTTGTATCATAGGTCAGGATAATAACAGCACGCTGTGCATTGTTGGCGACGTGCCCAACGTCTTCGACGGCGATCTCGACAACCACGACGGCCCTTACAACGGCGTCACCATGGGATGCAAGTCCTAAATCCGTTTTTGTTCTTGACACCGCCGCCTTCGTTTGCCGCCTGTTGGTTCGTTCTGGTGTACATCAGGGCTCTCGCTGATACCCTATTTACATATGTTATTATTGTCGGTATGGGGACGGCTCTCTCCTTTATAGGCCGTTCTTTCTACGTGGTCATGTAGCACTTGGGCTTTTAATGGGGATTCTATCGATACCTCGGGATTCGAGATACAAGGCTGAACAGCCTCTTGAGAAGTCGCTACGATTCAACTGCGTGTGATTAGTCAATCGGATGTAAAGATACCACATTCATGTGGGAAGGTAGTGCACTAGTTGCAGACATGCCCTTATCGCCTCATTAAAAAGGCAACATCACTTCAGAACACGATCACCAGTGACAAGGATTCCCAAGCGAATCAACTTGTGCATTTTTCGAGCCCGGCATCGATTCCCATTGATAATCCTTGGTTTGTCAACGGTCTTGTCGGGGAGATTGACCGATGCACCTGAATCGAGTCGTCAATCCCAGGGAAGAGCGTCGCGTTGCCGTTCAGGTTCGTGAGCGTAAACTCTCCGTCCGTAAGGAGCGACTCGAACTCGGACGGATCCGTGCCTTGGTGCGCGACGATGATTTCGTTCATGCTCGGGTCGAACCCGACGTACCAGAACTGCACAGAGTCGCCGTCGCCGCCCGACGCGATCGGCTTGAAGCCTGAGTTGCTGTCACAGTTCGCTATGGGACCGCACGACGAGCCCGGTCAGCCTCTTTGCCTCTTTGATACGATGAGATGAGATGCAAGGAGAGAATACTCACTGCCGCAGCTCCAGTTGATCGTCTCGTTTGCTGGGCAGTACCCGGCGGATGCATACCACGTATAGGGCGTGAAGCCGTTGATATCAGACTGGCCGAGCGTGGTGATGCTCTGGCGGCGGATGGGGGTCGGAGTCGCTGCGGCAAGGCCGGCGAGCGCAAGCGTGAGTAGCACAGAGGACATGGCAGTGAAGCGTTAAGCGTGTATGAGTGAGTGTGGATCAGGACCAGCTGAAGCGTAACTGTGTGGACTCTAGTGCCAGTGCACGAAGGCGGACAGACCGACCGGGGACGAGGGGATCACCGAGGGAGAGGTGGTGAAGCCCTCATGAAGCCTGCCAGCAGGCTTATATTCTCGGTCGAATGATGGGATGATTGTAACTGCCAACGCATACGGAGTGAACAGAATGGGAATTCGCCAGTGCTAGCGGGAAAACTAGAGACGTGATCCGAGAAGATGTGCCACCGTGTGATGAATCAGACCCACAGGATGATTCTGGCGCCCGATGTCATCCAAAGCTTATGGCGACGCAGGGAACGCGCGCTAGCGCCATGTGGGTTCTTATTGATACGAGGATGATAGAAAGACCTTTGGACGGTTAGATAGCATCCTTCCATATGGTTTGCCTCGCGCTTTATTGAGCAGCCAGCGCTGGGGAGAAGACAGAGGGGCTCTGGATCCAACATGGTCAACTGAAGTAGATAATCTGAAGAGTTCACCTGTTTGCACCTGCACCTCCTTGAGCACACCATTTTCTAGCAGACCAAGCTTCTCTGAATCGTCAACAGCGCTGGCAACGCCAACCGGGGCTCCACAATGCACAGCGTCAAGCCGTGGGAACCGTAGCGCTAAGCGTATGTCGGAAAAAGCTGAGAGGGGTTAATAATGAACTTGCTTAATTAGGTATTGTTTATGCCATTCCCATGGCGCTGCCCCGAATATAAACCCCGCGTTGTGATTTCCATCGGCTCGGCTCGCTTAGAATGAGGCACGGAGCGATTGCTATCGATTTTAATGGCCTCGAGCTCTATAATTATAACACGGGAGAGATCATCATTCACGTGACGGTGATGATCATGCATTTCCATCGCCCTATCCGCGCTATGTACACGCTTCGCAGAATCGCATTCTCATAGCGTTCCGTTCCTCCTTCTCCTCTCACCCTCTACCCTCTCGTCTCCCCTCGATTCCCCGCCGTTGACATGGCCCCCGATCGCCGCAACAAAGGCAAAGGCAAGGTAATACAGGTGAAGCAAGAACAAGACGAACCTCTCAGCTCGGCCTCGGGTGTTGTCCTCCCACCACTTCTATGCAATACATGCGGCAGATCGTTCAACACACCGGGAGCCCGCGGTACGCACGAGAAATCGTGCATCAAGAAGAATGCCGGCACCATGCAAGCTGCCTTATATGCCCAGCGTCTCGATACGGGCTTGAAAAAAGGTGCGTCTCATTCGTGATACACTAACTCCGCCAACCATTAAGGTGCCGCATCGGTTTAGCTCGCAACAGAGCCCTCGTGGACTACCAGTTTGTAGATCTACCCCAGTTCTCTAGCCATGCACCCAGTCTCTATTCCTCCAGTTGAGTTCTTTCTCTCGCGTTCGCAGTGCTGATCTAAAGTAATCTTTGATTAGATACCGAGCCTGGTCCCTCCGGCCTTCAGCATATCCACGCCCCTACGGACGAGATCCCAGGCGTTTCAGGATTAGGCCCCGTCGCCGACGATGTGTATCAGCCACCTGAGTTCATGTCTGCCACTGATGATGTCGATCAGCGCATGCGTACGTGTCTCGCACTATCCCATCCTTTCTTCCGTTTTCAGCGTGCTAAATCCTCGGTTTGTTTACTCTGTAGGATCGAGCTCCCTAGCGTCGAGCTCCGGTGGAGCCTTTCCCGCTCCCGCTCCGTCCTCGCGCAGCCGTTCACGATTCACAACCTTTGGCCGCCCATCCACCCAGACCGACACGGCCCCTTTCCAAACCCTATATCACCCGAAGTCCGGTCGCCCCTCTCGACTTTACTCATACGAGGAGTACAATCGCCCCCCTCCACGGTCAGACGTTGAACTAGACGATTGTCCATGGGCTCCTTTCCGCAGCCGTGGTGACTGCGAGCTCGCGTCCATCGCTGTGGATGCCGAGATGTCCGACTCCTTGGTGACAAGGCTTCTCCGGCTTATCAAAGACATCAAGACCGGCGATGCTCAAGTTACCTTTGACTCCGTCAGACAAGTGAGAGAGAGTTGCGATGAGGCGACTCACGAGTACACGCCGGTAAGTCTAGTGTATCTTGCTTCGAGTTATTGAGTAGTAGCATACATGTAACCCACAAATGTGTACCTTCGAATTGAACATTGCTTTGCTAGTTCACGTTGTATCCGGTCGACGTAGACTACAAGGGCGAAAAGCTCCATCACGAGTTCTATGCAAGAGACTTCATGGATTGGGCCCTTGACCTTCTCGAAAACGAATCGCTAGCTCCCCACTTTGTTTGGGATGCTCAGCGTCAATACAAGCACAACGGAAACGACTACGTTCGCTACATCGACGAGCCTTGGACGGCTGACCGCTGGTGGGACATACAGGTATGTTCACATTTGATATCCGATGATGCGTATAAATACGAACCGTCGTTCGATAACAGACGGCCTTACCGGACAAGAAGGACGGCAATCCTTCGGTACCGTTCGCTTTCATTCTGTATGCTGACAAAACCAGGCTGTCGAGCGCCGGAAACGTTCAAGGCTATCCTGTGGTAGCAAGGTGTGCAAACTTACCGGTCGATATTCGCAACGGTCGCGGAGCCGGTGGAGGTTGTCTTGTTGGTTGGCTTCCAATTGTGAGTATCTCTCAGTTTCTCCGGAAATGGTTGACCTGCATATCTGACGATGCCTTGAGGTCGAGGATAACGCTGAGGATGAGGGCCTGCTTAGTTACACAACATTGAAGCGTGTTGTCTGGCACGACTCAGTCAGACAGCTCTTCAAGAACGCTTCCTTTGTTTCAGAGAACGGTTTGCTCTACGAAAAGCTCTACGATGGCGTAGCACGATGGCTATTCATCCTCATCCTCATCTTATCAGCAGATTACGAAGAGCAGTACGTCCTAGGTTTGTCTTTGAGTTTGCATTGACTCTCTTATTCCTTACAGGACTATGATGACTTTGATTCGGGGTTCAAGCTCGAAGCATCCATGCCCTGTCTGCCTCATACCTTCCAATCTCCAGCATGACCTCTCGCAGCATTATCCTCGGCGATCCGCACAAGAAGCAATGTCACTGGTTCGTCGATACAACAACGCCGACATCACATCTCAGGAGAAGCGAGAAGTAGATAGTCTCCTTGACGAGCAGAGTCTCAGACCCGTAAACGTACGTATTCCCCTCGACTTTACCCTTTTATTATTTGCTGAGTACGTCAATGACTAGAACGCTTTCTGGGACTTATGCTTTTCCGATCCCGCCGACACTATTTCCGTCGACCACTTGCACTCGTTCCACCTCGGGGTCTACGGTAAGCATCAGCAACCAGAGATGCTCAAGATCCTCGGCAGCACAAAGAATAGCCGCAAAGACATCAAGAAATTGAATCATCAGTGAGTCACCACTGCTTAAAGCATTACCTTATTTCGTGTAGAGCAAGCTAATCCACCAACAATTCAGAATTGACAGGCACCCTCGATGGCGCGGACTCGGGCATTTCGAGAAGATATCGAACGTCACCTTCGGCGATGGCAACAAATTTCGAGATATTTCGAAGGTACTTTGAGATCATATCATTATCAATTCATTGCTAATGTACTACTAGCAAGTTCTATTCGCTGCGTATAATATCCTGACGCCGTCATATTCACCCGAGGGGTACAAGCTTCTGAGACTCATCCAGAGCTATCTCGAGCTCGACTGTTACTTCTCTCTCGATGTACATACCGAGGAGACGATCAGAGCGGCACGCGAGGAGGTGACACGGTTCGGTGACTTGTTAAAGGTGCGCGTTTCTTTCATTTTTACTTTCTGTTACCTCTACTTATGTTCTATATCATCATCGTATTACCAGGAGTACCTCCTCGAAGCACAGATTGCACTGGAGCAAGGCCGAACACCAAAGATCAAGATAAACTGGAACTTCCCCAAGTTACACGCCCTTTTCCATTTCCTCAACGACATTCTCCAGAAAGGAGTAAGTCGTAACTCTACCACCCGAGTAAATGAAGTTATGCACGGTCCCCTCAAGCAATCTTATGAAAATCGTTCGAACGGCAAGGATTTTGTTAAGCAGGTGCGTAGCTTTAGTGATAATCTCCTCGCTCTTGCTAACTTCAGGTAGATTCTACGAGTCGATAGCCACAGACTCGCTCTCGCTGTCCTCGGGCAACGCATTGACCGGCAGGATGAGCTCAAGCGTCGCTTGCAGTCTCGGGTCAGTGTCGAGGACAGCGACGATACACCAACGCACGAGGCCGACCTCAGCTGGCAATATCACTTGGGCTCGCCCCAGAAGCCTCAGACGATTCAACAGCTTGTTGTTTCAAAGGGTGGCGAAGATATTGCATTCGCCGACTTTCATCACCTTTTCGAGGATTATATTAACCTCTCACTCTTCCCCGACCTCGAGATCGAGCTAGCAGAACCGCTGACCATCCCAGACGACTTCATGGTAATATCATCATTAACCTTGTACTTCGCTCTCGAGCTGACATGTTGCCACAGATGAATGAGTACTGTTTTCTAAAACTCAACTACGAATCATACGAAACGTGGAGGACCCACACTGATTACTTGCGTTGTAGCCCGATGTTCTACAACGAGCCGCGTTATGATTGCGTTCTCGCAAAGATCTCCCCGGAGACCGTAGCAGCGGTCCGACTTATCATGTTATTTGACTTCGTGCTGACATTTGATGCCAACGGAAGTCCACAGCCCGAAGTCTTCTCGGCGGCACTTGTGCAGCCGTACACTGACACGCCCGACCTCAATGACGCCGCCAATGTTTCTAAGGTCGACAACGACTTGAACTTTATTCGCGTGAAGGCCTGCCCACGCGATCAAGCAATAATCATCCCTATTGACTCCTTTGTCCGAGGTGTTCTTCTGAGCCCCGACTTCGACCGCGCTGAAGAGTATCTCATCAACACCTACGTTGACGGCGACATTTTCCTTCGAATGAAGGGGCCCTGGACCAGCGCCTTTCTCTAGTCAACTTCTCCCTTCGCTCGCAGGGCGCGCAATCCCGCCTTCACTCGTGCAATGCAGATTTCTTCTTCCCTCAAAGGTGAGTACACCGAGTCGCCTACACCCAGATGTGCACTGACCATGCAGTGTCTCCCCAAGTTCATCCAGCAGTTCTCTGTCCTCAAGGACGAGCTCAGCCTCCATGTTGCTCCCTTCGCCATTATTCTGGTCCTCACCTTCCTTCGCGACCACTCTCAGTGCCAGTTCAAGAGCCACACCACCACGATTTTTTCTATGCCAATGCCACGCTCCTCGAGCACCTCTGGCGCCTCAGCTTCATGGAGACCTCCTTCGCGTACAACTCTCTCTCCACGTTTGGCCCGCCCTCCTCTCCTATCCTCTCGTCTCCCCATTTCGTCCCATCCCATCTCACGCCGTTCTATTTCTCATCTCATGCTCATCAGTTCTCTCAGCCTGTATGCATCCTTGTATCCCCTAGCTGCATATCCCCTCCCATGCACTCGCCATCCTCCCTCCAACAATGGCTTCCCCAGTCCTGCCTCCTCCATATATTCGTCTACACTTTATCCTGTCTCCTTCTATGCCCCTGAACGGTCTCACGCGCAAGTTTCACGGGAGTGCCTCTCCGCGCACGCCTTCATAAACTCCCAACTTCCTAGCCCCATCTCCCCCACCACCTCATACTCGCCGGTCACTTCATCAAATGTACCTCCCTTTGCCCCACCACCTCATATTCGCCGGTCACTTCATCAAACGTACCTCCCTTTGCGCTCACGCGTTGATCGCACTCGCGATGCATGCCAAGCTCTCAGGTGATCACGCACCTCGGGAATGATCTCGCCTCAAATCGTACGGACGTCCCATGAAGGAACTTGTTTGACGATTTGTTAGGAAGCTCTGCGCCCCATGAACGGTTTGTGCACACGATGTTCATTCGAAAGAGGCGGCGTTATTCAGCCTCGAGGCCCGTGAGTGCTTTTTCTCCTGTTTAAGTTAATCTGATGTCTTATCTGATGAGCCTTTTCTCACTAGCACTTCTCTCTTGTCGCAATTTGGCTCCAAACGAGTGGCCTCTTGATCACAAGAATACGCAGGTGAGCACACAGCTGGTTCGCATTCCAACTGCATCCTCTCACGTTTTGATTGCCGGATCATCAACTAGAAGGCCAATCTGTAAGTTGCCTTTCTCTGAAGTATCCGCTGCAAAAATCGTACTGATTCCCCTTTTAAAAACCTCGATATTCCCATCTCAGTGATGTACAGAGGATGGCTGATGCAGCCATGGCGAGCTGGTATAAAATTGGTGAGGTTTCTGTCCGCTCCCTCTCTCAAGCCCGTCTGTCTCTGCTCACTCATATTCCTCTTCGACGATGGCCAACGGCGTGCCAGTCGAGGACTTCGGTGATCAGATCAACGACATCGTTGACGACAACGATGAGGAGGAAGAGCGGGAGCACCTCACCATCATCCAAGTGAACCCTCTGACGGCGAGGGAGGAGGAGCTGCGATTAGTGAGTCATCGCTGTATGGATCAAAACTAATGTATGATGCTAACTATTGTATAGACCCTGACGCGGGTACTTCACAAGTACATCCCGCTCCGAGTCGAGAACAAGGCTCTCAAGCGAGAGAACCGTATTCTCCGCTCGTCTGCTTCATCCTCGGCGAGGAAGTCGGCCCTAGAGCCGCTCGAAATATTGATCAAGACGATCGGTCGCAAGTACTGTGTCCTTCTCCGTCTCTGGACACCGGATCGCCTGTTTCCCGCAACCTGCGAGCTCATCGATCCTGCCGATCCCGAGAGGTGGACTACTGACAATCTCCAGCTCCGGGGCTTTATTACTGACCTCGTGAGGTTCTTGGAGCCGAAAATACGTACGGGGCCTCTGATACAGTACACGAACTTCGGTGCTAAGGTAAGATATCTACTTTCTATGTTTACGAACGGGATGCTGATGCTGCCATAGTTTACAGAAGGCGTGAACAGCGAACACGGCACGTTCGTATCAGCCATCAAAGACAACATGGCCAAAATCTACACCGGTCTCGGCATCGATACCGAGACGCTGAACAACGCCGACGCCTTCGCGAAACATCCCCGAGTCTGCTTTCTGCTCACAAACCCTGATCCCAAGGAGGCGAAGAACCCATACCCAGACTTTCCTCGTATTCTACATGCTGATCCCGACAATCCGGACTGGGAGGAGTGCTTCATGGCCCCCGTGCTGATCAGGGTGAGCTGATAGCACGCCTACCTTTATCATGTGCTGATCCATCTGGTTCGTTTTATTCTAGGCTGCGCGCCTTATCTTATTCGGGCCGACGGTTTTGGGCGTTCGAGGCGGATCCGGCGGACGGACCCCAAAGGGCGAGTTATGGGACCTTAAGCATATTCCCGCTGGCTTTATCACTAACGTCGCGATCGCGGTGCATATTCTTATTGATTTGCATTTAGTCAGTTTATTTATCAGTCTGTTATCAGGTTGTACACCGTATGACTCCGGACGACTCGCTCAACGTCAAGGGGAAATCCACCCAGATCATGTGGCCAAAGCGACACGACTTGTGGTACAAGTTCCTCAGCAGCAAGGTCATGGCCGAATGGGCTGCGAATGTCTTTGGAGTGTGGGATGTCGAATGCCTGCAGACGAACTCTGCTGACGCTGCCACCACGTCTTCGCCGGATCCTCAGCCTTCTTACGCTGATGAGATGTTCGCGAAGCTGGCAGCTCCACGGGAAGAACGCCGCAAAACCCCTTCACCACCTGCAAAGGCTCCCTTTGGAAGTCCTTCGCCCGAGCTACCGCCCACGATCTTGCCATCGGTCTCGTCTGGGCCTCAGGCCCAAGTTCCCCCTCCTGCTGCTTCTGTATTACCTTCTGTCTCGTCTGGGCCACGACCCGAGGCTCCGGCACCCTCTGTGTCGGATCCTCATCCGATTGCGGCTCTTGACCGCCAGCTCAACCTTCTCTCGATTGGGGGGCAGCAGAGCTCTATTAATATAGCTGCATCGTCTGGTTCCCCATCATCAATTTTGACGAGCCCTCCCGCTTCCGCCGCTCCCCTCTCTGCGGGGACAAATCCATCGCTCTCATTCGTCATCTCATATGCCCAGCCCCGCTCCACCAGTCTTTGCAAGGTCGGGACCCATGTCGTCAACCTCAGGCTCGCGTTCTAGTTCCACTGTACCACAAGTGGGACCTTCGACCTCCCACCCTCTAGGGTATCGCTTCTGATATGTATAGTACTTGTACTGGTTTACGTGCGCTTCGCGGGACGAAGCAATGAATGATATTTCGCGATTCTGATAATAAACTGAACATAAACTAAAACGGAAAAGCCCCTGAGTATTCTTTTACTAATGCCGTGGCTGGATGCCCCAGTGCTATCCTGGGATGAACGTGGGCAGACCTGACGGCTACAATCAGTCAGGATCATTCTCCCGTGTTTGTCCTCAGGTACGTCGGTAGTTGCACCCGCGGTCAACCTCACCTTGGCACATCCAAGGTTGAACTCAGACGCTGGCCGTGTAACTATGCGGCTGACAGCCATTGGAATGGGCCCGGGCCAATCGGAATGGTCGGCATTTTTATCCATTTTTATGACTTGGGGTTCATTCTCAGGGAACCGAAAAAGGAGAGGTCGCGTCGCGACCATTTTATTCAACTATTACAACTTGGCTTATATTTTGTAGTCTAGTCGTCCTGATGAATTATTAGTGGTGTTAGCGGGAATCGAACTTACAACTTTTTGGTTATATTTAGTGATAGACTTACTGTGCATACTTTCCACTACTCTACGAGACCGTTACACTCATAGTATATGCACCTCAATATATACACATCTTGGATGAAGCTAGAATCGTAGTAATACACGGAAAAGACCAAGTACAGTTATCGAAACGCGTTACAAACGTTGTTAAAAAGAATAGAAATCGGTAGACGTCGTAATAGCACATGCATTGCAAAAGAGTAAGTATAGTAATACACTGTAGGACATGATAACACTAAGCATTAGGTGAACGCTTACTACGCAGCCGCCTCCCCTCGCCCGCACCACCGTCATCCGGCCCAGCAGGAACCTGCGGAGCATTATCGGGGACCTTCTTGGGCTTGCGGCCACTCGTGCGGGGTCTTGGAGGTGGCGCAGCCACCGCGATTGTCGAAGGAGGGAGAGTATACGTGCTGGGTGGAGCCGCCACAACCGGTCCAGGAGCAGGTGATGGGGCTGCACTTGCTGACGTGGTGCGCATCTGACGCGGCTTCGGAACCGACCACGATGAGCTTCTGAGGAAGTCGCAACGGTCACAGAGCTACTAGGTTCGGGTGCGGGGAAGCTCTCGGGAAGGGAGATGGAGCAGCGACCATAAGTCGCCTCATCCTGCGCAAAAATATTGCTATAAAATCTAGAATGCGGCATTAGTCGTGATGATAGAGCGACATGCGAGGACTACCCACTGCTTCCATTCACTGCTCTTAGTTTCTTTACCAAACTTCTTCATAGACTCAGCGAAGCGACGTTCTATGTATGGCCAAAAGGCCTTGTCTTTGGGGACACGACCGGCTGGTGGAGAAGAGCGACGACCTTGGCGTCGAGACGGAGCACGTCGGCCGGCGCGTGCGTTCCTGTCGTCGTCCTCATCGTCGTCGTCGTCCTCATCATCCTCGTCGTCTTCATTGTCGTTATCGTTGGTGTCATCCTTGTCGTCGGACTTCTTATACTTGTGGTCCTTGGCATAGTGGCGCTGAGGGGGAAGCAAGTTAATGTCAGGAGGATATGCGCGAGCAAGGGAGCATGCGAGACACCGACCAGGATCAAGACTTGAAGGTGATGCTCGATGGTGAGACCGCTTGCGGAATTTTTCTTGAAGGTGGTTGCAAGGCTCTTCGTGTGCTCGTCCAACGCGAGGGGCTTGCCCTTCTCCGGAAACAATCCCGCGATAATCTAAGGCGACGTGAGCGGAAAGTGAATACAAAGACATGACGTAGACCGTACCTTTTGTCTGAAATTGTTGCGGACCTTCCCGCTCGCTCGATTACAAAACTTCGTCACCACGTCTTTGGAGACCTTGTCCCCAAACGCCTTCGTTAGCCCATAAGAGTCAGCCTCTTTCCTCAGATAATCCTGAAGACGTAAACACGTCAACTATACGATTTGATCTGAGAGGGAATGAATATAGCAACACATACCATGATATTGTGCTGCAGCGTGTCAAACTTCGTTCGCCCTGGAGTGAAGATGGAGTCACGGATATGACGGCGAATTTGAGTCTGTAACTGGGCATGAGCAACCGTACTGGGAACAGCATAGGATACGACTTTCCTTCTGACCGCTCGACAGGTCCCAAGCTGCTGCCAGCTGCTCCAAAAGCTTTTCCACCAGTGGAAAGAGACGTCGCCCCTCCTCACGCGCCCCACGAATCTCATTTTGACTGTCGTATTGGCAAGCTGTCGACCAGACGAACATTTGGACCAAGGGCGCCGACTGAGATTGTGCAAGCTAGAAGCGAGCACATTAGTAGGCTATATCACTACGAAGGAAGCAGAGATACCTCAACAAGAGAGACAAGGTCCTCACGTTGGGAGCCGTCCAGATTCTTGGTGTTTGCCACTGACTCGGCCCAGTTCTTCATTTCACCTAGCCTTTCGGAAACCTTGGGCACCCGGGGAGCGCCCATAGCACCAAAGACAAGGTGCTCGTCGTCGGATCGATCATCGTCACCACAACGAGAGGCCGGCAAGTGAAGAGGATGGGGGATAGTGGGTTGGTCAGTGATCTCTGACGCCCACCTGTTAGTAAAGTGCTCGGGATGCCGAAGCTGGTCAGCAATGTTGTTGAGAAACACAGGGTCTGCAGGGAGCGCGTCTGTTGCCTCAGGTGTCCAAGACATGTTTGAGGTTGCCGATGATGAGCTGCGCCGGAGAGAAGAGTCATGGGGCATAGAAAGAGGGGAATCGGAGTATAGGGGGCTGGAGTGGTGTGATGAAGGCAAGGAGTCGGGAATGGAGTGGGTGCTGGAGTGCGAACGATTGAGTGGAATGCTCTGGTGCGTGTGGGGAATGTGATGGTCGTCTGCGTTCATGGTGGAGATGCAGTGGGTGAGCGAAGGGGCTGGTGCGCTGAGCAAAAATGAGAGAAATGGTCACCTTTTATCAGATTTTGACGTTCGCTGCGTTAACGACGAGGGTGAGTGAAATAATCAAGCTCTTTCTGCCAAAAAGAAAGCGGACGCACATGTTTAAGGCATCAGAGCAACAACGTTCAACCGCGAACGAGGGAGTGGCTGTGGGAGTGATCGAGGGGATGGTGCTTGCGAGACCTGGGTCGTTGGGTGAGTCACCCGTCGTTGGGAATTGAATTCGTCAACGGCTCCTGCCATGATGCACTGCGCACGATCGAGAGGTGCTGGTGCAATCCGATGACGCTGCACGTGGACCGCGTCTCGCATCTGGCAAGTGTTCAAGACAAAGTGACTATTATCCTGGTGCACCACCACTCGACGAGTTCGAGAGGTGAGCTCTCGCTCCTCACGGATTCGCTCCAATCCAGAGTCAGTGCAGCGTGCGCGCGCGCAATTGTGCTGTGCGTTTACGAGGCAGAGGAGGTTCTGTGAAATGCAGGATTAGTCGTCTAATTTGCAATGCCGATATGGAAACCGAGGTCCACTGACCATTGCGTGAACCAATCGCCATGTTGTCGAAACAATGGCAGGCAACTTGTAAGGCTCGGCTGCCCCGTGACTCACAAACTCCTCAAGGAGGATGTAGTCTGCCAGACTGTCGACGGCAGAGGCGGTATTACAGACTTGGAGGATTTCGGCGATACGTCCAATAATGGGTCGGGCGTCTCCATCAGTGTCGGCGACAAGGACGAAAGTCGAAACGGAGCAGGTATCACCATTCCGTGCCTGCGCCGATTGACATGTTTGAACCTCGAAACCTGCGAGGGTTGTTAGCACCCCTGGTAACCGGTTGTATGTCAAAGTCCTCATGGGAGGGCGAGGACGCGTTTTGTCGTGTCTTGCCAGACCTGAACACTGTCAGCAGCAGGAAAACACAAGACACTGGAACACAAACCCGGTATGGGGGCTTCATCAACATTCCACAAATGAAAGGCCGCCATGATCGCATTCTTCACGGGCCCCACTGATTGCGGAGAAGTGAGGGCAAGGACATGGCGACCGGCACGACGCCAAGCCCGCGGGTCGTCATTGAAGGGCAGTGGATGATTATCGGAATCCGGCTCTTTGGGAGCGCGCTGCATGAATGATCCCCCTGCGAGAACATGCCGGATTAGACTGCAGTGGGAAAAGCCCTTACCGATGTCTCGTGAAGGGGCCAACCGATTGCTGTGTACGCTGAAGTCACGGATTATGGCATTGAAAGATTCAAAGCCTTCGGTGGCGAAGAGAATCGCGGGTCCGAATCGACGGATATGATCGACGATGTGGCGAATAAGATGGAATTTGGGTTTGTTGAACCAGCGTGGTGTCCATCGGGCCGTACAGAGCAGGAAGTATTCAACCGCTGCTTCGAGTTGAGGCTAGCAAATGGTTAAGTGTCACAATGACGGACAAGACTGGTTGGCACTTACAAGGAATGTGTGTATGTTCTCGATCACCGGCTGCCATATGAGCGGAACGAGCATTGACAGTGCGACAAAAGTGTCATAACATCGATCAGGCACCAAGCCACAAAGCACAAAGGGTGCGACCTGTGAAATGACGCGGAAATCCCGTCCAGTCAGTGAGCCGGCATACTTGACTAATGTCGCGCCTGCTAAGCGGGGGCATCCAAGACCGGTTGTATCAATGCCGTTGAGTCGAGTCACCAGGAGATCCTTCTGGGTGTCGCTGAGCCGATTAACCGCATCTCGCCAGAGATATTTGACGAAGCCCAATAAGACAACGTGCAGGATCTCGATGGGGGTATCTCGGTGAGGATCTAACCCTGGTCATAAGAATAGAAATGTGAGTACGAGTGGTGGCTGAATATGAGAGTGTACCTTTCACGCGCCATACGGGGCTGAAGTACGAGCGCAGGATGTCATGGTCAGTTAGTCCGTCTGAAAGGGCCGCAGCTTCTTGCCGTTGGCGTCCAGTGGGAACGGAAAAGAGGCGATGAAGGAAGTGGTCGAGAAAGCCGTCCTTGAGACCACTTTTCGTTTTTGCGGAGGCATAACGGGACTTCACACCGGCAGCTTGACTGTCTGTGAACATACTCCGAAGCTTTGTTAGACTCTCGTTACGCGTCCGAGGTCGATTGTTCTGTATAAAGGTCACAATAAGCAAATTTAGTTGTTGAGAGACAACCTCACTTACCCCTAAGAAACGGTGCGCACGGTCGACAAGACCTTGTAATGTCTCTTTGACAACCCTGCGTGGGCGCCTGTTTGGTGTAGCGCTTGTGCTGGCATCGGACGCAGGTGAACTAGCACGTGAAGACCCAGGAGGAGAGGCGTGGCCTTGAGGGGATATAGGAGGGTGCAGAGGTGGCTGTGGGGGTGCCAGGTCCGGTGGAGGCGGTTCGGGGTTGTCAGCGGCATCATGGCCCTTGACCCAGCAGTTACGACAGAAATATTTACCCTTCATGCCGATATGACATGCCAGCTCGCTTTGCATCGGGTTATCACCAAGAAGTGCTAGCACCGCAGGGATGACGAGCACCATTTCCTGGTTGCTCACATCCCACGCCCATATGCCGTGTGACTGTGCATGCCTACAACCAGGATCAGTGTGACTCGCAAATGAAGTAATACACGTACTCGAGTTGGTTGACAATGCCATCAAGCATTTCCAGGGGCGGCGCGACATTGGAGGTACACAAGAAATGAATATTTGATTCCTGATGAACCATTGAACGAGGTAAGCCGGCCGCGGTGAAGAGGAATGAGTTATGCTTGTTCCATTTCTTGGAAACATTACCCGAAGTGTCGTCGCAATATAACCACATCATGAAGTTCACGACACGATGGCCTTTTGCACGCGTTCTCCACGGATTTCCATCCTGGGGTCTGGTCAACGTCCAAGGGCCAAGGCACCGGTGGCCGTCAACAACCCCTACAGCAACTAAGTTAGTGCGAGCATTTCGACAGGCAAATGGACAGGCAAAAGGCGGCTCACCGAGAATAGCCCTGGGATCTGGCAACCCATCGCGCACGTGAGAGTTCTTGAACACAGGGAACGACGTGAGGAGGTGACTCGCTGGGATCTCGTGGGCAGCATCCTGATGAACTGTATACCCGACCACGCCCGTGGGCAGAGACGTGATGGTCGTGGGCCAGACGCGAGCGTAGAAGCTGTCGACGCCATCTGGGCCTTTGCGAGTATACCAGCGCTCGGGGACGACAACTTGCCCGTTCGCGAGTTTGGCAGGTTCAAAAACATAAAAATCCTGGCGGCCCATCCGGATCATTGGGGTGCAGAGCTCCGGATCAATCTCACGCAGCCAGTGTTGACCTTGCCATGCTTCGCTGAGACGAGGGCCCGAATCTTCAGGGTAATGGCGAATGTACGGCCGGATTAGAGGGTTAGACATTTCCTAAGTGCACGTCAATATTAAGGGACCAGTGATAACAGACGGCGCTGGTCGCACCTGAGCAATCAACGAAGCAAGTTCATTGATGTAATATACGTGCCCAAGACGCCCTTGCTGTCGGAGGGTAGGCAGCCCATAGCGAGAATGTATAGCAGCGCCGGTGTCTTTGACAGCGTTGACTGACGGAAGGTCGTCTACTTTCAGGACGGCCATCGCCCACAAGATCGTGGCTAGCTGTTTGTCGGAGAAGAGGGAGCGGGGGAGGTGACGAAGGATATCCAATACACAAGTCTAGTGGCATTACAGGTTGTTAATCATGCATCAAAATTCAGGTTGTATGATGCGTACCTCCTTGTCATACCACAGAAACCAGTCCGGGTCACCCTCGGCTCCCGCACCCCGTCGCTGACGTCGCGCACCCTCCGCTGAAGTGAAGATATCTGCATCTGAGCAAATGAAGCGTGATGTGTGAGTACAGGGACTACAGAATGAGCCATCAGGCTTACCGTCGCTTTGTTCTCCCGTGTTAAGGCCTATCCCCTCATCTTCATCTCCTCGCAGCTCCTGTGAAGTGTCCGAGTTGGTCGATGCTGTCTCCAGCCATTCGCGGAAAGCGTCCTGAAGCCCACCGTGCTCCAGTGGATCAACATCTATGAATGGTGCAGGGTCCATGTCGTCGTCATCGCTGCTGAAATATGGAGGGGCTACAGGGGCCGGTGGAGGCGAAACAGGAGTGGGAAGGGGGGCTTGAGGGGGAGCAGCAGTAGAGGCAGGTCGCTGGGCCTGGGCCGCAAGTCTCAGCGTCTGAGCAAGTGGACCAAGGACTCGGGGAAGAGCCGGTGAGGGAGGTCGCTGGTCTTCCTCCTCAAGGTATTCAACGCGTATGACATGGGCATTGGAAGTTTCGTGTCGGCGAGCCTTATAGAGAGGCCACCAAGATGTGCCGCAAGCAGTGCAGCGCCATTTACCGTAGTTTTGGCCCTCTCCGGCCTGCCAGTCTGTGCGAAAATAAGATGTGAGCTTCTGCAAGAGACTATCGTATAACTTACAGAGAGGTTTCTGGAATTCCATCTCCCTCATTTCGTCACTGCATGGCATTGACATGGTCAGCTATAGTCTAGGGGGAGGATGACACAAGGGAGTGAAGGGAGACTTGTCCAGCCGCACGGGTGCGTTGGTGGTGGGTTGAGAGGGAAGTGCAATGGCAGAGTCAGGCGAATCAACGAAGATGGACTGCAGTGGCACGGCGCCCACGGTCTAAACAAGGTCTATTCGGACGCGTCGTTGGTCTAAGTCCAATCCGCGTCGCGTCGCGTCCCCACGGCCCGGGGGATCCGATTTGGGTTTGTCGAGCCCAGTGTATACTGCATGGCATCGAGGGCTTTGTTCTCGGGCACCAAAGATTTTGTTATAAAGTACTATTACTGCGTAAATATGTCTAAGAAACCTCTGACAAGCGAAAGCTGCGATGCTGACAGGCTTTGGGTTTGAGCGAGGAAGATCTGACTGGCAGGGGTGCCAATGTCGAGGTCCATGTCGTCGTTCTCGTTGTCGTCCAACAGCATGTCTGTGTCAAGGCCCATAGTCTCGCTCTCATCATCCGCGTTGTACTCCTCGTCTTCAATGCTCTCTCGGTCGCTCTCTTCCATAGTATCATATTCCACCATGTTCACATCCTCAGCTACACGTCTCTGCTTCTGTAGATATAGCACATTATTAGCGATACTGTCATGCAGGCATACTTCACGTACCAGTCTCGCGTGGTGCTCACCCTTAGATTGAATAGTGAGCAAAGTGACCGCATTGCAATATGATCGTAGCACTCACAAGGCCCTTGACGAACTCCATAAATTCTCCTTCATCTTCGGATTCTGTTTCGCTGCCTTCATCTTCTTTCGGAGTATCCTGAACGATGCCCATAAACAGATCGTCATCCTCGGACTCAGTGATACTGATTTCATCTTCATTCGGCATTTCGACATGCTGGGGAAGAGGCATCGGTGTCATGCACATGGCGGGCGAGCTTGTTGATAAAGGTGAGAGCCATGAGCGCGTCGGGACAGCGCGTCATGCCTGCGAGCATGATGGTCTTGGGGCATAATGTCATGAATGTCCTTGGGTCATCCGCGCGGCGGTTTGCACTGGGTTCATCTATCTAAGTGTATCTTTGTCGCGTTCACACAGTCGTTGAAACCTGGACATCCATATTTGGTCTTTGGCTCATCCGGCAACACTCCAACCCGGTATCAAACGCGTGGGCCTAATATTTCTATCCCCAACCTCTGGCCGTGTACGAATTCTCATGGAATCAACCTTTCATGATAATGCTTGGCGATGGCTCCGTCCATCATTATGGTTTACAATGCTTAGTAATAACTTTCAGAAAGTTCCGACATAGCCTCGGATGCAACAGGATACAACTCGGATATCCAGCCGATCATAAATGGACTGTCAAGTGACGGGTCTGCCAACTCCGCATGTTCCACCGCCTGTCCCTTCTTGACGCAATCGCTCATCCTCTAGAGGCAATTCAGCCACAGATTAGCTAGGCAGGGTTAGTTCGCAAGCGTCTCTTTATCCTGGTCAATCGCAAGTGGCTGATGTTTTGGCCACCAGAAGGCTTCCCATGGCGAGCGTCTATTACGGGCTATCTCCGTACGTTGCATGGCTTTCGTTGCCTGCTCTCCTCTTTTGTTGATCAGTCTTCTGTCCAGGATTCGCCAAGTTCTGTGAGGTATCCCATGATTGTGATAACGTTTCCCCACACACCCCTTGCTACAGCCTAAGAGGCGCGACGAGGTTGTTATGAGGTCTCGAGTCAACCCCGCATTACAAACGAAGCTGAACAGCCCCCTATCGACTGTGTCGACACGCGGCGTGCTGCACTATATCTCGCCCCTCACCAACTCCCGGATCCTCGGAACGAGGTCAACGGATGAAGCTTGCCTGGACTCTGTCAATTAATATTCGTGGCTTTGGCATTGCCGGCGGTGCGGTCGTATGGAGATCGACGGACGAATAGGAACGTTACGGCACCACCTACTCCATGGTGAGCGGCAGTTCGTTTTGCATAAACACGCCTCCAATCACGTTCCGATTTACGTCTTGACCAACCCACCTCTTTCCTCCGTTTTCTTCAGCGCCTTGTGTCTCTTTCCTCTTCTTCCATCGACCACCCTCAACGACTACCATCCTAACGAATAATCGTAAGTCCCAATCAGAGCTCCCACTCGCTACTTTATGCTGAATCTCAGCGCAGACCTTCTTTACGCCCCACATCATGCGCGTCCGGTCCAAGACAGCCAGCCAGTGGACCAACATGTCCGAACGGCAGCTCCTTAAGGAGTGCGGATTCAAAGATATGAACGAATTCATGCTCTCGTACGGCCTCAAGATCCAAAACCACGCGGACGTGCAGGAGGCCAAGGCAATTCTCGATGCGTTCAGAGAGCAGTATATCTACGAGGCGACGTGCGCGGATGAGCGGGTACAGGAAACTCGGGGACGAACCTGAATTGCTGCCACGCTGTATGGTGTGCAACCTCATATGGTACCCATTTCATGTCGGAGGCGTCAGACGTATATCTTTCCCGACACCGCCTGTTTTCGAGAGGCACGCACACAATCACTAGTACTAGGTTGCGAGTTTGAACTTTCTGTTGTCCCACTTGAGCGAACAACGAGTGGAGCAAATGGAATCACATTTCAGCGGAGTGCCGAAGATGTTGCGACTGCGCAGACTTGGAATTTGACTTGGACTTTGGCTTTTGCCAACGTATATAAGATTGCCGGCGGCAGCAGGTTCGCGCCATACGTCAGCGTCGTGCACGCATCTTCATCGACACCTCCCATCCATCAGCGCCGTGTTGCTCTTCTCCAAAGTTTGGCGAACCATCCGACCGTACGTTCTTCACCCTCCTCGACACTCAATGGGTGCTAATCCCTGTCTTTACACCATCAGTCATGCCTCCACGCTCCAACCAGCCCTCCCACAAGCGTCCGACTACCAGATAATCAAGGAGGGCGGTTTTCGTGACATGAAACACTTCATGGAGTCGTATGGTCTTCGCATGCATGACGACGACGATTTGCAGGAGGCAAAGGCCATTCTGCAAATGATGAGGAAGAATGATGCAGCTGCACAGTCGACGTCGAGGAGCGCGAAGTGAGGAGAACAGCACGGCGTTTCGTGTTGCTGGAGCGGTCGGACCAACTTGTGATTGGGTTTGCAGGCGGCTGTAAATTTCTTCATTGTCACACATTTTATGTTGTTACCGAATCGGTTGTTCAATGGACGAAGTGAATGCGCTCAGCGCTTGTCAATTTTATTTGGGTTTATACAAGAAAACGCCGATGTACATTCGTCCAAGTTCAAGAAATATGCCTTCTCTGTATTCCTACAACTATAACCTCTCATGCATGCCTACAAGAATCAACTCTTACAATTTATTCAAGCTGCTTCCCCAGATGCACCTTATCGTACAGCATCTCCTGAACGACTTGCCACTTCCTGACTCGTTCCCTCCCTGCCGCTTCTTCCTCACCAGGACGCTGATTATTGATGCACACCCATGATCCAGAAAGGATCTCTAACCGAGGCAGCATCCGGGCCACGTGGCGAGCAGCGAAGTAGCGTCGTTGATAGGCGAGCCTGCGAGCCCCAATGACGTGACCAAGGTGTTGCAGCAGCTGCCGCTGACGCGCGAGACGTCCGGCTCGGGTCTACGCCGAGGCAGAGAGCTGTAAGATCGGTGCAGTTGCGAAGAACGCTAGCAAGACCAGCGAGCGTGACGCTGTTGTTCGAGTGCCATCCGGGTGCCCCGCATATAGTCAGCGAACGTAAGCGAGGAAGCGCTTGGGACACTTCCTCGAGCAAAGCGTTGTCTAAGTATGGAACCGCGCTCGTGTTGATCTCGAGGCCAGCGAGGCTTTTGAATCGATAGAATTCCCTGATTGCATCAAAACTCACGGGCTCTGCGGCGTCTTCTGCAAAGTTTTCGAAGGTGATGGCGTAGGACCCATGAACAGGCAAGTTATTGGAGATAGCCTTCATGTATGCTGATAAATCGACAGCTCAAACCGAACCCACAAGCTCATCTATGCCGCCGAGATCGCAAGTGCGGACTGTCCACGTCCGTAGTTTTGGAAAGCGCACCGTTTCTTGGAAATCCGAATGTCCGCTGGGTCGGCAACGAAGAATAAATCCAGAGTCTCCATCTCGGGTAGCTGCGACAAGAGAGTGTTGCTATGTCGACGCAGGTCGACAGTCGCATCGTCTCGACATGATGAAATCCTGGAAGAGCATCGTGGAGAACGCTGGGTAGTTGAAGACAGTGGTTGTTCGACGTGCTCGGGGATATGGCTCGATTTACAACCCTGAGGCATGAACAGACTTGTGCGAGGCACGACAAGACGTGCGTGAAGAGGCCCTTAAAATCTTCCAGATATGCGACTTACAGTTGAGGTCCAACAAATAGAGGAAAGAATGGATATACCGGACTGTCAAGCTCCGCGACGTAAAGCTGCTTGATGCTGGGAAGAAGTATGTGCTTGCAGAGAATGAGCACGGGAGTGAGAACGTCATGATCGACACTAACAGTCGGCGTGGGCTCCAGAAGTTACAAGTATCGAATCCTGTGAGTGTATTTCTTCAGAATTGCCCAATCACTCGACTGCATCGCGCGTTCGAGGGTCTACGACACGATGAGCATTATGTCTATGCGCAGGGCTTGAGCATTCTGAAGGGGTGCACAGTGCTCACAAAGTGCTCGGATCTGATCGCCCAGAGATCTCTAATGGATAGATGCGCTAGGGCAGCAACAGTGGAGTAAGGATGGGTTCACAGAACAGTCGGCATGTTCTTGCTAGTCCTGGAAACGTACGGTCGTCGGGATCAAGATTTGAAAGGATGTTACGAAGGAGTTCTGGTACGAGTAAGAATTTGTGCATTTTCTGGATCGCCTGTCTATATGGCAGCAAGTGGGTGGGATGGTAAGGGGATGGTATCTATGTGAGGCTGGTGGGGAGAGGAAAGGATGCGTCTGGCGACGTCACGCGAGAGACCGTTCAGGTGCGGCCCTGGTCGTAAAGGTCTATGAAATCTATTAAGAGCGCTTCTTTGCTAAGTCCCTGTCGATTAGTGGTTAAATCGCCACGTTGTGGAAGCACAATACCGTGGCGCCGCAGGTTCAATTCCTGCCAGGGACATTATTTTCGCGATCTTGGGTATTTTTGATGCTACACCTCATCTCTATCGTTCACCAGTCGTCGCGATCATACATCTACCCTTTTTAAGTTATTTGTAGATGCGTCAGTCTCGCGCGACATTCAGATTCAATGAAAATAACATATTTATCCCTATAAGTTATATCCAAAACCCAAGCACGCCGTGTCTACTGCGTAATGTCGCGATGCATTGTAAGTATACCCTGAAGAAGGGCTTTAAGTATGTGCAACTAGTTCCAAATCAAATCAAAGGGAAGCAGAGAAATCGAAGGCGCCAGTCGTTCCTGCGGTAGTCTTGGCAAGGGATTGGATCGTAGACCAGTCATCACCACCGATGTCAATCTCATAGTCCTCACCCTGGTTGGGGTCGGTATTGGTGATGAGCTCCCAGTAGATCCATGACACGCCGTATTGGTTCATCTTCTGTACGTTAGACTGGAGGTTCGAGTCACGGTCGCCGCCGACGAGTGAGCCCCACTCCTCAATGATGAGCTTCTTGCCCGCGCTGTTCGCCTTGGAGATGGCGTCGGGGAGGTACGAATCGTACCCGTCGGTGTAGTCGTGCACGGCGATGGCGTCGATGGCGCAGTCCGACTCGAAGAAGCGGTCCTGGACGGAGACACCCGCGGAGTTGCCACCGGTGAAGATGAGTTGGTTCGCATCGCCGACGTTGCCGCGGATCTGCTTGGCGACGTTGCACACCCAGTCGAGGTTCGACTCGAAGAAGGAGGCGCCCTGGTTGATCATGGGTCTATCCATCAGCGGGAATGCCAGTCAGCTAGGCTATGCATTTACAGTGCGCCCGGGGCACTCACTCGTTCATGACATCATAACCGAAAATGTAGTCGCCAAGCTCGGACCATGGCTGGTTGTTGGCCTGAGAGTTCTTGTGGGTGTTGAGGATGTAGGTGATACGCTATCAGACAAGTGTAAGCCAACGTTCAGTATAGAATAAGAACCCGCGCCAGCGCACGTTGCTATAGTCCGAGAGGGCGTCGGAGTTGGTGTAGAAACCAGACTCGCCGTACTTGGCGTTGTAGGGGCCACCGGCAGCAAGCGTATTCTTGTCATACATGGAGATGAGCAGCTTGACACCGTAGCCCTGGGCGAGAACCTGTGCATCGTGAATGGTCAAACACGTTTCTCGTCTCTGTATTCAGCACCGCTCACCATGAGTTCGTCGATGGCGTTCAAGATGGTGTCGTCCCACTGGCCAATGCCGTTGCCCTCAACGTCGTTAACCTGGATATTGTCGCTGCCCTTCTGACCGGCGGGGACGCCCTGGACGAACGTGCGGAGAACCTAATGTCGCCAAGTTTTTATAAGAAACGCTGCCAGCGGTCACCGGATACGGTAGAGAACTGACCTTCATTCCAGCGTCAGACATGCCCTGGAGAAGCGCCTGCTGCTCGGACTTGGGCAGCGCGTAGGCGTAGAAATTGCTTGTGCCGGTGAACGAGTCGGCGGCAACAGCCTTAGCAGCACAGGCAGCGAGGACAGTGAGAGGAGCAACCCAGCGCATGTTGAACGAAACGGTAGCGGGTTCAAAGAAGGGTGAAGGGTGAACGAGATGGGGAAGTGAGGGTCAAATCCATCGTGGTGGAGGTATATTTATACGCGTAGAAGTAATGACCGCTCAAGCTTGACGAAAGTTGTGCCAGCCAACGAGCCGAGACGTTTATGGTAGAATGAGTGTCAGTTTGTGGAGGAAGATCAGTTGACTGGAACGAATGAACAGATCTTATTTGCGATCGTCATGTACATGGTCGCGGCCTCGCGCTGATCGGGGCGAGCATATGTTGCTGTGCGTCTTTGAGTGTTGCTCGTAGCATTTGGTGGGAACAGGATCATGATCTCTGCAGCGTCGAGTGATGAAACAAGCTTACTGAGTCCGAGTCGTGTCCGGCGACGCCTTTGATCTTCTCGTTGTCATGTATCGGTTCCGGGAGCGGACGACCCGCGGAGATAAAACCGAGAACGAGCTTATGTTTTGCTGCGTGACTAAAGACCTTGGAGACGTTCCAAGATAGATGGAAGAAAGTAAGCCTGATCAAGCACGTTGCGCTTGAAACACCTCCTATATAACCACAGCTCGGAGGTCCTCTATTAGACGCTGAAACAGGCGCTAATGCATCATCCAAACAATAATGAGCGAGCGCCTGTAAGTAACCAAGTTCAGACTTGCCAACGCACAAGCGTCAATAGTACGCTCCACTTTGACAGCTAACCTCATCTAACTGTCGTTTCGACGTTCGTCAAGCTGATGATCCCAGCCGTGCATGAGGTCGTACGGTGCCTGGAAACCTAACCGAGAAACCCGAAACCCTCCCCGTCGAGCGATCGTTCTGCGACTTTCCGGGCAGCCTATCTCCTATACCAACACATAGGGCGAGCTGATAGCCCGAATGCAAATGCTACGGGAGCGACTCTTCGCACAAGGTTGTGAAGCCATGTGACACCCAGATCTCGAGACTGGCCTTGAAACCCGAGACCTGCAGTCTATGTCTGTCTGCGTTCCACGGTGCTTCGATTTCGGGCTTCGCTGGACTGTTGAGCCAGAACCTCAGCTTCTTGCATGGTGCCCCATGTGACTGCATCGGCACCGCACCCTTGTGACGTCCTGTTCCCCGCACTCGATCAGGCCCATTCATGAAGCGGGGGCATCAACCTCTACGCGCAGACAGTGGGTGAGGTGACAATTTATGTCAAGCTGGTCAGAACCTGTGACAATGGTTCGTTTGCTGCCATGGCCTCGGGGAGCATCTCCAGGGGTATACCTGTGTACATCACACTACTCACCCCCACTGATGAATGAAATTTGATGATATGCGGCATACCAGGGCATACCGATACATACCCTCCGTTGGAAGAGGACGCGTAGACTATTTCAAAGGTTCCTGCTGATGTAGCACTGCCCAAGCCTTCTCACCAGGATCACACTTCTTCAACGTGTCGTAGTCGTACCACACGAGAGTGGAAACCGACTCGGTGACGATCCTCTGCTGCTTGTACGAGTACGCGACAGCCTCAAGGTCGAACTGCATGCGTGAGGCCTTGGTTGAAACGACACCTGACTGCCCGGGCGCGAAGATCCTATGACCGATCAAAAGCTGTTTCCAGCGACGACAATCGAGACCGACGTTAAAGTGGTGTCCTAGATAGAAAGGTAGCAAGGTGTTGCGACGTACTGTATCGGGAAAGACGACCGGACGTTTGAAGTTCACGTTGATGGACTTGAGGATGACCGAGACGCCCTTGCCAGTTGTCATATTCTGCGCCTTCTGGGCACCGCCCAGTCTGTGTCCGAGAGCGTGCAACCATACAATGCGGCCCTATCACATCAAATGGTCATGACGGACATGTTAGCGTAAACGCGGCAGCCGGGGCCTGAAACACCGGACTCACCGACTCAAAGAATCTGACTGAGGCATCCGTTTATCCTCAATCACCGAAACCAGAGACAACTGACGCCTTCACTCACTGTAACGAACATTGTTGACGTGTCTACATGTGCGTACGAGAGCATAGGTTCGGCCCGGTCAGTGGGGTGAAACAGGTAAAGAGAGTGATACTCGCTGAAACGAATCGTGGTCTCCCCATACAATCTTCTGCTCAAAAAGCGACGCCGCATCGTATCCCATAGATGTCAACGTTGCCTTTGCCTCCTCCGCTGAAGCTAAGTGGTCTGGGTATAACGATTTGTATGGCTTGGTATCATGCTCGTTTGGGTTAGATGTGGTCAATGGGCGAAGTGATGAGAATTCGAGAGGGATTTCGTCGGGAGAGGCTGGACCAACGGTACCGGGAGCGAGGTAAAAGGGGGAAGCCGGATCACGAAATGCTGCCTGTAGTGACTGAAGCGTCTTTGATTCACCATACTACCGGGGAAAGTGTAACAAAAGCTGCTCACTTTTATTGTAGAGCGGGTGGAGTACGTTTTGAAAGCAGAAACACGGGAGGTTGTAGTGGTACATCGTTGTAAAAATCCAAGACACGTCGCCATCGTCGCGGTCCACTCCCAAGGAGTTATGTCGGAGAAATAGCCGAGCCGCGGTGGTGCGGAGCAGTAAACACTTGGTAAGCACTCAACTAAAACAGCCTCAACCACACTTGCCCTTAGCTTCTGCTTGTCCTTGACGTCCGAGTCACTGAGCACCATGTCATGGTCAAAAAATATGTATATTTCCGATGAGACTGTCAAACAAGATCTACGCAAGTACGATGACGCGAAGAAAACTACATTCCGACTTCACCTCCAAGCTCACCTCGCCTAATGAGTACCTCAATTTCTCGTTTCCAGTCTGCCATCTCACGGGCATAACCCCATCCGCCAAACCTCCTCATGATACCTCCGCTTTCAATACCAAGGTCGCGCATGTTGGCCTTTTCGCGCTTTTGGACCACTGAATGTTGGGTGATACACCACAAGATGATGCTTTCCTTTGAAAAGAATGCCTCGCGCCAATCTTCGTCGCAGCCAGGACTGCACGACGGCTCGAGCCCGAGCAAGCGCCTGAACGTGCGGAAAAGTAGGCGAGGGAAGTACAGCCAGAATGGCGGGTCCAGCCCTGTTGGGGTCAGCGTGGTCGACCACCGCACATCAGGGAGCGAGGCCATGGCCTTCGCCTAAGGTACATACATATCACATCCGTTTGGTGCTTCTCCATGAAATCGCGTAGGACTGAGTAGTAATTCCCGTCTATAACCCACCCGTTGGGGTTCTGGTCGAGGAACTCCTGGAACCTAGTGCGGAACTTGTCCCGGGGGGAGGGCGTCCAGTTTGGTTCCCATTGTAGCGTGTCCAGCGGAAGATGGGGAACACCGAGGATTTTGGCTAGCTCTTCCCCTAGAGTAGTCTAAAACATGTAGAAGTTGGCCGAAAACAGAGCATGCAATGTTTCTGGAAAGTTCACCTTGCCCGCACCTTTAGGTCACAAAGCGGTTAATGACGGCTACAGTGCGAGCTACCCGTGGATGAAAATCACCAGAGTTTCCGACGATGTGCACCTTGTAATGCCCTTTGCCGTCACCGAAGAGCGCTGGGTAGGTTTTTGTCGCATCGACACTCATGGTGGGGAAGGAAAACTCGTGTCTGTCTCGCACGAAAATGCGACACGTTAAGATTGATGTGAATGCAGTGACTCAAGAGGTCGGCGCTTATAAATTCTCGGTTCCGAGAGACAGCGTCAAGGCTTCGGTCTAAAATCTCCGTGTTCACCGGCACCCATCATGCTAACACGTGTCCACTGATACGTTCGTGCTAACTGAGTACATCGCCTCACCTCCTGAGGACTTTCAATCTATCGGCCATGTTATGCGTCGCCTCGTCAAAATACCACAACACGGCGCAATCCGTTGCTTGTGACAGGTTGGCGTCCTCCGGGACCCCAAAATGTACGGGATAATCGTCCTTGTCGCGAATGCTGAGGTCGTCGCGGCACCTTCCAACAACGACCCTCTCCAGTGTCGGGCGTTCTCGGATTTCCTTCTCGCGCTCCAGTCGTAACTTCACAGCTTGCCCGATCGTGTCGACCTCAAACGCAACAGCCATCCGAATCGTGAGGGTTTTCACAGACCACTCTGCATGAATGGCCTGGCGGAGCACCTCATTGTAACGCGTAAACATAGCTAGTTCAAGGTGGGTAATGGGATTCTCGCGAAGAACCATAAGAAGATCGTCCACGTCTAGGAAGCGATCGTTGAGGCGTAGCGTCGTAAGCGACGCTTGTCCGTGCAGTATCTTGCCAAGCGAGACAAAAGGAGGCCGAGCTTTGAATTGTAACTCCTCGGATGGCGTCGCCTGGCATATGGATAGGTGTCTGAGGGATGGAAGCCTAAGGGAATGAACGAAATTGATGCAAATCTGCTCTGTCCTATTGATGAAGATCTCCAGCGCTTCAAGATGCGGGAGTTGAATGATATCAAATGGCGGCTCTGCGAGCTGACGGTACAAGCTGCTCTCTCTCATGATACCAGCATGTACTACGAGGCTTTTGAGACACGGGGTCTGGAACGATGCGATATCTCGCAAGAGAGCATCGTATAGGGAGTGGAGATTTTCAGCAATGCGCACGTCGAAGGTGATGTGAGAAAGGGAATTCCATGGGATGTGCATGAATCTGTCGGCTATTGTCTTCGCACTATCCAAAGATTGACGTGAAATCATATGCCTGATAACCAAAGAAGAGGTGGGGCCACGGCGAAGGTCGAGTAGTCCTTCTCTGCGGTTTCCCGCCCACGGCCAGCGAAGATCCAGCCGGCGGAAAGAAACGTCCTTGAGTCGTCTACCGACAGCTTCATCCGCGGAAACGACAGACCAAAGGGATAGCACCTCGTCGCTTCCGGTCACGTAGAGTCCCTCAAGCCTATCTATATAACGATCACAGATCCTCTCGCAAATACTGCGATGAAAGTGCTCTCGAGCCGAAGAGAAATGGCTGCCAGGCTGCTCGTGAAGATGAAACGTTATCGAAGATTCCCAGTCCGGCCTGAACCAGCGATCGATGCAAGCAAGATGATGCGATAAAAGCTGTTCAGTTGGTCGAGAAGGAGTCATGATGTGCAATATAGACCAGAGTAGAGGAGACATATCGACCAAATCCTTCCATTGCTTGCATACGAGACGAAGAGTGAAAGGGAAAGAGTTGGAATCTTGATATGTTGGTCCCTCCGGGAGGCTGAAAAAAAGCATAGGTTCCAGCACGTCATTTGGAAGCATTTGCAATGTTAATGAATGCCATGGCACAGACTCTGCAGACAGATCAAATGAAGGTGATGTCACGAAAGAATCTGATGATCCATGGGATGACATTGCCTGGTCGAAACTTGTGGGATCTTGGTATCTATCTAACAGCGGACCAAGGGCAGAACGTACGTGTTGCTTGCCCATACGGACTTTGCCGGCCGCTCCAAACCGGAACACCCGGGCTTGCGAAGATCAGTGAAACAGCACAATAGACGCCTTTTCAACGTTATTTGTCCTATAAACAACAAAAATAAAAGCATCACAAGGGATCGACCTCAATCGGAGTGGTGCACGTAGTATTTCGTTTCATTCAACTACATACTACCAACAACTGTCCCGGGCCACCCTCTATAACTTCTAAGCTACCAACATATGGATCTTCGACCAGCTCAGCACCAATCGCATCAACATACCGCTCGACTCGATAACAAATTGACTTCCTCAGCACCGACAGCCTTTGCGTCCTTGTGTAGCGAATTCATGTCACATAAAGTCTGACAATCCAATAGTCATCTCTACTTTTGAGCCTGAACGCTCACGCGCCGCAAGGACCTCACGAACCCTGGACGGTTCTACGTTCTCAATGTCTGAGAATAAATTTATATGAATATCAGTCAAATGAGGGAGCGGGGTGACGACCGAGGCGCCTGACTGGGAAGTGGGCATAAGAGCGGAGAAGACCTTGCGGAGGCCATCTTCCCTGAAACCAGAACCGATCGAAAGACGGCGCACGCTCGGGGCATTTCGTAACAAGCCCGCCCAGAACGAAGGGTCCGTCGAGCCGGATTCCGAGTCGGGGGAGTCCTCGAGATCCCCGACCAGCTTGAGGGTGTGGACGTCTGACAGGGGCCACTGGTGATGCAGATGGCGGACGAGGCCGTCGGTGCCCTCTTTGGAGAACGGCCAAATGAAGCTGGCTTGAAGCTTCTCGTCTTCTCTGGAACTCCAGGGGTCGTACCACTCGGGTCCTTCTAAACTGTGGTCATACATACTGAGGGTGAAAGCAACCTCGTCCGGGTCTTCATACCGGTTCAGGACAAGGGACCGTGAAGGAGACGATGAGGTAAACGGCTGGGTAGAAAGCCAGGGTGGCAGAACCGGGCCTTCGGTTGGGACCACGGGCATATCGTCCTCGCTGTCGTTCTTGTAGTCGTATGACACGCGAATACGCCAGCGAGTGTCAATCGGAAGGTTGAGGTGTGCGGCAAAGTGAGCGAGTTCCTCGTAGGACTGCTCATGAACGTCGAGAACTTTCAGGTGGGGAAGCTTGACCTTTTCGTTGTCGGGAATGGAATCGTACGCGGGTATTGTGCTCGAAGACGGGAGACAGTGGGAGAGGGTAAGCAACTCTAGGTTGTGGGCAAGCCTGAGCGCCTTCATCAATCACTCATGGGTTGGCCGGCATTTAGCAGGGAGGTGCTCAACCTGAAGGCTTATGAGCCCGACAAAGATCGAAGAGTCCCATTTGACGCTGCAGTTCTTCAAGCTAAGCCGACGTAAAGAAGGCAACTTGCCGTCAAATAGCTCGTAGTCCAAATAAAACCCGGGCGTGCTATCTTCTTCCTCACTCCAATCTTGCACATCCTCTTCATCTTCGTCGTCCTCTCCGTCGCGCGCAGGTTCGAATTGAAGGCTCAGCGACTGAAGATACGGGGACGGGTTCACGAGGAGATGACGATGGCAAGAAAGCACCGCTTGAGATCCCTTGAGGTAGAGACTGCGAAGCCTCGACGCGTTGCGCAGAATCCCTTCCAGAGCTCCGACTAGTTCGGGCTTCATGCTAGATGGCGAAAGCATCTCGATCCCCACGTCCAGGAGTGCACTTTCGGAATGCGAGAGAATCACTTGCAACAATCCCAGGTCGGACGTCGTCCGGTGGGAGAGGTATGACCAAAGCTGGGGAGCAGATAGTGCGATACTGCGTAGATACTTGCAGACGTGAATCCAAATGTTGATGTTTTTCTTCCTTGCGTAGGGACATTGAATCTCGAACGACATGATTCTGACGAGGGTCTCGGGCGAAAGCGTGCATAACCTGGACCCAGCCTGCGCCAACGACGGCTGAGAACGTGTGTTTCTTGGCGGGCCCATGGCCAAACGAAACGCGGGTGTTCTAAAGCAAACGAACCGGAATGAGAGGCCCAATAGCAAGTGATCCCGAGTCAGACACGGCGCTCACCTAGGACTAATCTGGAGCAGCCCCAGCGTTGCGAAATGCAACAGCTGCTCAACAGTGCGACGCGACATGTC
Source organism: Coniophora puteana RWD-64-598 SS2 (assembly GCF_000271625.1). NCBI lineage: Eukaryota > Fungi > Basidiomycota > Agaricomycetes > Boletales > Coniophoraceae > Coniophora > Coniophora puteana. Next base: position 436,523 of record NW_006913069.1, on the reverse strand, counting down.
AAGGGCCTCTGCGGAAAATCCCGTAATGTTGACCAGGAAGAATACAGGTATGTTGTACGTAAAGTTAAACAAAGATGAGCGCGGCCAATTCGGCATGGGTCCCCCTTGGCCCTTCCCTGTATCGTCGGGCTTTACAAGTTGAGCCCCTTGAAGTACGCGCATCCATGCCTCGGGAAACTCGGCCAAAAACTTTGTATGCAATTCCAGAACGCCCGTCATCTCAGAATCAAGTCCGGGGTTCCTGGCTGGGTCAACGATAAGGGTGGTTCGAAGAACGCGGCGAGGGCGTCCGGGTCATACGAGAACAGACAAAATTAACACCTACTTGAGGTGTCTCACCATCTCTCGAACTCATACTTTCCCACGTAGGCCTACCAGCAATTCAGACCATGTCTGCCTCCGAAGGTCGCCCAACGACAGAGCAGGGATAGCAGGCAATGGAGGTTTCTGGTATGATCGCATGACGTGACTATCGCACGAAAGTAGCTGCCAGAAAGCAGAAGATAAGTATGAGATTATAAAAGGGCGAGACGAAAAGCAAAAAAAGAACTCCAATCGCATAGAAAAACTAAAAGATGGCGAGTAGGTGGAGCGCAGGATAGGCTAAAAGCTAGGGATATATGGGAGCGGAACGACTATTGTGTACCGAGTTTACCTGATCGACGTAACGTCGTGCTTATTACAAAAATAAACGAGTAGATGAGATAGTAGAGGCCGGAGCGAGCGAACACGCGGGCCATGCACCAGAGACCGGAAACGGCTTATGGAAGAAGGAAGGAGAGTGGTGATCCAGGGCTAGTGATGAGTGATGGGCAAGTATGGATGCTGAGATAGGCTGTGATGGGCGGATGACGGAGGACAAAGGGGGTATCGGAAGAGCTGGTAAGGGTTATCGAGGATATCAGTCAGGGAGCGTGTCACCACGGCAGCCTCACCGACGCCCCCGTACTTGCGCTCGGCAGTGGCGACTCGACCGCATGCTCCTTGTCATCCCTTGACACCTCCTCGATCTGAAGTGTCGGGACCTTCGGCCCCTCGTCTTTGTGCTCGTTCCCGGGAGGAGTTAAGCTGGTAGCGGGCGTAGCGGTCGGACCTGATGCAGAAGACGATTCGGGGTGAGGTATAGAATCCTGGACAGGTGCAGATGATGAAGACAGCTCTTCCACGGGTTTGTGCGCGTTTACGTCCGAGGGTTCAGGTGCGGCGGGAGCAGTGTCCGGTTCCTCCTGCTCGAGCTCTCCGACGTGGGCTTTGGGGGTGGTATCGATGGCGTCGGAGTCGATGGTATCGGCGTTGTCCTGAGCCTCGGCGCCAGCGACGGTGCCAGTTTCAACAGCTGAGGCAATGGCACCAGATTCAACCGCAGTTTCGGACGCTTCCGCAGAGGGAGGAGGAGCACGGGCATTTGCTTCAACCTCAGCGTCGGGAGTAGCAAGTCCACCGGCGGCGCCAGCTTGAGCGTCGGCGCAAACAGGGGCTTCTGCGTCCTGGGCATCGTCAGCGGCAGAGGCAGAGTCAGGAGCATCCCCGTCGCCAACGTTCTCGTCCCTGGCCCCTTTAGCAGCAACCGCATCCACACCCACACCAAAAACAACGCCATCGTGCCCGACATCACCATGGCCGTCTTCCACCGCCGACCCTTCCTCCACTGCCACCTCCGCATCTGGCATCACAGTTCCATCCTCATCCCCGCCAATATCAAAACCATCCTCGAAAGGAGCCTCCGCCTCCGCCTCATCTTCGCCACCAACAGCCTGGGGCTCGATCAGAGGCTCAGGCGGCGGCGGCGGCGGGACGTTCGTCGAAAACCTCGCCACAGGCCCCGTAAACGACCTCCTCCTCTCCCTCTTCCTCTGGCCCTCCCACCCCCGCCCCTGCCCCTGCCCTTTCCCACCGGCACCCTCACCCTCACCAGAGGGGGAAGACGACAACGACAGCCCGCGCATCGAGTTCGAGCGCGTTCGCAATGGCCCTAACCCCTGCCCGCCCGCGCCAGGCACAGCCAGCGACGCAGTCGACGCGAAAGGGTTTTCGGGGGAAAGCCACAGCGCGGGAATGCCTCCGCCCAAACCGAGCGCCGAAGCGGACGGGGACACTTTGGATGACGTTCTGGGGATGGTGAGGTGCGTGTCCAAGGATGGCGGGGGTGCATTTCCAGATTGATCTGGCACTGGAGCTGGGGTGGATTCCATTAACAAACCCTGGTTCGGCTCTGGCGGTGCCGGAACGGGTCCTACGTCCACCAAAAAAATCCACGTCAGCATACGCACATACGCACACGCATACTGTAAAAGACTCACGCGACGGAGGCGCAGGTCTCACCGCCCCCTCCCCGTCCTTCGGCGGCACCGGCGGCGGCGGTGGCCCCGGTGTGAGCGGCGACGGCCCGGGGGTCACGGACACGGCGCTCATCGGCTCCTCGCCCGCGTCGAGATCGAGGAAGTTCATCTCGAGGAACGAGTCGTCCGTCTTGACTTTGATGTTCTGCGGCTGCGGCTGCGGCTGCTGTTGTGTCTGCTGCTGTTGCGACTGTGTCTGCACCTGCGGCTGGGTTTTGCTCCCGCTCCGCTCGTGCGACGGTGAATGTGCCTGCGTCTGCACCTGCGCCTGCGCCTGCTGCAGATTCTTGCTCCCGCTCCTCGAGTGCGCCGGCGAGTACGCCTGCGCCTGCGCATACGGATGCGACGACTGCGACCCCGCGCGGGAATGCGAGAGCGCCCCCGCCCCGGCCGCCGAACCCATAGGAAGAGCCGGGACAGGCGGGGGCGCAGTAGCAGCCCCAGGAGCGACCACCCCGTCCATCCCACTGATGGATAGATTGCGCAGCGGCCTCGGGAAGCGCAGAGACGCGTTCGACGCGGCGCGGGAGCGCGTGCGCGCCGCCGCGACGCGGTCTGCTGCCGGCACAGGGTTGATGTTCGCGCTCGCGTTTGCGTTTCTGCTGCGCGTCGAGCGCGTGCTGCGGCGCGATCGCAGTGACCGCACGCTCTTCGCGTCCGCAGCGACGCCCGTGCTGAACGTCGCGCTCGCGGCACCTGCGCTGTTCGGCAGCGAAGACGGGTACGAGCTCGGCGGGGGCGGGCTAAACGCCGATGGTGGTGGCGGGTGTTTCGCGGACGAGGGCGGGGAGGCGAAGAGCTGCGCTTTGGACGCGACGGCTCGTGCTGTTACGCCGACGACTTCGACAGTCGCGGTGTCGTCGAACATGCTCAGCCGCTCGGAGACAGAGTCGTCGCCCGGTGTGCGGTCGTGCCCGGGCACCGTCAGCCCGCCGCCGCCGCCTACGCTAGTCCCTGCCAATCCCCCTTCGGCACCTCCCTCTCCGTCCTGCCCCTCCCCTTCCCGCTCCTCGTCCTCGTCCTCATCCACATCCGACCCGACCTCCGACCCACTCGCACTCCCACCACCGATCATCACCTCCCCCACCTCATCCGCCTCCTTCGCAAACTCCTCCGCATGCTTCCACGCCTCCTCGAGCTCCTGCTCCAGATTCGCGATGCGCGCGCGCGCCTCGCGCAGCTCCCCGGTCTGCTTCTCGTACCGCGCGTTCAGCTTGCGCAGCGCGACGGACAGCGCGCTCGCCCAGTGCCGGTGCTGCGCGCGCTCCAGCTGCGCGTGCTCGTCCGCGAGCGCAAACAGCGCGAGCATGTGCGTGTCGCACGATGCTGCTGCGTCCGAGAGCTGCACGAGCAGGTCGCCGAGCGGGCTTAGCCCCGGTCCGCCGCTGCCGCCGCTAGCAGACAGCGACCCGCCCGCGTTGCTGTGCAAGCTGTCCCTATCCGACGCCCCCGTCGACGCAAAGGCAGACGCCGACGCAGCAGCCGAGCTCACAGCATGCAACACGTTCGTCCGCCGCTGCACCCCGAACCGGATCCTCGCCTGCGTCTCGCGCTGCGCGCCCTGTATCCTTGCCAGCTCCTTGTCGAGCGCGCCGTCGAGCGCGGCGAGCGGCAGGAGGCGCACGAAGGATTCGCGCGCGGAGAGCTGGATCGCGCGGCGCACGATCTCCTGCAGCTCCGCGCTGGAGAACGTCCATTGGGCGACTTCGTACGGGAGCGCTTTGAACGGGGCCGATAGCGCTGCCTGCGACTGCGAGGCGAAGGACAGCGGGGGCGGGGGCACCAGCGAAGGGAGCTTGGGGACGAGCTTGATGCCGGACGAACCTCGGGAGGGCGAGGGCGGTGGGGGTGTGGGTGCGGGTGTGTGAGTCGACGGGGATGTCTGAACTGCGGCGTCGGCGGAGGTGGTGGATGATGATAGGGAGTGTCTGATGCGATGTGGGGAAGATGGATAATATGAGAATGATGTGGATGACCCGTTGATGCCGTTGATGTTGAGTGCGGGGATCGCATGGGTGGTGTATGGGGGCGCTGGTCCAGGAGTCACGATGGAGGGGACAGCGGCGGGCGGGGGGAGGGGTACTGCTGTGGGCGGGCCCGAGTACGCGCTGTCATCTTGGCTTTGGGAGGTGGTAGCGTAGCCGTTGACGTTGGGGATGACACTTGGACCTACATTCTGGCTCGCGTTCATCTCCGGCGGCGGATGTGGAACCGAGACAGGAGGTGGGCGGGGCGCCTGCAGCTGCTGGGACTGTCCTTGCTGTGCATACGGGGGAAAGGTACTCTGAACAGGTGAAGCGACGGTAGACTGAGAGGGCGATTCGCCTCCGTTTATAGACGAATTAGATGAGCGCGAAGGGCTGGTAAGATCGAGCGAGTTCTTCTGCCGCTGAGTGCGAGCACCGCGTGGGCCTGCGGGGCGGCCTGCGAGACTGGGCCGGGCCAGAGCGGTCTGCCTGGGTCGAGGACCCACGTTGAGGCTGGCAGCTGGAGCGTCGTCCATGGCCCGGTGACCGTCGGCGGGTGGTGGAGGTGGAGGTGGAGGTGGAGGCGGAGGAGGTGACGGACGTGGAAGAGTCTGGGTTGGGGCGCCCAAGATGCGCATAGACTGCATGCGATGACCACGGCCAGCGGATGATGTAACATCTAATCAGATTATAATCACATCACTTTCTTTTCTCAACATAAAGTCTTTCGAATCTGTCTCTTCATAAGCTACCTGATTTTGACAAACAGACGTCGACCTGAACTCCCTGTAGACTTTCTCGAGTTTCTAGAGTCCTCACAATTCCTAGGAAAGACTTATGAATTGGTTGGCATATGAGTGAATGTATCAAAACATCATAATAACTGTCAGCTGGGGCTGTCGGGTTGGCTGGCGACACATAGATCAATTACTGTAGATCACTGTTCCATGTCATGCCCAATATGAGTGGCGGTTAGACCAATGTCAGATTGAAAACCTAAGCTTGTTTCTCTCAGACGCTCGCCGTACATTTCCTACGCACGCAAGAGCCGAGAACGTGAGGGAACGTGCTGACACTGTTCATATGTGACATACACTGTCAGAATCCGGCAAGAAAATGTTTGAAAAAAGAATGAAGAGGGGAAGAATTAGACTGGATTTAGAGTTGCAATTGATTGGCGCATTTTTTCACCTCCGCGACGATCGCCCCTTCCTGCTCTCCTCACTCTTGCACACATCCGACTACACCGGATTCCAGCTCGCGGCCCTTCTCCTCTTTAGCTTCAATCCAGTCTTTCAATTCGCTATTCAAGTTTCAATGCACCTCCTTCTCTGGCCTGCATCACTAGGCACCACCCAAGGGCAGTCCAGGGCAGGGCTGAGCCGGGATGCACTCTTGACAAGCTGACAGGCGATGTCACCCGGAACGACTTCCCGAGGCGAGAAAAAGTCGCGTTGCTAGCGACCGGCGGTCATAGGCAGAAGCTCATTTCACGTCGGCCATTTTAGCCTCGCCAGGTGCCTTGGACCTGTCAACCCTCAAGCGCCTATCATGCATCAAGCCCGATGTTTTCGCTCTCTCCGGCCCAGTCGCCCCTCTTCCGACTTTCCGAGCCTGCGTCCATGTCAAACACCCACCCAGCGAACGCTCCGCTCCAAACCCTCTTTGCATCGATCACCGCCGACCGCTAAGCCTTGGCTTCTCTGCTGAAACCTGAAGCGTCCGTGACGTCTCCCCTCCCAGATCTCGCATCTACATACCGCCGCACGGCTAACGCATATCGGTGACGTCTGACGTCCACCGACATTGCCCGCTCGAGATCATCGGCTGCACGGCGCCTACAGAGTCATATTGCCTTTGTGCTCTGTATCCGTACTCGATCTCGCATCTGTTCATTTCATTATTATTACTCGCAGTTCCACCATTCGGCTCTCTCCGTCGAGCGAGCAGTCGCGACAGCAGTCTTAGCTTTCACGAGACACCGAGGCACACGGGCCAGGCCAGGCCTGCCCCCCAATAATTCGCAAGTCTCCGTCTCCGAGGTGACGCAGCACGGCCACAGCAGCCTGGCAGGCAGGCAATAAACGGCTGAACGGTTGTTCAGCAAAGCCACGCGACAAACGACCACCCTCGGTATCATAAGGTCATATATAAGTAATTAGACGAAAGATCCATTAGGGCCTCGGAAGGAGGGTCCGGGAAAGCGAGAAAACATCGTGGGTTTTTCGAGTGCCCCAACCCAAACATATCACTTTCCTAAACTCATCCAAACTCTCCTCTCCTTCTTCTCTTCGTTCCCTCCCTTCCTTTCTCTCTCCTCCACCCCTGATTCCTTGATCTCCTCGTGCCCCCATCCACCCGCTTCTCGCACACGCCCAGACACGGAGCCGGCCAATCGTCGATCGTCGACGCTGGTCAAAGAACGTTTTGCCAGACCATCACCGCATCTCGGTATCTTACATCTCACATCTCCCTCCACGGGCCTCCACGGGCCCACAGCACCCGCGCGGTCTCCAGTATTCTAATACACCACGCTCAGCCGCTTCTTCAGTCGACGGAAGAACCCCCCTGACTCCGACGAGGCCAAGTACAGTACCGTACAGCCACGCGCACAGAAAACACACACGCCCCGATCGCGCGAAGGCCTGACTCGCGCGCCACGCCAATCTCCCCCCCAGTACGTACCCGAGTCCCGCAACACCTTCCAGGCTCATACAGGCTAATGATTTAATACAAGTACATCCTCATTTATCGCGCGCCGGCGATAGCTCTCTCCTCCGCCTTTGCTTGCAGCTGGTTGAATTAAACGCCGGCTCAGACCAACCAATACGAGATAGACCAACCAGGATTTGCTTCCGTGAGTTCTGAATCCCACCCCTGTATGTATGCATTTGCCGCGCCACCTGGTGCTGACTTGACGCGACGTTCCACGATTGCGTCGGTGCGGGCTCTATCCTTGATTCCGCACGTCGCTTTCACTGTTTTCCTCTTCTTTTCTTTTAATATTCCTTCGTGGAGAAAGCACACGTTCCCCCTTGACACATCGACTCGACCCGTCTTGTCTCGTCCGAGTGAACGCGCGTTTGACAGTTTGCATACAGGAGCTTTACAGGGCAGGGCTGTAGATCACCGGTGCACCGCCGATCAGGCTCGAGCCAGACAGACGGTCGTTGGGTGGTGGCTGACCGCTGGTTGCATCACCACACACGCCCCTCTCGTCTCATCTCGTCTCGTCTCGTCAGTCCGCAGCCCGCTATATAACACGCTCGCAGCCCGTCCTGACCGCCGTGTTTTATATCCGTCTGCCCAGCCTCATCCTGCCAGACCACGGGCCAAGCGCCTCGTTGCCCCTCGCACTTCACTTCCCACTTCATATTTCTTTACGTACCCCCGCGACTGCGCTAGTAGCGCGAGTGCTGCGTAGCGGTATTACTTACTCCGTGCCTTTCGCGGTCCGCCACAGCTGACAGATAGATTCTGCGTCCGAATCGCACATTGTCGGAACGCGTACATATACACACACACCTCACGTTGAACTCCGTGAGTCCATCCACTCCCCTTCGTTGTTCTCCGTTTATCCTGCGGCTGACGTATCTGTCCGCGCATCTTTCAACAACCTCTCCTTCCCTCCTTCTCGCGCTCCTCGACGCCTCGACGCATCGATACACTGTGCGCGTTTATGGTCATGGTCCTCTTCAACCGCCTGCAGTTCGCCCCCCGCTCGAAATTCGTCGTGATGGCCAGTCCATCGTCCGGTGGCGCGCGCGATATACCGCCGCCGCTGCCTATCCCGCTCGACGTGCTGTTCGATGTCATGTCGCTGCTCCCTGTTAGGGACGTTCTCAACCTGAGACTCGTAAGTCCTCGTCTAGTTATTTGTTCTCTCGACGCCCACCCTATATTCGACGGCGGCGTTCGCGTTATAAATCCCTGCCATTTTTATTTTTATTTTGCCCATGTCCACTTATCTATACACGACACCATCCTCTTCTCTTCTCTTCTTCCCTCCTCCCTCCCCCCATCTCACATCGCCTCCCCGATCATAAACCCCACCCGCTAACACACACCATTTACCACACACACACAGACGAGCAAATCCTTCTCCGCGCTCACCCGCCTGCGCTCCCTCTGGCTCCTCCTCCTCCGCGTCCACGTCCTCGCCGCACAGCCGCCTCTCCCCCTCCCACGCCCCTCACGCGGCCTCGCGCTCGAGTCGCTCAGCGCAGCAGACCTCGAGGCGCTCGTCCGCCGCGCCCTGCTCCTCCGCAGAAATTGGACGGCCGCCAGGCCCGAGCCTACACGGCCGCCGCGGACGATTGCGCCGCCACCGCCGCCACAAGAAGAGGAGGATGACGAGGAAGATGGAGAAGAAGGGGAAGGAGAAGGAGGAGAAGAAGAAGAGGCGAGGGCGCCACAAGAGGAGAGGGTGGTGTTTTTGCAATTCCTTCCTGGGCGGGGAGGACGGTATCTGGTGTCGGTGTCGACGGTGAAGCAGCCGCGGGTGTTCAAGATACGGTGTTGGGATGTCGGAGAGGTCGGAGAGGAGGAAGAGGAAAGCGAGAATATGGAGACGGAGGAGACGGGGAGCCGGGCCGGCGCAGAAGAGGTCGAGGGAACTGGCGAGGAGAGCAGGAGACGAGCTGGGAAGCTCGTCGCTGAGATCGTTCACGCCGAGGGCCCTTTCAGCGGGGTGATCGTCAATTCGGACCCGTCGAGCGAGGCAGTCCTTGCAGTCCAGTTTGCCCAGTCAGTTTTCCTATTTCAGTTACTGCATAGATACCGTAAGCTCACATTTATTTTATTTTTCTACAGTACCGAGGTATTTGCGGTCGATTTCGCCGACCCAGACCCAGACACGGCGTTCGAGACTCTTGCTACAATCGATGGTGTGCGCGAGGTGCATGTCCTTCAGGGCAACAAACTTGTCACCCGCGCCACAGAGAGCGGCGAGATGGCACTGTGGGACCTGGATAATCTCGACTCGGATCCTGGGAAGGAGCAAATGCGTTTCATGAACACGCTCCAGCCTGTCGTATGTCCTTGAAATTTACGCCCATTTCTTTCGCTAAATTTTCTCTTTCCACCCATGACCAGCCCGAACGCCCACTTGGGATGCACCTTGGCCCGGAATATCTTATCGCCTTTGGCTCGCAGACATGCGAGTTCTACCCGCTCGCCCGCCGCGAGACCAACCTCCCCATTCGCGGCTCGCCGATGCAATACCCTGTCGCGCAGCACAAATACCCCTGGCGGATCGACTCAATCAACATCGCCCCGCAGGCGTCGTACGCCGGCGCATCGTCCGCTTATACAGCAACATCCTCCATGCACCCCGCCAGCCCCACACTCCCACTCTCGTCTCCTCGCAGCTCAACACCCCGCCACAGCCGAAAAAACCACGCCCCACCGCCGATCAACATCTTCCTCCGCTTCGCAAGCATCTACCCCTGGCCCGTGAACATGCTGCACTACCTCGTCCTCCGCCCCAACACGCGGTACACGCCCACGCGCCCCGTCGGCGCCGCGAACCTCCCCTACACGCTCCCGCCGCGCGCCGTGCAGACGCTCGGCAGCCCCGTGCGTCTCTTCGCGCAGAGCGCGGTCGCGCTCGGCCCGTGGGGCACCGCGATGTGGTTCGACAGCCACGCGGACGAGTGGGCGGGGCCGAGCGACGCGGGGCAGCGGCTCGCGGGCGAGGCGCTCGATGCGCGGGCGGCGATCAGGGCGGGTGCGGGCGCGGGCGCGGGCGAGCCGTGGGGCGTGACGACGTCGTCTGCGGCGTCTGCGTCTTCCGCTTCGCATCCGGGGTCGGCGAGAGTGTCGCCCACGCCTACTGGTAGCTCGGACTCGGCACATGGAAGAGGGCCTGGTGAGGGGTCGGGCTCGAGCTTGGTCAGAGCGAGCATGGTGTTTGCGTCGAGGAACGATGACGGCTGGACGCGCATCGCGATGGACGAGGAGGCGGGGCGTGTCGCGCTCGGTTGTGCGGATGGCAATATCGTGCTGTACGACTATGCACCGCAAGAACCACATCCGCACCCCCATCCCTATGCTGCTTCACACTCCTCCATGTCACCTCCGACGCTGTCGCCTCGATCGTCTCCTGAGGGCAAGGCCAGGCGGAAGCAAGAGCGCACCAGTACACCTGCACCTTCTGCTGCGCTATCGTCTTCATCAACACCGGAGGAACCTGCAGCGGCATAGATTGCACCTGGCAGTTCATGAAGGGATCCCGCCTGTGCGAACTCGGCTTGGCTACGACGTTGATGGTCATTTCCGTTCTTCATCACATTATTACCCAGACTCAAAGATACCCTGTGCACCATGTATAATCTGTTGTGGGTATATACACTATCAACACGCTCAAGCGTAGAGCATATTTATATAATTTACGGACTCTCAATGTAACGTTTGTGCAATCAGTCGATTTGGATCTATAATACAAGTAAAATGTATACAGCGGCTAATCACCGGCGTCATGGGTTTACGAGGCGATGAGGACCTACACGGCGGAAGGATTATGAGTCAGATTACTTTTTTCGCATGCAGACAGCGCAAGCTTACCGCAGACGGTGTGAGACCCAAGTCGCGCAGAGACTTGCTAAAGTCTGAACGTTCAAATTGTTTTCTGTAATGCAGGTGAACCGGAAGCGTCAGCACACCCGATCAGTTCATTGCAATGTACTTGAAGAATGTCACCTTGGGAAGTGTTGTGCAAACGAAACAGTGTCGACGTCGACGGTGAGCGTCTGTGCAGCAACAAACTCGGCCACCTCGCGTAGCGCTAATTTATGGATATCATTGTTCGGACCAATATCCGCGGGCATTCGGAGTAGGCGACAATCAGCAGAGATTGAGATCAAGCAAAAAAATGTCGATAGATGGCAGGCATCAATAAATCGCGAAAGGATCAATCAGTCAGCAATAATGTCGAATTTCGATCAAGGAAAAAGGAAAAAAATGGAGACAAACTCCGGAAAAATCGCACTCACTTGCTTCGCTCGAGAGCGTCGTCGTCAATGGTTGCCCGCCAGTCGCGAGCCGGATCTGTAACCGCGTTTCCTTGAAGTCCTTGCCAGCCACGCCTGATGATGACGTAGTCGCTGCTGCTGCTGCGGGCCCACCGGGCCGAACCTGCGGGGCGCTGCTCGCGGAACTGGGCGCATCGACAATCTCGCGCCCTTCGCGGAGGGCCTTTTCGCGTGCAGTTCTTTCAGCGCGGGCGATCCTGTCGGCCTCGATCTGGGCTTTGATGGCAGCTCTGGCTTTGGCGTCTTCGACCTTGTCTGAAGAAAAGTTGAGCGAGGTCAATGCGCGATGAGGTCGGGAGATCCAGAGGAGCGCGGGTAATGACGGACGTGCGACACTCACCTCTACGACGCTGCTCTATCTCTTTCTCGATTTCTTTTGCTTTGAGATCTTCTTTAATCTTGTTCAAATCCTAAGTTGAACCCCGCGGAGATGAGCACATGCGTATATGCGCATACCCAGAACACGGGCAGGGAAGAGATCGAGGTCTACAATCCCAAGGGGAGGGGCTCACCTTGCCCTGCTTTCGTCTAATAGCTTCATTCTCTTTAGCCTCCTTAGCCTCCTCCTTCGCCTTCACAGCACGTTTGGCCGCCATCTTCTCGCGTAGTTCTGCAAGTTTCTGCTTCTTTTCCTCCTCTGTGAGGGGCTTGACCTGTCAATGCGCATGAGCGAGGTGTAGAAGAAATGTAGCTTGTCAAAAGCTAGACGAACTTCTTCGATCGATTCCTCGAACTGATCGTGACCGCTCTTCTCAGCGTGGAAGTTGGCGAGGGCTGTATTCCGGAATGTCTTTCCGCAGAGGGAACATTTGATGCTCTATGATTGAACATGAATATGCGTTGATTGTAAGTTGACCTTCCCAATGCATACCTTGGCTTCCACATCGGCACTGCCCTGAGACTTGATCATGTCCCTGAGCTCCGCTGCATCCTCGTCGTCCTCGTCAACATCCATGGCACCACTCGAGCCACCGGCTCCTCCACTGCTTGATACGGTTGATAGATCAGGTACGGGTTGTCCCTCGTGCGAGAGGATGTGATCCATGGCGGGCTGCAGACCGCTGTTACGTGTTTCCTTGAGTGCCCCTGTGCGCGTAAACACGCGTGTTAGAGCCCAGAGTTTGTGAACATGGCAAGGGCAGGCGAACAGTTTACGCGGGCCTCCTCAAAGCCCATGCTCAACAGAGTCTCCTTATCGCTCGGCATCCTATCTCAAAGTGCTCGTGTTGTCGTGGATGGCTTGAGGATGGCTGTGGGATTGGAGGGGAGTGGTGTCTAGTGCCAAGTGAAGCGACGCGTGTGTGTTTTAACACAGCCACAGGTGCTCTCACAGCGTGCCAACAGCAGACTTGTCTCCGTCACCCATTCGTGCGCGAGTCATCCAAGCTAATGTGAGTATTCTCGTAGATCTCATCCAATTTATCCTTGACTCATGGACAATCTGAATGAGTCTATATCTCTCGGAAGGCTACTATGAACGATCCCAACGAAAACCAACCAGTTACCAACAAGCGTGCGAAACAACACACTCAGGCGAACATCCATTCTCTTCCGCCCGAGCTGCTTGGTCATATCATGCTACTCCTGGGCAAGACTCGGCCGCAAGGGATGGTCGACATAGGCGACCAGACATTGATTCTGTCCCACGTCTCCCGGCGTTGGCGCGACTTTGCCCTTTCCTTCCCTCTTCTTTGGGCAAGCTTTACCACAGACTATAGCCAGAAGGCGGAGAAGTCAAAGATGTTTTTGAAACATTCCAAGTCAGCACCACTAGAATTCAGCCTCTACTTTCCTGTTCAGAACCCAGAATGGAACGAGGTGGTGTCACATGTACTGAATCAGCTATCAAGATTTTCTTGTCTACACCTCTATACCAGCGAAAGCGAGCTGCCTGACCACCTTTTCACTATCTCTACACCGTTTTTGAAGGATTTGACCATTTGGTACGAGCCCCCTAAAAATGAGGCCCCCCTTATACTCCACATTGATCGCGAACTTTGTGGCGGGATTATGCCGCTATTGTGGTCTCTTACCTTGGAAAAGTGTGCCGTGGCCTGGGGTTCCTCAATCTTTTCTGGAATCGCCGAACTGAACATATCCTTATCCGCAAACGATGACCAGATTACCAGTGAGCAGATAACCGCCACCCTTCGTTGCTGTGCCTCTACTCTCCAGAAATTGATCCTCTATAACTGCCTGGCTCCGGAGGCCTCCATACCTCTGTCCTGGGCGATCCAGTCCGAGGCTGTATCCACCTCGACATCACAACAACCGGACCTATTAAGGTTGCCGTACAGCCCCCTCTACGCCCTCCTAGTTAGGATCCATTTATCCTCGACCCACTCACTGCCGGTAATTCTTTCAATAACTTCTTTTTAACTTAGCCCTTCTTCTTCAGGTCTCTAAGTCCCCTGGATGAGTCATCCGCTTCCCGGCCCGTTATTTCCTAGGGCCACGTCATCCCTCGGTAAGTGTTCCCGGCCTCGTTCTCCCGAGTTCCCTTCCGATCCCTTCCGCTCGCTCCCGCCCGCTTAGCCCCGTCCCTCCCGTGTTTCTTTTCCCACCCTCCTTTCTTTTCCCCCCATCTCTCCCTCCCCCCTCGTCCCGCTCCCCTCGTTGTCGCCGCCGTTCCCGACGGCCAGCGTCCACTGCGGCTGCCGCCGCCCCGCCTGACAACGTTCGCC